>NC_057398.1:26013696-26372200 GCF_019320065.1 Cervus canadensis
ACGAAAAAGCAGAGACATTACTTTGAAAACAAAGGTCCATCTAGTCAAAGCTATAGTTTTTCCAGTAGTCATGTATGGATGTGAGAGTTGGATTCTAAAGAAAGCTGAGCGATGAAGAATTGATGCTTTTGAACTGTGATGTTGGAGAAGACTCTTGAGATTCCCTTGGGCTGCAAGGAGATCCAACCAGTCAGCCTAAAGGAAATCAGTCCTGAATATTCATTGGGAGGACTGATGCTGAAGCTGAAGCTCCAATACTTTGGCCACCTGACGTGAAGAACTGACTCATTAGAAAAACCCTGTTGCTGGGAAAGATTGAAGGTGGGAGGAGAAGGGGATGGCAGAGGATGAGATGGTTGGATGGCATCACTGGCCGTGAGTTTGAGCAAGCTCCGGGAGTTGGTGATGGACAGGAAAGCCTGGTGTGCTGCAGCTCACAGGGTCACAAAGAGTTGGACACACTGAGGGACTAAACTGATTCCAGCAGGCATGAGGTATTATCTCCTTGTGGTTTTGATTTACATTTTCCTGATGAGTAGTGGTTTGAGCACATCTTCATGTACCTGGTGCTTGATCCTGTATCAAGTTACTTGATGCTATTCTGATTTTTAATACCTGTTTTTGTTTTCAGAATTTTATCTGATCTTTATCCTTAATATTCAGAAACTTCACAGTGCTTCTGGGTCGGGTCCCTCTTTTCCTTTGTTTTACCTGGTAGGTTCTCTGTTGGGAGCTTGAAACTTTCCTATTTTTTTTAAGATATTTTTTGATATGGACTCCTTTTATTAAAATCTTCATTGAACTTCTTATAACATCGCTTCTGCTATTAATGTTCTGATTTTCTAGGCTTGAGGCATGTGAGGTCTTAGCTCCCTGACCAGGGATCAGACCTGTGCCCCCTGCATTGGAAGGCAAAATCTTAACCACTGGACCACCAGGGAAGTCCTGAAACTTTCCTATTAAAAAAAATTATTAAAAAATTATAAAAACATTTTTTTCCTCTTTCCAAAACTTCTGTTGTTTTAATGTTTAGCTCCTGGATTAAACTTCTAGTTTTTTTTAATGAAAAATTTTTATTTTGATTCTTCTATATTTTCCGATACTTTATTAGTACTGCTGCTCATCTATTTGTTTTCAATTTTAGTCACTTCAAATTCTTAAGAGCTATACACTTTTTCTGTTCCTCTGCATAAGTACCCCATAATTTCATGGGTACAAAATCATCTCTAATTAACATTTTTTTGCAACCGTACAAAACACACTGAGTTTCTACAGAACTGCTGTCTCGAGTTTATTTAGACATTATGTAATTCTTTCATATTCCAGGCACTGTTCCACATAGTTGTACAAGTGTTCTCTTCCTGAATCCTCCACCCTGGAGGTAGGTATTGTGAAGTGACCTAAAAGTCATTTGTCTAATGTCATGGCTGACAAGGGGCTGGGCTGGGATTGGAACTCAGGCCTTTGGCTCTAGAGCCCACTGTGGCTGGGGACTAGAGGGCTTCCTCAAGGATCAGCAGGTTCTGAGCAGTCTTGTCATAATCGGGTGATGTTCTCCAGCTGGCTGGAAGCTCTATGTGCTTGGGGGGCATCTGTCTACTTGTTGGCCTTTCACAGTTTTTGGAAGGGGTTCTGCAGGGACTCTTGAGTGCTTCTGTCTATAGGTTTTTGCTTTGTGATGACTAGTTTCCTAAGGAGAATCCCAGGAAGAGGATGTGTCAGGGTGATCAAATTGCCAGCATTGAGAGCTGAGTGGAGAGATACCACATGCAGATTTATTTATTTAAATGTTTATTTATTTGTATTTATCTATTTGCTGCAGTGGGTCTTAGTTGTGGCCTGTGGCATCTTTTAGTTGTGGCATGTCTGTCTAGTCAAAGCTATGGTTTTTCCAGTAGTCATGTATGGATGTGAGAGCTGGACCATACAAAAAGCTGAGCCCTGAAGAATTGATGCTTTTGAACTGTGGTGTTAGAGAAAACTCTTTGAGAGTCACTTGGACTGCAAGGTGATCCAACCAGTCCATCCTAGAGGAAATCAATCCTGAATGTTCATTGGAAGGACTGATGCTGAAGCTGAATACTCCAATACTTTGGCCACCTGAGGCGAAGAACTGACTCATTGGAAAAGACCCTGATGCTGGGAAAAATTGAAGGCAGGAGGAGAAGGGGATGACAAAGGATGAGATGGTTGGATGGCATCACCGACTCGATGGACATGCATTTGAGCAAACTCTGGGAGTTGGTGACAGACAGGGAAGCCTGGTGTGCTGCAGTCCATGGGGTTGCAAAGTCGGACACCACTGAATGACTGAACTGAACTGTCTGTAGGATCGTTAGTTTCAGCACTTGGGGATATAGTTCCCTAATCAGGGATGGAACCCAGGCCCCATGCATTGGGAACATGGAGTCTGAGCCAGTGGACCACCAGCAAGGTCCCCTTGTGCAGATTTTCTCTTCACCTCCCTGTTTTCATTACAGTCTTTGTTCTCACCCTTAGCTGTGATTGACATTCATGAGTCCAGGGACTTTGTGGTTTAACTTTGTGGTTAAACTGCTCCCTGGAATGTACTTGACATTTTCTGCTGCATAACAGAAAGGGATGGGGGCAATCAAAGTGTTTCTTACAAACTTTCAGCCCACCTCCCTGTTTCCCAGCCCTCCTTTCAGAGAAGCCTTGTACCTCCAGTACATGAGGATTTCTGGATTTCCATGGCCTGGACTGTAACCACTGCGGGCTACCCTCCTGCCCACTACCTACACTGCAGGCACCCCATTTTCAGCTTGCCCTGCCTTAAGACAGATAATTATCCTTGTACATCATTCTTCCTGCTTCTGAAGTGTGTTGATATTTTATGTCTTCTATCACTTTCCTCCTCTGCTCCTGTGGGTTTCTACATTAAAAATAAATTACTTTATAATTCTATTGGAGTTTTGGGAAGGAACCGACATAAATGCGTGTTTAATCTCTCACGTTTAAACTACTACTTTAACGAGAAGGAAACACCTCATCCTTACAATTCCAAGCTAAGCAAATAAATGAAGATGTCTTGAAAAAGAAGAAATGACAGGCATTTAGAAAACAGCTTTGCACAGTGGCTGGTAGCAAGTCATGTGTCATCTCTATGGAGAAGGCACCACTCTATGTTAGAGGAAGAGTGAAAAATTCTGATCTGGGAGAAATAAAAGATGAGGCAGGGATGGATTAGGGAATTCTACCTCTTCTAGGTTTTGCATTTTCCAACTGGGTCCCTGGAAACCTGTTTCTAGCAAAGGATGCAATGGATATCTGGAGTCCTTTTCACACGTGAGATCAGTTTTTACACCCTGTAGTTACATAAATATATGTTCAACCCAGAGACACCTGGAGGAAATAGCACCTCTCGGTTCTTGGAGCCTATGTTGTTGTTCAGTCGCTAAATCATGTCTGACTCTCTTCAACCCCATTGACTGCAGCACACCAGGCTTCTCTGTCCTCCACTATCTTCTGGAGTTTGCTCTGAGTCATGTCCATTGAGTCAGTGATGCTGTCTAACCGTCTTATCCTTGGTCATTCCCTTCTCCTTTGGCCTTCTTCCTTTTCCCAGCATCAGGGTCTTTTCCAGGAAGTCTGTTCTTCACATCAGGTGGCCAAAGTATTGGAGCTTCAACTTCAGCAGCAGTCCTTCCAATAAATATCCAGGGTTGATTTCCTTTAGGATTGATCTCCTTGCAGTCCGAGGGACTCTCAAGAGTCTTCTCCAGCACCACAATTCAAAAACATCAGTTCTTTGGTGCTCAACCTTCTTTATGGTCCAGTTCTTACATCCATACATGACTACTGGAAAAACCATAGCTTTGAATAGATGGACCTTTGTCAGCAAAGTGATGTCTCTGCCTTTTATTACTCTGCCTAGGTTTGTCATAGCTTTCCTTCCAAGGAGCAAGCATCTTTGATTTTCATGGCTGCAGTTACCGTCCACAGTGATTTGAGAATGATGGCTTCACAGTCTTTCAGACAGTGACTCTTCATGGTGTGGAGTAGAACCCAGCACTTTTTCCAGCTCAGCATCCATTTCCCCTCTGATGATGTCTTGATGCTCTGAGGGCACATCTTCCCTACCTAAGTGGCTTAGTTAGGACAGGTTGAGTCAGTTGTCTGCATAAAGTTTAGTCACTGAAGGGGACCCAAGCTTTGCCTGTCAGATGCCCTTGTCTGAGACTTTGAATTATGAGAAAGTGAAAAAAACACCAGGAAAAAAAATGTTTGGCAGTCATGCATCTCAGCTGGTGTTCCCCAAGCAGACACTTAGGCCTTGAGAAGGCTCTCCCAGGTCTTGCTTTCAGGTCCCTGGAGGTGTCTTATATGTTCTTGTACCAATTAGAATTTTGGTTGCAAGATAGTTCTTGGAAGGATATGGCGCCTTGACATTGGTGGGAGGCTGGAGAACCAGACTTGGAACGTGGGCACAGACCAAGGCTGTTCTGGAGGGTTAAGGAAGAAGAAGCATGAAAATAATGTTTCACTAGAAATAGTCCACCAGAGCAAATTGGCAGCTGCTGAGTAAGACATGCTGCTGGGTCATCAGGTACCCACCCCCAGCCCTCTTCACCATTCCCCCTTCTCCTATTTGTTGTTTAGTCACTAAGTCATGTCTGACTTTTTGCTACCCCACGAACTGTAGCCCACCAGGCTCCTCTGTCCATGGGATTCTCCAGGCAAGAATACTGGAGTGGGTTGCCATTCCCTTCTCCAGGGGATCTTCCAGACCCAGGGATGGAATCTGCATCTCTTGCACTGGCAGGCAGGTTCTTTACCACTGAGCCACTTGGGGAGCCCCATAAGAAAAAATAGAATGCTATAAAAATGCTCACAACAATTTTCAAAAGCTACATTTGAAGCAGTAAACAAAACATTTAAGAAACATTAAATTTTTTTTTTTTGTAAAGCCCAACAACTTCTAGAAAGTTCTGGGCATGGAGATGCCCAGAATTCACAGTTCTGCTGGGGCTTCTGCAACTTCTTCCATAGTTAAGACCTTCTCCTTGTCACCTTTTCCTGTTTCATGTGTAAATGTCTCCCAGAGGATCTCGTGGTCAATTTGATGGTTATCATTCAATTTGTCTTTGGTCTGTGGAACCAGCAGGAATAACCTGTGCATCCTTAGGAACCTTTGGAAAAGGCAGCTGACAGGCCACAGACAGGAGTCCCCAGAACCACCAGTACGTAGACATGCACCCAGCTGGATTCTGGTTCTTCAGAGCCGAACTCAGTGGGCTGGCTCTAGGCACCCCAGTGAGCTCTCTGGGCGTCTGCCATCCTTATCTTCACAGTAAGTTTTGCTTTGAACTCTGGTTTCAGGAAGTTCTATCTATTCCCCGAGTCACCAAACAGCACACTCAGTTGATTTCTACTGCTGCTGGTATCATGCTGCCTCTGGATGTCCAGGTGGTGTCAGAACCCCTATTGGACTGTGTCTCTCAGGTCCTGGGCATTTCCCACCAGCTGAGGCAGTGTGATTCATTGCAATGGATAGCGATATTGTTGGGTGGGTTGTACTGCTCTATTTCCTTTAACAGAACTGAATCAGAGAATTGGATTCCTGTTTCTTGGCCGGTACCATTAACCAGAAAGTAACTTTACAAAGTTAACCCTGAGAGGTCTCAGAGGTGACATCCCACATAGGTCCCCGAGTCTTTCAGGTAATGAGGACATTCTCTTTCAATTTTTTTTCTTTGAGCCTCGTGTATACAAGAAATATTGGACATCATCAGGGGCTGCTTGGCCTTTGACCCAGGTGCATATCATGAAATCCGCATTGTAGATAAGACAGGAGAGGTTTTGGGCAGCTGTGCCTCTCCAATTGCGTTAGTATAGACCAGCATTTCTGAAAGCTGTCTTTGGTTGATATTTACTTCAACAGGGAGCGTGACTCACCTGTGGAGAGAACAGTCTGGAAAGGTGCACTGATATTCCTTAACTTTGAGTTTTTTCTTAATTTGCCCCTTCTCCTTGTGAATCAACACATATTCTCCAAAGGTAGCATTTTTCTTGTAGTCCCAAATTAGCTTTGTTGTCTTTGGGTCAAACTTCACATTTAGACTGCAGTTCATTTCCAGGGTTGGAAGATTCTGGTGCTCCTGGGTCAGTAGGAGTGCAGTGTCCCACAGCATGGACCCAGGGGACCCGTGGGCTGCCCGGAAGTCATGAAAGTGCTTCAGATCCTGACACATACCTGGAAGACGGAGAGGCAAGACTTAGTCTGGTGCTGGACAGTCACTGTATGGGACCCTCATGGGAAAGGCTGGGCCACCTTTGAGCTGCCCTCCAGGAGACATTCTTGGCTCCAGTCATCCCTCCACAGTCTGGGTCTCCCAGGTGTTAGACCATGCCCTCCCCCAGGCTCACATCTCTGCATTCTCTCTCCCCCAACCCACACTGCCTAGTTCAGCTTTCAGTTTCCCTCCCCCTATAGCTTTTCTAGAATTATTCTTAATTGTCTCTTTATCTCTACTACTCTCTCCAGATTCAGTCTCTTTTGAGAGGGTGGGGTTTGCCAACCTTGGATCACTTGCCTGCCTTCTGATTGCCAGGAGCTGAGGGAGAAAAAGAAAGAACCTCCTTTGGGCTTCTGTAGTTCAAGACTGAGACAATAATACTACAGATGATGGGAATTTCCCCAGAATAAGAAAGGAAGTTGGAGTCTATAGACAGCCAATATGGGGCAAGCCCACCATGCTGCTGATTTCCGTTCCAGGTCTCCCCACCTTTGTATGAGTTCTGCAAGTTCCCAGGTTCTTTCTAATAAATTCTCTTTGTTTACTAGCCAGCATGCATGGCAGGCTCTGTTTCTGGTACTTAAAGATCCATAGATGAAATGTGTCTCATGGTTCCCAAGTGAATTCTGTTTACTGCATCCTAAAAGTTTGAGAATCTTGGAGTCTAGACTCCCAACTTGCTCCTAACTGGCTCAACTATAATGTTAGGGGAATAAATAACCTGCATATCTTTGGCTGATAGCAGTGTAGTGAGGATGGCCATGGAGAATATTTTTTATGTTCTTGACCCAAGAGCAATCTGTTGACATTGAAGCCAAAGCACTGGGGCTTAAATGTGGGGCTGGGGAAGGAGTCCTTGTGGCCAGTCCATTCTAAGGTGGCCCATTCAAGTCTGAGTACTCTTCAAGGAGTTCCTTACTATGGGAGTGGAGAGGCGATGTCACGTGAAAATGAACATGACACCACTTTGCCCAAATAGGGACACCTTTCTTTATTGAGCTTCACTTTATTGTGCTTTGCAGATACTGATTTTTTTTTTTTTTTAACAAAGTGAAGTTTTGTGGAAACCCTGCATTGAGCGAGTTTGTGGGCATCATTTTTCCAACACTACTTGCTCACTTTGTGTCTCTGTGTCACATTTTGGTGGTCCTCATTGTATTTCAAGCCTTCCACTAGCAAAAAAGATTACAACTTGCTGAAGGATCAGATGTTAGTACTTGCTGAAGGATCAGATGATGGTTAGATTTTTTTTTAAGCACTATTATTTTTTTAATTAAGGTATCCATTTTTTTAGATATGCTATTGTATACTTAATTGACTATGGTATAGCATAAACATGTCTTTTACATACACTAGGAAACCAGAAAATTCATGTGACTCAATTTATTGTGATATTCACTCTATGGCAGTGGTCAGGAACCAAACCTGCAGAATCTCAGAGATATGGCTGTGCTCTGGTTTGGTTAAGGATTTATCCAGCTCTGGGTGGTGGGGATGGAGGAGAATCTGCTGAGTTCAGTTCAGTTCAGTCGCTCAGTCGTGTCCAACTCTTTGCAACCCCATGAATTGCAGCATGCCAGGCCTCCCAGTCCATCACCAATTCCCGGAGTTTACCCAAACTCATGTCCATCAAGTCAGTGATGCCATCCAGCCATCTCATCCTCTGTCGTCCCCTTCTCCTCCTGACCCCAATCCCTCCCAGCATCAGGGTCTTTTCCAAAGTGTCAACTCTTCGCATGAGGTGGCCAAAGTATTGGAGTTTCAGCTTCAGCATCAGTCCTTCCAATGAACACCCAGGACTGATCTCCTTTAGGTTGGACTGGTTGGATCTCCTTGCAGTCCAAGGGACTCTCAAGAATCTTCTCCAACACCACAGTTCAAAAGCATCAATTTTTCGGTGCTCAGCTTTCTTTACAGTCCAACTCTCAGCTCTGTGTAAAATACTCCTGTGCACATAGGTTTACTTTTTAGAGGAATGATCTGTGTTTTTCAGGAGCTCACAGTGGTCCAAATACCCCCAAAGATTTCCTTGTTTTCTGAATTCTGGGCTTCTTAAAAATGACCTTTTAGATAGTGGTGATGGTCACATAACTATGAATTTATTAAAAGCCATTGGTCTCTATAATGTAAATGGGTGAATTTGGCAGTTGAATGATATCTCCAAAAAAGCTGTTAAAAGTGGATCTTTTAGTACATCTTTTTTTTTTTTTTTTTTAAGCTAAGCAGCAGGCTCATCTTGGGTCTTCACAGTACAGTTATGGTGTTTCAAAGTGAGTTGTTTGGCCCCTAATCCTGGACTGAGGACCATGTCTAATTCCATGGTGGGTAAAAGCTGATGCCTTTTTATTTATCACCCTATAAATTGCCATGGTTAAAGTCACGGGAGAAGGCACCAGTGCAGTGAAGATTCAGACAATTCCTACACTTAACATGACCCCCAGGAGCTGGTATTTTATGCTCTGTTAAGTGATTAAGTGTTAGGTGACTGATAAGGGTTATTTGGGGGCAAATGCTAAGTAGTAATGTTGGGACTGTTGTGCTAAAATTAAAGCCACAGTAGAAAAAAAGCAATCTGGGGCCCACCTGTGGTCCCACATAGTACATCAGAAAAGAAGGTCAACGGAGAAGGCGTTAAATGAGAAGAACTCAAATGTACTTTGCATGTAACTCTCCAAATCCAAGTCTGACCATGTCGCATTCATTTCTGGTTTGTTCTCGGATGGCTGCCCATCCCAGCTGCAGAGCGTCCGCGCCCATCACCGTGGCACGGGTGGCCCTCGGGCCCTGCTCTTGGGCTAGTGTCAGTTTGCAATGTAGATGTGGCCCACCCTAATCTAGTATGACCTCATCTTAACTTTAGTACATCTGCAAAGATCTTATTCCCAAATAAGTTCACATTCACGGATCCCGGTGGACATGGATTAAGGGCGGATACGGTCCAATCTGGGCTTCCCTGGTGGCTCAGGCGGTAAAGAAACCGCCTGTCATGTGGGAGACCTGAGTTCTATCCCTGGGTCAGGAAGATCCCCTGGAGAAGGGAATGGCAACCCCCTCCAGTATTCTTGCCTGGGAAATACTGTGGACAGAGGAACCTGGCGGGGCTACAGTCTGTGGGGTAACAACGAGTCGGACACGATGGAGCACAGATGGTTCAGCCCACTGCACGAGCTCCTCCTCCAACTGCTCCCCCCTCACTAAACAGCTCCTACATCCTCTCACTTGCCTGCTGGGTAAGCCTGGAAGCCGTTCTAATATTCTTTCTTCACCCCCTTTCATTCTGCCTTGAAACACATCTTCCCCCATCTGCCTTTCTCTCTCTTTGCAAATCATCATGGTCCAAGCTACCACCCCCGACTAAAACAGCCAAAAAGGTCCTCCCTGCTGTCCTTTCTGCCCTGCTGTGGCCCAACCTCTCTTCTGCAGACAGAATGTGTCTCTGAAACTTAAACCAGGACATTCCCTGGCCTGCACCCTTCCCATGCCTGCCCACTGGGCACAAGAGGAAACTCCAAAGCCTGTGGACCATGAGCATCCACGTGGTCTGGCCTCTGTCTCTGTGCCAGCGTCGTCTTGTGCCCCAGCCACAGTGATGGCCTTCCAGTGCCCGGGTCACACTTGCTGTATGCTTTCCTTAGTACGTGCCTGCCATTCTTCCCCTTCACTGCCCCCCGCCCCCATCCCCACACCGTTACTGGTTAATTTACCTATCAATTAGGTGTTTGCTTATATGTTGCGCTCTTGTAAGTGAAAGTGAAAGTTGCTCCGCCGTGTCTGACTCTTTGCGACCCCATGGTCTATACAGTCCACAGAATTCTCCAGGCCAGGATACTGGAGTGGGTAGCCTTTCCCTTCTCCAGAGGATCTTCTTTCAACCCAGGGATCAAACCCAGGTCTCTCGCATTGCAGGCGGATTCTTTACCAGCTGAGCCACAAGGGAAGCCCTAAACATTTAAGAAATGACTTAAGAGTCTCGAGAAAAGACTCTGATGGGGCCATAACTCCTGTGGCGGAGGCAGTCCATGTCCCTGCACACTTGGCACCATCAGGGTCCCCGCAAGCCAAGCAGCTGCACCACCTTCATGCTCAACGCTCACTGGGAAGGGGCTGCCACAGACAAAAGAAAAAAAGTCTTGCGTCTATGCATGCAGGGTCGCTTCAGTCCTGTCTGACTCTTTGGGACCCTGTAGACTGTGGCCTGCCAGGCTTCTCTGTCAGGGAGGGAGGTTTTCCAGGCAAGGATACTGGAGCGTATTGGCCAATACTGGTTGCTATACCCTTCTAGAGCGCTATATTTCCTGCTGCCCTAGCCACCAACCCCCCTGAGTACCTGGTGCTGCCAGAACCCCTGGGACCAAAGCAGCTGCACCATCTCCACATCTGGCCCTAACAGGGGCAAACCCAAGTCCTCCAGGGCAGCCTCAGGAGCAAACCCCAGTGGGCGACCCACATGCAGAGGTGGAAATAAAACCACAATTGAAACCCAGGGGCAGTGTGGCTAGGGAAGAAAAACCAAAACCTTCCCACCAGCCATACAAGCTGGAGATTAAATCCACACAATCAACTAGGCAGACTCTGTCTATGGAATATATAAAAGGCATTGAGAGCTCCCACAATAGAAAACGCACTAGCTCTGATAGCTGTGGACGTTGGAGGAAAGAACACACAGGAGTAGGACCAGATTAGAATCCGAGCTGCCCCCACAGCAGGTCCAGAGATCAGCACAGTGTTGGAGGCCATCCTCGGGAGGTGAGGTGGACTGTGATTCCCAACGCAGGAAAGGACTCTGACAGCACTGACTCAAGAAAAACACTTATTATTCTTATTTTTTGACTTGTTCTGTAAATTATTTTGGAATTTTTTCTTTTTTTTTCCCTCCCCTCCCCCATTGTAGTTGTTGATTTTATTGGCACTAAGAAATCCAATTAAGCTTTTGAGCTTTTTTTTCCCCCCTCAGTCACATTTTTTTTTATTGTTGTCATAAACCTCTGCCTCTATGTTGGGCTTTTGCAGTTCTGTGGGGTTTTCCTCTATTTTTTTCTTTTCTCTTTTTTTAATTTTTAATTTTTTAATCCTATTATTACTTTTTCTATGTTTATTCCTTTGTTTGCTTTTCCTACTGTTCTTTTCCCCTTGCAGTTAACCTTTAACATATATAAATCTTCTTTATCTACCTCTATTTAACTTTGCATATTATTCTTTCTTTTCTTTCTTTCCTTTCCTCTCAACATATTTGTTAGTTTTATTTTCATTGCTTTATTCCCCAATTTGTACCTTGTTTTAGTTTTATTTTCCAGTTAGTGCTTTAATTAGTTTTGTTCTGGTAGATATAATTTTTGGGTTCTGTTGTTCAACAGGTCAATCTATTGTACTTTATTTTTGTTGGACTGTTTTGATTTTGTTTATGGCTGTATATGTATATGTGTATATTCAGTCACACTTTCTATTGTTGTTATAAACCTCTGCCTCTACATTGGGCTTTTCCAGTTCTGTGGAGTTTTCCTTTTTTCCCTTTTTTCTTTCTTCTTCCATTTTTGTTTTCCTCTTTTCTCTTTTTTATAATTTTAATTCTTAAATTTTTTAAGCTGGGTATATATTTTCTACATTTATTCTTTTGTTTGCCTTTCCTCCTATTTTTCCCCCTTCCAGTTAATCTTTAATGTATATAAATCTTCTTAATCTAACTCTATTTAACTTTGCGTATCTATTCTTTCTTCCTTTTCTTTCCTCTCAACATATTTGTTAAGTTTTGTTTTCATTGCTTTATTCCCTGCTTGGCACCTTGCTTTAGTTTTGTTTTCCAGTTTGTGCTTAAGTTAGTTTTGTTCTTAAGTGGTAAATATAATTTTTTATTTCCTTTGTTTGCCGGATCAATCTACTGTACTTTATTTTTGTTGGACTCTTTTCACTTTGCTCATGGGTGTATATGTGTATATTCCAATATTTTAATTATTATTTGCCTGGTTTTGTAACTGCCATTTGTCTGGGATTCATCTTTTGTTTCTCATTTTTGGATAGTTGTCTTACTATCTCTTAATGCCATAACACACCACTTGGAAATCTTTGTTCCTGACCAGAGATCAAGCCCTGAGCCTTTGGAGTGGGAACAATGACTCCAACACCCTAGACTACCAGAGAACTAACCCTAGGGAGTATCAAATAGTGAGAACTCACACAAAGGAAACCACGTGAATACAAGACCCGGCATCACCCAACCACCAGTAGCACCCTGTGCAGGATGCCTCATCTAAACAACAAACAAAAATACAAACCCAGTCATCAGTAGACAGGGGTACCACCTCACTCAGCCTTGCCCATCGGAGGAAAAACAAACAAACAAACAAAAACTCAGTATAAATCTCACCTTTTACAAAGCTCCCACAAACCACTGGACCAATCTTAGAAGGGCAGAAACCAAAAGGAAGAAAGAATTCAAACTTCTTTAAGGAAAGAATTCAACTTTCCTTGAAGCCTGGGAAAAGGAGACCTCAAACACAGTAACTAAAAAAGGAAGAAAGAAAGAAAACGCAGAGAAATACTGCACAAATGAAGGAAAAAACCAGAAACACAGAAGTCCAAATAAACGAAGAGGAAGTAGGAAAATTACCTGAAAAAGAATTCAGAATAATGATAGTAAAGATGATCAAAAACCTTGAAGACAAAATGGAGAAAATGCAAGAATCAATTAACAAAGACCTAGAAGAACTAAAGAATAAGCATACAGAGACAACACAATTACTGAAATTAAAAATACTCCAGAAGGAATCAGTAGCAGAATATCTGAAGCAGAAGAACAAATCAGTGAGCTGGAAGATAAAATGGTGGATATAACTTCTGAAGAGCAGAATAAAGTAAAAAGAATGAAAAGAGCTGAGGAAGTCTCAGAGACCTCTGGGACCATATCAAATGCGCTAACATTTGAATTAAAGGGGTCCCAGAAGAAGAGAAAAAGAAAGGGTATGAGAAAATTTTTGAAGAGATTATAGTTGAAAATTTCTCCAACATGGAGAGGAAACAGTCAATCAAGTCCAAGAGGCACAAAGAGTCCCATATAGGATAAACCCAAGGAGAAACATGCCAAGACATATACTAGTTAAACTAACAAAGACTAAACAGAAAGAAAGAATATTAAAAGCAGCAAGGGAGAAGCAACAAGTAACATACAAGGTAAACCCCATATGCTTAACAGCTGATCTTTCAGCAGAAACTCTGCAGACCAGAAGGAAATGGCAGGATATATTTAAAGTACTGAAAGGGAAAATCTACAAACAAGATTACTGTACCCAGCAAGGATCTCATTCAAAATTAATGGAAAAATAAAAAGCTTTTCAGACAAGCAAAAGTTAAGAGAATTCAGTACCACCAAACCAGCTTTACAACAAATGTTAAATGGACTTATATAGTCAAGAAATACAACAGAAGAAAACAGATCTACAAAACCAACCCCAAACAATTAGAAAATGGCAATAGGAACATATACATCAATAATTACTTCAAATGTAAGTGGATTAAATGCTCCAACCAAAAGACACAGACTGGCCGAATGGATAAAAAAAACAAGACCCATATATATGCTGTCTACAAGAAAGCCACTTCAGACCTCAAGGTACAGATAGACTGAAACTGAGAGGATGGAAAAATATATTCCATGCAAATGGAAGCAAAAGAAAGCTAGAGTAGCAATCCTCACATCAAACAAAATAGACCTTAAAGAAGATTACAAGAGGTAAGGAAGGACACTATAGAATGATCAAGGGATCAATCCAAAAGGAAGACATAACAATTGTAAATATCTATGCACCCAACATAGGAGCACCTCAATACATAAGATAAATGCTAACAGACATAAAAGGAGAAATTGACAATAACACAGTAATAGTAGGAGACTTTAACACCCCACTCACACCAATGGACAGATCATCAAAACAGAAAATTAATAAGGAAACACAAGTCTTAAGTGATACATTAGGTGAGCTGTATCTTACGGATGTCTTCAGGACATTCAAACATAGAAGGATACACCTTCTTCTCAAGTGTACATGGAACCTTCTCCAGGATAGACCACATCCTGGGTCACAGATCAAACCTCAGTAAATTTAAGAAAATTGTAATTGTATCAAGCATCTTCTCCAACCACAATGCTATGAGACTACATACCAATTACACAGAAAAAAACTATAAAAAACACACACATGGAGATTAAACAACATGTTTCTAAATAACCAACAGGTTACTGAACAAATCAAAAGGGAAATAAAAAAATTTCTGGAAACAAATGACAATGAAAACCCAACAACTCATAATCTATGGGGTGCAGCAAAAGCAATCCTAAGAGGGAAGTTTATAGCAATACAATCCTACCTCAAAAACGAGAAAAACATTGAATAGACAACCTAACTGTACACCTAAAGCAACTGGAAAAAGAAGAACAAAAAACCCCCAAAATTAGTAGGAGGAAAGAAATCATAAAGATCAAAGCAGAAAGAAATGAAAAAGAAATGAAAGTAACAGTAGGTAAAGATTAATAAAACTAAAAGCTGGTTCTTTGAGAAGATAAACAAAATTGACAAACCCTTAGCCAGACTCATCAAGAAAAAGAGAAGAATCAAATCAACAAAATTAGAAATGAAAAAGGAGAGGTTGCAAAAGACAATGCAGAAATACAAAGGATTATAAGAAATTATCATGAACAATATATGACAATATATGACAATAAAATAGATAACCTGGAAGAAATGGACAGATTCTTAGAAAAGTTCAACCTCCTAAGACTGAACCAGGAAGAAATAGAAATTAGGGACATCCCAATTACAAGCACTGAAATGGAAGCTGTGATAAAAAAATCTCCCAAGAAACAAAAGCCCAGGACCAGATGGCTTCACAGGAGAATTCTATCAAATGTTTAGAGAAGTGCTAAAGCCTATCCTTCTAAAAGACTTCCAAAAAATTGCAGAGGAAGGCACACTTTCAAACTCATTCTATGAGGCCACCATCACCTTGATACCAAAACCAGACAAAGACAACACAAACAAAACTATAGGCCAATATCACTGATGAACAAAGATGCAAAATCCTCAACAAAATTTTAGCAAACAGAATTCAGCAACACATCAAAAAGCTCATACACCATAATCAAGTTGGGTTTATTCCAGGGATGCAAGGATTCTTCAATATAGACAAATCGATCAATGTGATATACCATATTAACAAATTGAAAGATAAAAACCATATGATAATCTCAATAGATGCAGAAAAAGCCTTTGACAAAATTCAGCACCTATTTATGATTAAAACTTCAAAAAATGAGCATAGAAGGAACCTACCTCAACATAGTAAAGGCCATATATGATAAACCTATAGCAAACATTATTCTCAATGGTGAAAAACTGAAAGCACTCTCCCTAAGACCAGGAACAAGACAGGGGTGTCCACTTTCACCACTATTATTCAACATAGTTCTGGAAGTCCTAGCTACAGCAATCAGAGAAGAAAAAAAAGGAATCCAGATAGGAAAAGAAGAAGTAAAGCTCTCACTGTTTGCAGGTGACATGATACTATACACAGAAAACCCTAAAGATAATACCAGAAAGTTACTAGAGCTAATCAGTGAATTTATCAAAGTTGCAGGATACAAAATCAATACACAGAAATCACTTGCATTTCTATATACTAACAATGAAAAATCAGAAAGATTAAGGAATCAGTCCCATTCACCATTGCAGCAAAAAGAATTAAACAACTATGAATAAACTTACCTAAGGAGATGAAAGAACAGTACACAGAAAATTATATGACACTGATGAAAGAAATCAAAGATGACATAAACAGATGGGGAGATGTTCTATGTTCCTTGGTAGGAAGAATCAATATTGTGAAAATGACTATACTACCAAATGCAATCTACAGATTCAGTGTGATCCCTATCGAATTACCAATGGCATTTTTCACAGAACTAGAACAAAAAATTTCACAATTCATATAGAAACACAAAAGACCCCGAATAGCCAAAGCAGTCCTAAGACAGAAGAATGAAGCTGGGAGAATCAACCTTTCTGACTTCAGGTTATACTACAAAGCTATAGTCATCAAGACAGTATGGTGCTGGCACAAAAACAGACCAATGGAACAAGATAGAAAGCCCAGAAATAAATCCATGCACCTGTGGGTACCTTATTTTTGGCAAGGGAGGCAAGAATATACAATGGGGCAAAGACAGCTTCTTCAATAAATTGTGTTGGGAAAACTGGACAGATACATGTAAAAGAATGAAATTAGAACACTTCCTAATACCATACACAAAGATAAACTCAAAATAGACTAAAGACCTAAATGTAAGACTAGAAACTCTAAAACTGTTAAAGGAAAGCATAGGCAGAACACTTGATGACATAAATCAAAGCAAGATTCTCTATGACCCACTTCCAAGAGTAATGGAAATAAAATCAAAAGTAAGCAAGTGGGACCTGATTAAGCTTAAGTCTTTCACAGCAAAGGAAACTATAAGCAAGGTGAAAAGACAACCCTCGGAATGGGAGAAAATAATAGCAAATGAAACAACTTACAGAGGATTGATTTCCAAAATATACAAGCAGCTCATACAACTCAATACCAGAAAAACAAACAACCCAATCAAAAAGTGGGAAAAAGACCTAAACAGACATTTCTCCAAAGAAGACATACACATGGCTAACAAACACATGAAAAGATGCTAACATTGCTCATTATTAGAGAAATGCAGATCAAAACTACAATGAGATATCACCTCACACCAGTCAGAATGGCCCTCATCAAAAAGTCTACAAACAATAAATGCTGGAAAGGGTGTGGAGAAAAGGGAATGTTCTTGCACTGTTGGTGGGAATGTAAATTGATACAGCCACTATGGAAGACGGTATGGAGATTTCTTAAAAAACTAGGAATAAAACCCATATGACCCAGCAATCCCACTCCTAGGCATATACCCTCAGGAAACCACAATTAAAGAGACACATGTATCCCTTTGTTCATTGCAACATTTATTTAAAATAGCTAGAACATGGAAGCAACTTAGATGTCCATTGACAGATGGATAAACAAGTTGTGGTTTATATACACAATGGAATATTTATATACACAATGGAATGTATACATTTTCAGCCATGAAAAGGAATGCATTTGAATCAGTTCTAATGAGGTGGATAAACCTAGAACCTATTATACACAGTGAACTGAGAAAGATAAATATTGTATTCTAACACATATATATGGAATCTAGAAAAATGGTACTGAAGAATTTATTTACAGGGCAACAATGGTGAAACATAGAGAATAGACTTATGGACATGGGGAGAGGGGAGGAGAGGGTGAGATGCAAGGAAAGAGTAACATAGAAACTTACATTCCCATATGTAAAATAGATAGCCAACAGGATTTTGCTGTCTGGCTCAGGAAACTCAAACAGGGGTTCTGTATCAACCTAGATGGGTGGGATCGGGAGGCAAATGGGAGGGAGGTTCAAAAGGGAGGGGATATATGTATAGCTATGGCTGATTCATGTTGAGGTTTGACAGAAAACAGCAAAATTCTATAAAGCAATTATCCTTCAATAAAAAATACATTAATTAATTTAAAAAAAAATAATGACTTAAACATTTCTCTGATCCCTTCATCTAAATAGAGTCCCCCTATTGATCTCATCCTACCCTTGATTTTTCTGTATGGCACTTGGCCCTTGGCAATTATACTTTTGTGACTGCCTGTTTAATCCATATAGACTCTCTCAGACTGAGCTCTGTGAAGGCATAGGTCATCTTGTTAACAGCTGTATCTCCAAATACTGTGAAAAATGCCTGGCAAAGAGTAAAGGTTCAAGTATTGGAATGAATTAATCTTAGCCATATCCTCCCCTCTGTCCCCTCTCCTCAGTTAATTATCTATCCATTGGATATTTGAATGTCCACACTCAAATATGTGTGCCTGGGCTTGTGCAAGGCACTAGAGAAAATAGATGTGTAATCTAGCCTCCTTGTGTATTATGACTGGGTTATTTCTTTTTATATACACTGACCTATAGCTGCTCAGAAGCAGACCTCAAACCATAGAAAAGAATGAACAAGCTATACGTGCCTGTTCTACAGTCCCATGTGGCCTATTTTTCCATGCTGTTGTTGGAGACAAAAAAACTTTCTCCTCTACCCTCTCATGTTCAGTGATTGGGGCCTTGCAAATTAAGCTGACAACAGACAGATTAACAGGAGAAAAAGATTTATTTATTTATTTCACGTATGGAAATTCAGTGAAAACCCCAAAGAGATGTTGCAAACTGGAGGCTTATATATCATTTTAATAAAAAGTGATACATTCTTGGAGAAGTGACAAAGCAAAGGAAAATGGGTAGTAAATTGTTGGAAGGTAAATAGATGTGGGAAAACAATGGAAGTAATTGTTATTTTAGTAATTGTTATACATATTCCTCTGGTGCCATCTCTGGGCTAGTTAAGAGTCTAGAGTCCTTTCTGGTGATTGGGAGTGGTTCTGCCTCAGAAGATTCTGCCTACTGAAGGACTTCCCTGATGGTCCAGTAGTTAAGACTCTGTGCTTCTACTACAGGAGGCCTGGGTTTGATCCCTGGTAGGGGAACTAAGACCCTGCATGCTGCATGGCCGAAAACAAACAAACAAACACGATTGTTTAAAAGGTGCCTTTTGAGATGGGCCACATTCTGTGTCTGGAATGTGTATCTCTCTAAATCTACTTCTTACCTTAAAAAAATGATAAGTAGTGTTTTTGCCCTTTCTAATATGAGAAGTGGGAGAGGAACTCCTTTGCAAAGGGGGGAGTTTGCTTCAGCAGGTAGGGGGAGGCTGATGCTGAAAGCTCAACTTCTCTGTACACCAGTGCCTAATGGAATCTCTGAGATTCCATTAGGAATTAGGTGAAGTAGAAAAGGAGTCCCTTGGACAGCAAGAAGATCAAACCAGTCAATCCTAAAAGAAACCAACCCTTAATTTTCATTCGAAGAACTGATGTTGAAGCTGAAGCTCCAATACTTTGGACACCTGATGTGAAGAGCTGATTCGTTAGAAAAGACCCTGCTGCTAGGAAAGATTGAGGACAGAGGGAGAAGGGGACGACAGAGGATGAGATGGTTGGATGCCATCACCAACTAAATGGACACGAGTTTGAGCAAACTCCGGGAAATAGTGAAGGACAGGGAAGCATGGCGTGCTGCAATCCATGGGGTCACAAAGAGTCGGACACAACTGAGTGACTGAACAACAACAGAAATGGATAGTTTTATTACTTTGCTAGGCAAAAGGGGGGCCACAACAGGCTAATACCCTCAAAACTGTGTATCCCAACTTTGGGGATATAGTAAGAACTTTTATTGTAATTGTTCAAAGAGGACATAATCAGCTTGTGGACATTCTTCTAATGGGTTGGTGGTGAGGTAAGAAGTTGATGTCATCAACATTTAGTCCAGCTGGTCTGGGGTCCACATGCTTGTGAGCAGCCTATTACTGTTAATCATTAAGTTCTTCTACCTGGAGGGGGTTTCAGTTTCTGCAGAGCAGCTCAGAGATTCTGTTGTGTGTATCCTTTGATGGGGAAACAGGACCTTGCCCCAAGGCTGCTCTTGACTATATGCATCCTCTCCTTTCCCTAATTACCAATGGCTTGATCAGCCCATTGGAACTCAGGGAAGGTCATGGAAGCTGAATGAAGACTCTTTTCTATAATCAAAGAAATGAGAGACACAAAGGCCTTGAGCCCCGGAGTCCCACGGGGCCCTGCATGGGATCACTTAAATATGACTTACTTGGGGTGGCGTATTCTGATCCCCTTGGCTGTTTCAGAGTCTTTCCTGTTTGGCTTCCAGCATGTCTATGAGACTTCTCATCTCCAGTGATGAATCTAGGAGGTGTACTGTGTACCTTGCATGTTTATTTTATCCCTATCCCGCTAAAAGGCATGGGCTTCCCTGGTGGCTCAGTGGTAAAGAATCTGCCTACAATGCAGGAGACTCAGGTTTGATCCCTGGGTGGGGAAGATCCCCTTGGGGAAGGCATGGCAATCCACTCCAGTACTCTTGCTTGGAGGATCCCAAGGATAGAGGAGCCTGGTGGGCTACTGTCCGTGGGGTTGTGCAGAGTTGGACACAACCGAAGCGACTGAGCATGCACGCGCATTAAAAGGCACAGATTCTTTTCTAGGTGAGAGGTTGAGACTTGGAAAGAGTTTCACACAAGTGGTCCAGCCCACGGTCTGGCCAGGGAGTTTGACCCTGGAGCTGGCTGTGCTCCTGTTGCTGTCTGGGTTCTCCAGGAAGCAGACTTGGAGCCAGAGTTCTCGCTCAGGGAGCTCATTAGGGTGTGCTCTGGGGTCCACCTCTGTGGGAGGGAGGACAAATGGACTGGACAGAGGGAGAAATCAGGCCCACAGTTTCTGCTGACCCCATGGGTTACTTGTGAAGGGCAGCAGAATTTGTTGAGGTTCTTGAAGGTTGGAATTACTGATAGTCGTTTTGAGGATAATCTGGATGAACCAGCCATATTGTTCCAGGCTCCCAGGTGCATTTATTCCTGAAGGTTAGAGGCCCTCTTGCTCTGTTGTGGCAGGAAGAACTGGGCTGCAGGTTGCAGATCCAGACCTTTGAAAAGGGCAGCTAAATAGCAAGGGG
The DNA here is from genome assembly GCF_019320065.1 of Cervus canadensis. NCBI lineage: Eukaryota > Metazoa > Chordata > Mammalia > Artiodactyla > Cervidae > Cervus > Cervus canadensis. The sequence continues at coordinate 26,034,610 of NC_057398.1, forward strand.
ATTGCTTGCAATTTAGCGGCAGAGCTAAGCCTCACTAGTGAGCAGGATGAACAGAAAAAGGGTATCAGGGGAAAACTGGGCTCAGTTTCTGCTGCCAAAGGAGAAAGTCAGTAGAGCCTCTCCATCCTCCCCGCCTACCAGCCCCCCACTCCACCAGCTAGTACATGCTTGTTGCCCTGTTGATCTGCCTTGAAAAACGGGCTCATTTCCTCCCAGAATGCCTTCCAGAATAGCTTAGGAGATCATTCTTACCCAGGAGATAAGACACAATTCTCCTTTATCAGGTCTCAGCAAACTTGTTCTGAATGTATGTACATTCTGTGCATACATTCTGTAAATGTGTGGACATTCTTCAGGCTAATTGGCATTTGAAAAAATGGGAATGTCCCCTTCCTTCCTTGTGGGGGACCAGCCTCCATTAAGCTCTTGCTGGGTGCCAGGCTGTGTGAAATGCTCTGAGTAGCTTATTTCACATAATCCTCACAGTCTCACGAGGTGGAATAGATCCATTTCATGTAAGAGAAAGCCAAAGCTTAGACAGTGTAACTGAATTGCCCAGGGCTAGAAAAATTAGCCAGCGGGACTTCTAATGACTTCTCTCCTGGGTTCAATTCCACAGCGTTCCCCACGGACTCTGCTCCTCCTGTTCCCAGTAGACTTCCTCTCTGGTTTCCCTGCAGGTTCCTTCCTGGGGTGCAGGCTCCTGGGAGTGCTGTGGCTGGAAAGGGGAGTGAGCAACTAATGATGGCCATCCTTTGTCGAGGATGAGCTAAGCCTTCATTTAGGTGAGGCTGGCAGATGTTGGCCTGCAGGGCAAATATAGCCCACAGCTCTTGAGCTAGAATAGTTTTTGCACTTTTAAATGGCTGAAAAAAAATAAGAGGGAGAATACTTTGTGACACCTGACAACTATGAAATTTAGATTCCATTGCCTATAAAAAGTCTTACTGGAACACTGTCACATCCATTGTAGCTTTCACTGTACCAGGTCAGAAATGAGTAGCTTGCAATGACAGAGGCTGTGTGGCTTACAGAGCCTAAAGTATTTACTATCTAGTGCAAATGTTAGTTGCTCAATCATGTCTGATGCTTTGCGACCCCGTGGCTCCTCTGTTCATGGAATTCTCCAGGCAAGAATACTGGAGTGGGTTGCCATGCCCTCCTCCAGGGGATCTTCCTGACCCAGGGATAGAACCTTGTCTCCTGCATCACAGGCAGATTCTTTACTCTCTGAGCCACCAGTTTCAGTTCAGTTTAGTCACTCAGTTGTGTCTGACTCTTTGCAACCCCATGGACTGCAGCATGCCAGGATTCCCTGTCCATCACCATCTCCCTGAGCTTGCTCAAATGCATGTCCATCGAACCAGTGATGTCATCCAACCATGTCATCCTCTGCTGCCCCCTTCTCCTCCTGCCTTCAATCTTTCCCAGCACCAGGGTCTTTTCCAATGAGTAAATTCTTTGCTTCAGGTGGCCAAAGTATTGGAGTTTCAGCTTCAGCTTCAGTCCTTCCAATGAATATTCAGGGTTGATTTCCTTTAGGATTGACTGGTTTGATCTCCTTGCAGTCCAAGGGACTCTCAGGAGTCTTCTCCAACACCATAGTTCAAAAGCATCAATTCTTCAGCACTCAGTTTTGTTTATGGTCCAACTTTCACTTCTGTACATGACTACTGGAAAAACCATAGACGGACCTTTGTTGGCAAAGTAATGTTTCTGCTTTTTAATATGCTGTCTAGGTTGGTCATAGCTTTTCTTCCAAGGAGCAAGAGTCTTTTAATTTCATGGCTGCAGCCACCATCTGCCGTAATTTTGGAGCCCAGAAAAATAAAGTCTCTCACTGTTTCCATTGCTTCCCCACCTATTTGCCATGAAGTGAGGGGACCAGATGCCTTGATCTTAGTTTTTTGAATGTTGAGTTTTTACTTTCATCAAGAGACTCTTTAGTTCATCTTCACTTTCTGCCATAAGGGTGGTGTTATCTGTTTATCTGAGGTTATTGATATTTCTCCCAGCAATCTTGATTCCAGCTTGTGCTTCATCCAGCCTGGCATTTCACATGATGTACTCTGTACATAAGTTAAATAAGCAGGGTGACAATATACAGCCTTGACGGACTCCTTTTCCTATTTGGGACCAGTCTTTTGTTCCATGTTTAGTTTTAACTGTTGCTTCTTGACCTGCATACAGATTTCTCAGGAGACAGGTAAGGTGGTCTGGTATTACCAGGTTGGAGGTTATTTATTATCTGGGACTTTGCAAAAAAAAACAAAACCAAAAAACTTTGCAGACCCTTGTCTAGATGAAGAAGAGTGTTTGCTCTCCCAGATAAACAAGACTTTCTAAGCTCTTCTGGGAGATGGGAGGCAGTAAGGGACAGTTTTCTGAGAGCAGATTAACAGGGCAGCTAAGTACAGATCCAGATCATTTGAATTAAATATGTGCATATTTGCATTTTTCTGGAATATTCTTTACATTCACACTGTATTTGCTTTCACATGAGTCCTGGTAATTATGTTCTGGACAGTTGTCATTAGATAACTGGCATCCTAGGTCATGGGCTTCCCTGGTGGCTCAGTGAAGAATCCACCTGCAATGCAAGAGACCTGGGTTCAAACTCTGGGTCGAGAAGATCCCCGGGAGAAGGGGACTTCCCACTCCAGTATTCTTGCCTGGAGAATCCCATGGACAAAGGAGTCTGGCAGGCTAATGTCCATGAAGTCAAAAAGAGTCGGACATGACTGAGCCACCAACACTTTAACATTTCTTTTCCATCCTAAGTCATAGCTTCTGTGTATGACACAAAGGGTTCAGAGTACACAAGCTTAAAATGTACCACTTCGACTTAATGATTATTTTGAGCTGAAGGCAGTTGAGAGGAAGCTGACATAAGAAAAATCCTCTGCCCTCTCTTTCTACTGTTCTTAATCACTCAGGACAACTCTTAAACTCTCTTTGGTCCAGAGATGGCACCAGAGGAATCTACCTAGCAAACCTTACTAAATCAACCCTTATCCTCCATTATTTTCCCCTATATATTTACCTTCCCACAGTTTGCCACCACTAAACCCGTTTCCTTTGTCTTCTCACTTCTTGACAAATGTATTGTCCTTTGTTAAGATGCTATAGAAGCCCTAAGTTCTAACCACTCCTTTGAGTTCCTGGTCATTGACTTTCTCCCATGTTCAGGTGTGCTGTTTATGTCAAGAAACTTCTATTTATTTTTCTGTTGTTAATCAACATCTTGTCAGTCTTAATTTGCAAGCCCCATTGGGAAACCTTGGAGGGGAGAGGGAAGAAGTCTTTCCTCCCTTACAGACCCTAGACTTTCATAACTGGGATGGAGGACATGGGGACTGCAGAGTTAAACTAAAGTTCTTCTTGCACAATATGGTTATGCCTTAGGGAAAACATGGAAGGTTGGACACACTCTGACCAGAGGGGAAGTTGATACATGATGACCACTAGCCGTGTTACACCTGTTTAACCTGTTAAGTGTTTCACCTGTTTAAACACTTAAACATGTTTAAGTCTCAAGAGTCCAGAGAGGGAAATTACATGATGTTCCTCTAAGGATGCTGAAGGTAAGACTGACTGATGCGATGCGTTCTTAGATGTTGTTATTTCTCACTTCTTGAGCACCTGCCCAGGTGCCAGGTACAATGTTGTGGATGCAGAGACAAAAAGGTGAACTCTGTGCTTTTGAGTCGTATCTAACGAATTCTGGAGTTGGCTTCCAAATTCAGGTCCACGTGGCTGGAAGCCTGATGTCTTTCTGGTCTGTGACATTCGTCTCCCAGCACTCGCATCCCGAAGCAGAGTCATCAGTGTGTGTTGTGTCAGATTGACAGCTCTTGACATAGCAGATGAAAGCAGCATTACTCAGTGATCAGCACAAGGAGTTTCCACTCAGTAAACCAGTGAGCAGTTGCCAGGCGCCAGATCCCGTGTTCGTTGCTGAGGGTATGAAGATGAGTGACAGCCACTGTTCTCTGGCCATAGCTGCAGAGGGAGGGTTGGGATGTTAGAGAACCTCAGGGCTTCTGGTTGTAAGCAACAGAAGCCAACTCTGGCTAACCTCAGCCAAAGACAGTGTGCACTGGGAGGCTATGGGATGGTTCACAGGTCTGAACAAGAAGCCGAACAGCCAGGCTTGGGAAGGACAGAAATGGGCAGCAGCTAGAGGGATCTAAGGAGTAGGAAACATAGATAGTCTTTTCCAGGGTTGATGCCTTCGATTCTCACTGTTTTCCTTACCTTGATCAATATCAGGTTGGCTTGGCATAAGAATTTGACTTGTCTTTGGTCCTGTGTCCACCCCTTTGGCTAAAGTGGACAGGTCTCTGGACTGATAGCCCATGGAGGATGTGTGCACTGGTGGAGGAGACCTCCTAAAGGACATTGTTTCTGCTACTGGAATAAGGTGTCGGTGTCGTTGCGCAAGTGGAAACGAGATTCCCTATTGTGCCGTGAACTAAAGGAGCACAATGGAAAATGCCCAACTCAGCCGTGGAAGTCAGGGAAGACATCCTGGAGGAAGAAACAAGCTGAAACCAGGGTAACTAGTAAAGTTAACCACAGGGCAGGAAGGAAGCAAACCAACACAAGCTAAGGGAATTGCAGGTGCAGATGTCCAGTGTGAGCGTGCATGGTCAGTCGTGTCCGACTCTTCGGGACCCCATGGACTAAGCCTGCAAGGCTCCTCTGTCTGTGGAATTCTCCAGGCAAGAATGCTGGAGTGGGTTGCCATTTCCTCCTTCAGAGAATCTTCCTGACCTAGGAATTGAACCTGCATCTCCTGCATTGGCAAGCAGATTTTTAAATTTATTTATTTATTTATTTTTACGACTGAGCCACCTGGGAAGCAGCAGGGGCCCAGACACAGGAAATTACCTCCTCCACCAAATAATGGCTCTTGCCTGTTGGTCTCTGGGAGTGATGGATCATTTTGCCCAAGGAGTTCAGCTTTTAAAGATCAGGGTCCACGATTTCCCATCGCCTTGAAGTCCTTCAGCTTCCCAAGGTCAACTGAACATTTCAGAAAATCTCAGGCCATAACTCCCTCCTTCCCAGGGAGTCTGAAGGATTTAAAAAAAAAAAAATCTTGAGCCTCTTGCACTGACTGAGACTGGATAGAAAGAAAAATGCCGTCGCAGTCTGCAGAGTTCTTTATTATTCTGCCCTGGCTGCAGTGGGGGAGGCCTCCAGTCAGGAGCTGCCTGAACTGATTTGAGCCGGCGTTTGCCACAAATTGTGGCTTGACGTTTATAGCAGCTGCGATCCCTGCGTATTGATTATTTAGGAAAAGGAATGAAGCCGAGATGGCTGAGCAGCTGCCTCGTGAAAAAACCCCGCTCTTGTCGCATTTCATCCTGAAGTGAGAGGGGTCCCAAAGTCAGAAAGGGGCAGGGGCATTATTGAATTTCCATCTTGCCGTGTCTGGGCAGATAGCGAGCAGCCTTTATTCACCATCTTTGATTAATCAGCTCCTCTTTATTCATGTGAAAAAGCCACTGTCACCCAGGGGCTCCTTGGAAGGAATTATCATTCTTTGCCTCTTATGCTCAATTGCTCCTGTATTGTGTTCATTGGGCTAATGAAAGCCGAGCAAATGTTTCTTGTTGGCGGTGCTGTGATGAATTAGCACTTGGCCTGCAGACTGTATTTCTCTGATTAAGCTGATGAGTTTGTTTTCTCCTCCTCTCATCATTATGAGGTCGGTTCTTCCATGCTAATGCCCATGGGAGCTGTGGGGAGGAGAGGGGAACACTGGCCAGTCCACTGAATCTGAATTCAGACAGCAAACACAGAGATAAAAAATAAGACCTGCCATAGCACCGACTCCAGCAGAAGCCCAGGTGATGCTTGCAGGTGACTGGCTAACTAGCGTATATGACCTATGGCAACTGTGTCCCTCGGCTGCATGGGGGAGGCAGACAGACCCCAGCATGGCTAGGATTTGAGGCTGAGCTCTCCTAGAGCCCATTCCTGGCTCTCAGACATGGTTGACCCTATAAAATGAGAGGGTTGGGATTTCCCTGGTGGTCCAGTGGTAAGGATTCCACCTGCCAATACAGGTGACATGGGTTCGATCCCTGGTCCCGGGAGATTCCACATGCTGCAGGGCAACTAAGCCTGAGCGCCACAGCTACTGAAGCCCGCAGGTTCTAGAGCCAGTGCTGCACAATGAGAGAAGCCGCTGCAATGAGAAGACCGGCACCACAACTAGAGAGAGAGTAGCCCCCTCTTGCTGCAAGTAGAGAAAGCCTACATACAGCTGTAAATAAATAAAGTTTTTTTAAAAAGAAAGTTTGGTTTTTTTTAAACGAGAGAGTTGAATTAAATGAGTATGTCAGTGGCGAGGCTGTCATAACAGAGCACTGTAGAATGGGTGGCTTAAGTAACAAAATTCGTTTCTCTGATTTGGAGGCCAGAAGTCCAAGATCAGAGTGAGAGTGGGGTTGATTCCAGCGCAACCTTTCCTCCTGGCTTGCAGGTGGTCCCCTTCTCGCTGTGTCCTCTCATGGCCTGTCTTCTGTACACGCTCCCCTGGTGTCTCCTCCTCTTTTCTTAAGGACACCAGTCCTGCTTACTCCTTGGAAAGAAAGTTATGACCAACCTAGACAGCATATTAAAAAGCAGAGACATTACTTTGCCAACAAAGGTCCATCTAGTCAAGGCTATGGTTTTTCCACTGGTCATGTGTGGATGTGAGAGTTGGACTATAAACAAAGCTGAGCGCCAAAGAATTGATGCTTTTGAACTGTGGTGTTGGAAAAGACTCTTGAGAGTCCCTTGGACTGAAAAGAGATCCAACCAGTCCATCCTAATGGAGATCAGTCCTGGGTATTCATTGGAAGGACTGATGTTGAAGCTGAAACTCCAATACTTTGGCCACCTGATGCGAAGAGTTGACTCATTTGAAAAGACCCTGATGCTGGGAAAGATTGAGGGCAGGAGGAGAAGGGGATGACAGAGGATGAGATGGTTGGATGGCATCATTGACTTGATGGACATGAGTTTGGGTAAACCTAGGGAGTTGGTGATGGACAGGGAGGCCTGGCGTGCTGCAGTCCATGGGGTCACAGAGAGTTGGACACGACTGAGTGACTGAACTGAAGGCAGGGCTAGATGCTGTCAAATAAAAAGCTTTATTGTTTGGAGAAAAAAAAAAAGGACACCAATCCTGTGACTCAAGACCCCACCCTTATGACCTCGTTTAACCATAATTGCCTCCTTAAAGATTGTATCATTGAATGTGGTCATATGGGGGTTTAGGGCTTCAGCATGTGAATTTGGAGGGTACACTTCAGCCCATAGCAATGAGACATTGCAAATCAGCAAGATGGGGAGGTGGTTGTCCCCTCGGCAGGGGGATCAATTATTGGGTGATGAGAGAGGACACTTTTTTCTAGCTAATATCACCTCTTACCCCCCATTCCTGCTTGAAACATTCATGCCAGAAAGAGTTACTGTCACTGGTGGTCACCTCTCTTCTGCATGTTTAAAAAATTTTTTAAATTAAATTTAATTAATTTACTTGACTGTGTTGGGTCTTGGTTGCCCTGTGGCATGTGGGATCTTAGTTCCCCTGCCAGGGTTGGAACCTGGCATTGGAAAATAGACTGTTAACCTCTGGACCACCAGGGAAGTTCCCTCTTCTGCATGTTGAGTTGTAGCAAACTCAACTAGTTACCCACCCAAACACATTGTACCCACTTCCTTTGGTGGCAGAGGTGTCTGCCTAGGGCTGCATTGTGACTTTTGTGAGTCTCTCCTTGTCCTCATGGTCCAGTTCACAGTGGTCTGTTTCACTGTGCCCCCAGGTGTTTTGTGTATAACATGATGGAAATGTATTGGTTCCCTCTGGCTGCTGTAACAAATTACCGTAAACTTAGTGACTTAGAGTAACACACATTTATTCTCTTACTGTTATAGAGGGCAGAAGTCCAGATAGTTTTACTGGGCTAAAGTCAGGGTGTCAGCTGGGCTGCATTGCTTCTGGAGGCTCTAGGGAAGAGTACATTGCCTTGACCCTGTTCCATGGTGTGTGACCGCTTGCTCTGTCTTCAAAGTGTATCACTTCAATCCCTTTCTCTTATCATATTGCCTTCTATTTTGCTGTCGTTCAGTCACTAAGTCATGTCTTTAATATACTATATTTGTTTTTCTCTTTCTGACCTACTTCACTCTATATAACACATTCTTGGTTCATCCAGCTGACTACAACTGACTCAAATTCGTTCCATTTTATGGCTAAGTAAACAGTCCATTGTATGTTGCACTGGGTGTTAGTTGTGGCTCAAGGGATCTTCACTGCAGCATGGGGACTCTTAGTTGCGACATGCATGTGGGACCTAGTTCCCTGACCAGGGATCAAACCTGGGCGCCATGCAGTGAGAGCATGGAGTCTTAGCCACTGGACCACTAGAAAAGTCCCCATATTGCCTTTTTTAATTAAGACGCTTGTAGTTATATGGGGACCACATGGATAATGATAGTCCCCCCTATGTCAAGATCTTTAACCTAATCACAGCTACAAAATCCTTTATGTCATATAAGGTCACGTGCTCTCAGGTTTTGGGAATTAGGATATGGAGTCCTTGTGGGAGCATCACTCAGCCAACCACAGTGGAGTAAGATAGCCACATATTGATTTATTTTGTAGTGCAGGGGCTGCTTTTCTGCCCATTTCTGCTTTCATCATAGAAGGAATGATTTTTCTTCATTTTGGTGTGGGGTGGAGGTAGGAAGTAGGGTGAACAGACTCTGAATCAGTGGTCCTCAACATGTGTTCCCCAGATCAGCAGCATCAGCATCTCCTGGTAACCTGTTAGAAATGCAAATTCTCAGCTCCTACCTCAGACCTCCTGAATCTGAAATTCAGGGAATGGGATCCAGTTGTGTATTAAAAAGCAAAGACACCACTTTGCTGACTAAGTCTGTCTAATCAAAGCCATGATTTTTCCAGTAGTCATGCATGGATAAGAGAGTTAGACCATAAAGAATGCTGAGTGCCAAAGAATTGATGCTTTTGAACTGTGGTGTTGGAGAAGACTCTTGAGAGTCCCTTGAACATCAAGGAGATCAAACTAGTTAATCTTGTATGTGTTAGTCGCTCAGTTGTATCCAACTCTTTGCGACCCCATGGACTGTAGCCCGCCAGGCTTCTCTGTCCTTGGGATTTTTCCAGGCAAGAATACTGTAGTGAATTGCTGTTCCCTTCTGTAGAGGATCTTCCTGACCCAGGGATCGAACCCTGGTCTCCTGTATTGCAGGCAAAGTCTTAACCATTTGAGCTACAGGGAAGTTCAATTAATCTTAAAGGAAATCAACCCTGAATATTCTTTGGAAGGACTGATGCTGAAGCTCCAATACTTTGGTCACCTGATGTGAAGTGCCAACTCATTGGAAAAGACCCTGATGCTGGGAAAGATTGAAGGCAGGAGAAGAAGGGGGCGAGAGAGAATGAGATAGTTAGACAGCATCACTGACTCAATGGACGTGAATTAGAGCAAACTCTGGGAGATAGTGGAGGATGGAGGAGCCTGGTGTGCTATAGTTACATGGGGTTACATGTGGGTTGCAAAGAGTTGGGGTTACAAAGAGTTGGACACGACTTGTTGACTGAACAACAACAAATCTGTACTTTCACAAGCTTTGCCTTGTGATCTCGGCTTTGTTTAAAATTTTGGTATTGCATTCATGGTGGCTTTTTTCTTCTTTTTGCATTGCTTTGATTTTTAAAAAATATTTCATTTTTGTCTTGACTATTGAGTTTTTTGGTGTCGCCTTAACTTTTGCACCTGAGGTGGGTGCCTCACGTGTGTCACCCTCACGCTGGCCCTGGAGGAAGCAAGATCTGTCTGTGTCCTCACGGGAGGACCAGGTTCTGTGTAACAGACACACCAGACCTGCTCGGGGGGATCAGCAGTGTCTCCTACGAGTCTATGATGTCAGAGCCGAGAGCTGGGGCCAGAAGGAGTGAACTCAGGGAAGAAAGGGTAACCCAGGTGGAGAGGAGAGCAGGTGCAAAAGCAGGATGTTTGGAGGGGACATAGCTAAATAGGAGGGGCCAGAAGGACCCCTGTGCCATGCAACTCCTACATGTCTCTTAAGCTCCTACAGAAAGCACTGGGGGCTCCTAGCCTTTAACAATCCAGAATTTCAACCCACATATTGGCTTGGGGGAGCCTCAGAGAGGCAGCTAGAACAAGGTTAGGTCTTGGTCTGCCTGTGTGAGGTTGGCGAGGCATGCCCCAGGCGGTCTTCCTCCCAGAAATGGATTTTGGCACCCAGCAAATAAGGTAGGGAAAGCACAAAAGGCTGTCTGTCTCATAAAAGATGCATTTAGCACAGGTTTCTATTGCAGCACTAATAGCATTAGCTGTTGTGTCGAAAGTAAGAGAACACAATTACCCTGTTTTAATAACAAGGCTGACAGCGCAGTTTTAATCCCAGAGGAGCCTTGCTTTAAGTTTTGAGAGTTCTCTCGCCAATAAATTCTCAGTCCTAAGCTAGCTTGTAACCTTACGTTCCTAGTTCCTATGTGCCCAGAATGGTCCTGGTTTATGTCTGATTGCCAATATAGTTGGTTCCAGCACCCCCCTTCACCTGCAAGTGCCCCCATTCAGATTATAAACGACATGATCACCATAGTGATATAGAACTGAGGAAACTAAATCCAGACAGGATGCTGGGCTCCCCACTGGCTCCTTAGAAAAATCCATCTCTGGCAAAACAGAGTGAAGTGAGGGAAAGTATTAGTTGCTCAGTCATGTCTGACTCTTTGTGACCCCATGGACTGTAGCCTGCCAGGCTCCTCTGTCCATAGAATTCTCCAGGCAGGAATACTGGAGTGGGTTGCTGTTTCTTCCTCTAGTGGATCTTCTCGAACCAGGGATGGAATCCATGTCTCTTGCACTGCAGGCAGATTCTTTACCACTGAGCCACCTGGGAAGTACCCCCCAAATCCATCAAATCTCAGACTGTCCATTCGTCCATGGATGTTTGAGGGCCTGTCCCTGCCAGTGCTTCTTCTTTGGAAAAATGTCTATTTAGGTCTTCCATCCATTTTGTGATTGAATTGTTTGTTTGTTTGTTTTAGTATATTGAGCGTCATGTTTGTATATTTTAGAGATTAATGCCTTGTCAGTTGCTTCATTTGCAAATATTTTCTCTCAGAATTGTCTTTTTGTCTTACGGTTTTCTTTTCTGTGCAAACACTTTTAAGTTTAATTAGGTCCTATTTGTTTATTTTTGTTTTTACTTTCATTACTCTAGGAGGTGGGTCAAAAAAGATCTGAAAACCAGGCAAAAGACTTCTAGGAACTGACATTGGAATTTTTTTTTTGTACTCAGGAAGAAGCTTAAGTAGAACAAGAGGAAACAAGGACGTCCTTGAGATAAAGCAGTGTTCACTTTCATTTAAAAGCTCACTTCTCCAATGGGAAGCTTTTTCTAATAATAGTAACAGTGGTTGGTGAATAGAAATTCTTGGTGAAAGCTAATACAGTGCCCCAACTCAATGCTTATATCTAAAATTACAGCTGGACAACCTAGTTCTAGACACTCTGAAGTTAAAACAACAGTCCCTTCTGTATTCCTGCTGCTGTAGGGTAAGAGTTGTTAAGTTTGGTGTGTGTCCACCCAGACTTTCAAAAGTGACTTTTATTGAGGTGTGACAACAACAACAACAACAACAACAAACAACAACGTTGTAACAAAAACACAGATTCCAAGATGGTGCTCCTGTATTGAGAGAGCTTTGCAAGTCCTCTGGAGTCCTTCCGCTGGGGTTTCCTCTCAATCACCTTCTCCCTTTTCCCTAAAAATGACTACTATCCCGACCCCTTATGACTCTATGAAGTCCCACAAGATGAAACTAAATGATGTCACCGATGTAATTATGTCTGGCTTTCCCTTTCAACCTTGAGACTCCTCCATGTCTCATTGCATTGGTTCACTTTCAATCCTGTGTATATTCCCTCATATGAATACATTCATTTATCATATACTGCTGAAAGAATCTGCCTGCAAAAGCAGGAGATGTGAAAGACATGAGTTCAATCCCTGGGTCAGAAAGATCTCCTGGAGAAGGAAATGGCAATCTACTCCAGTGTTATTGCCTGGAAGATCCCATGGACAGAGGACCCTGACAGGCTTCAGTCTATGAGGTCGCAAAGAGTCAGACACGACTGAGCGCACGTGTGCACGCACACACAGACACACTATTGGTGAAAATTGGGGTTGTTTCCTATTTGGAATTGTTATGAGTAAAGAATGCTTCTGTGAACATTCTGGTAATATTCTGGTGTACATGGGCATGCATTCTGCTAGATGTGTACTTAGGATAAGGATCGCTAGATCAGAGAGTAGGTGGATGCTCAACTTTAACATGATGTCTGGCAGTTTTCCAAAGCGTTTGTACCACTTCCTCCAGTAGTGTATGAGAGTTCCTGTTGCTCTGTACCTTTGCCAATACTTGGGATTGTCAATGTAAAGTTTTGGCAATTATGGTTGTTGTATATTAGAGTTTCCTTTTGATTTTAATTTGCTTTTCCCAATGCATAATGGGGAGGAGCATCTTTTTATACAGGTCATTTTAAATACCCCCTTTATGAAGTGCTTGTCAGAGTCTCTTCTTTGTGTTTTAACTGAGTTCTTTGTCTTGTTGATTTAAAGGAGTTATTTCTATAATATCATGAAAATAGGAATCTTCTCTTGGCTATCAGTGTCTTATTATCAATTTTTCCTTATGGCTAGTGCTTTTTGTGTCCTGTTTAAGAAGTCATTTCCCACCCCAAGGTCAAAAAGATACACTCTATTATAGTCAAAAAGTTTTAATTTCACAGTGGAGTCTACAATCCATATAATAATTGCCTTCTGTGTATGCTGTGAGGTTGCGGTCAAATTTAACTTTTTCCCCCATAAGGGATTTCCATTAATTGAGAACCACTGAGCATCTCCACTGCTCTGGAGTCAAGCTTTGAACGCTTTATTCTCATCTGTTGGTCCATTTGGATATCCTTGGGTCAATATCATACTCTCTTAATTACCAAAGCTGAACATCCATCTGGACAATGTGGTAGAGTGTGTCCTCTCATTTTTGGTAGTCTTCTTCAAGAGATTTTGGTCCTTTGTCTTTTCAATTAAAGTTTGGAATCAGTTTTTCAATTTTCACAGAAAATTTGTTCAAATTTTAATCAGATTATAGATCAATTCAGGGAGAATTGGGAGTTTTTACAACATCAAATCATTATATCCATAGCTCAATTAGCTGTACTTCTTCATTTGTTTAGGTTTCTTTACTTTCTCTCCATCTTTTATAGTTTTCTGTAGAATGTTCTCTTTCATTAGATTTATTCTTATTAGTTATTTGATATGTTCCAATGCTATTATATTTAAAAAATTGTTTTCTGTTTTATGTATAGAAATACAATTTAGTTTTTAATATATACCTTCCAGATGATTGTTGAATTTATTTTAATAATTTTTCTGTGGTCTTGTTTGAATTTTCTACGACAATCTTGTGCAAATAGAGACAGTCTTATTTTTTCTATTTCAAACCTCAAATCTCAATTTCTCACTCTCTTTTCTTTGGCCACACTGTGTGACCTGTGGGATTAGCTCCCTGACCAGGGATGGAACCCTCACCCTCTGTATTGGGAAGATGGAGTCTTAACCATTGGACCTCTAGGAAAGTCTCCATCAAATCTCTTCTTTTTACTTCTAGTGTAATGTTGAGTAAAAGTGATAATAGTGGCTATTCTTTCATTCTTAATCATCAATATTTTACCATTTTGAATGATGTTTTCTATGGGCTTTTTTTCTGAGTTGAATTTGTGGCCTTTTATTTATTTGGCTATTTCAGTCCATATCCTGGCTGGGAGGAGACTACTTAGATTTTTTTACGTAATCAGCTTTATATTTTAGAGCAGTTTTAGGTTCACAGCAAAACTGAGAGGAAGTTACAGAGATTTTCCGTGTGCCCTATGTGCCGCCCCCCACCCCCGCGCCGCCGCCACGTATAGTCTCTATTATCAACATCCTGCACCATAGCAGTATATTTGTTATAACTGATGAACCTACACTGACATGTCATTATCATCCACAGTCCATAGTTTACATCAAGGTTCACTCTTGGTGTTGTACATTCTATAGATTTGGACAACGTTTTAATGATATATATTTGCTATTACAGTGTCTTGAAGAGTATTTTCATTGCCCTGAAAATCCTCTGTGGTCTGACTCTTCATCCTTCTCCATGGGGTTTTTAATGCTTTTTCTCAGATAAAGGAAGAGCATTCTTTTTATTCCTTTGACATTTTTTTGAGAATTGAAATAGTCTGGTATAGGGAAAAATTTTGTGATGTTCCATATTTTTTTAAAAAACGGATGTATATTTGGCAGTTGTTGGGCTTAATGATCTGTATACGTCCATTGGTCAATATGTTAATTATGTTCAATTTTTCTGCATTTTCTCCTTTTTGTTTACTTTTTCCATCTTTTACTCATTGTACGTTTTTAAATTTTTCCTTCCTTATGGTCTGTAAAGAAACATTCTTTGCATTATGTTTTGAGGCTTCTTGAATAGCTTATTTTCTTATTATGTTAAGGCATTTTTGGTTGCTAGAACTGCTTATTTGTTCTTTGAGTCTATTTTGACTGATAGTAACAGAGATACGGGCTTTCCAGGCAGCTCAGTGGTAAAGAATCTGCTTGTCAATGCAGGAGACTCAGGTTTGATTTCTGGGTCAGGAAGAGCCCCTGGAGAAGGAAATGGTAACCCACTCCAGTATTCTTGCCTGGAAAATCCCATGGACAGAAAAGGCTGGTAGGCTACAGTCCATGGGGTCACAAGAGAGTCAGACACTACTTAGTGACTGAACAAAAACAACATTAGAGATACACCAGCCTTCTTTTCAGAGTCTTTTTTCCCCTGACATCTTTTGGGTTGATTATTTTCATGTTCATTTCCCCCCCTATTAGTCTGCTCATCTGCTCTTTTACTAGACATACTTTCAGTGGTTATACTGTGGGTCACAACATACTTTCTTGACTATAGAAATTAATAATCCTACTTTTTTTCCTGGAAAATGCAAGAATCTTAGAACTTTCTATTTCTGTTTACCCTTTCTCAAATTCTCTTCCCCCTTTTTTAATGAAAACTTTTATTTTATATTGGAATATAGCTGATTATTGATGATGTGATAGTTTCAGAGGCAGAGCAGAGTGACTTAGCCATGCATAACATGAATCCATTCTCCTGAAAACTCCCTTCCCATCCAGACATTGTACACTGTCTCAGCTTCTAAGCTGTTTTGCTCCGTATTTTATTTCAATGTATATTTAAAACCCTATTGTCCATTTTAATATATTAATATATAATAAATTACTCTTAATCATTAATCATTATAAATTTGTATGATATTACATGCTCATTTTGTTGTTGTTCAGTCACTGAATCATGTCCGACTCTTTGCAGCCTCATGAACTGCAGAATACCAGGATTTCCTGTCCTTTACTATCTCCCGGAGTTTGCTCAAACTCATGTCCATTGAGTCAGTGACGCCATCCAACCATCTCATCCTCTGTCACCCCCTTCTCCTCTTACCCTCAATCATTCCCAGCATCAGGGTCTTTTCCAATGAATTAGCTCTTTGTATCAGGTGGCCAAAGTATTGGAGCTTCAGCTTCAGCATCAGTCTTTCCAATGAATATTCATGGTTGATTTCCTTTAGGATTGACTGGTTTGATCTGCCTGCTGTCCAAGGGACTTTCAAAAGTCTTCTCCAACACCACAGTTTGAAATCATCAATTCTTCGGTGCTCAGCCTTCTTTATGGTCCAACTCTTATATCCGTACATGACTATTGGAAAAACCATAGCTTTGACTACCTGGACTTTTGTCGACAAAGTCATGTCTCTGCTTTTTAATATGCTGTCTAGGTTTGTCATAGCTGTTCTTCCAAGGAGCAAGTGTCTTTTAATTTCGTGGCTGCAGTCACCATCTGCAGTGATCTTGGAGCCCAAGAAAATGAAATTAGATACATTTCCACTTTCCCCCTGTCTATTTGCCATGAAATGATAGGATTGGATGCCACGATCTTTGTATTTTGAATGTTGAATTTTAAGCCATCTTTTTCACTCTCCTCTTTCACCTTCATCAAGAGGCTCTTTAGTTCCTCTTTACTTTCTATCATTAAGGTGTTATCCTCTGCATATCTGAGGTTATTAATATTTCTCCTGGCAATCTTTCTTTTAAATTTATTTTTTAATTGAAGAATATTTGCTTTACAGAATTTTGTTGTTTTCTGTCAAACATCAACATGAATCCTGGCAATCTTGATTCCAGCTTGTGAGTCATCCAGCCTGACATTTCGTATGATATGCTCTGAATAGAAGTTAAATAAGCAGGGGGACAATATACAGCCTTGATGTACTCCTTTCCCAATTTGGAAACAGTCCATTGTGCTACATCTGGTTCTAACTGTTGCTTCTTGACCTGCATACAGGTTTCACAAGAGGCAAATAATGTGGTCTGGTATTTCCATCTCTTTAAGAATATTCCACAGTTGTTGTGATCCACAGTGTCAAAGGCTTTAGCATAGTCAATGAAGCAGAATAGATGTTTTTTTTTTTTTTTAATTCCCTTGCTTTTTCTGTGATCCAATGGATGTTGACAATTTGATCTCTGGTTCCTCTGCCTTTTCCCCAGGAAAAAGAAACGCAAGAAGGCAAAGTGGTTGCTTGAGGAGGCCTTACAAATAGTTGAGAAAAGAAGAGAAGCAAAAGGCAAAGGAGAAATGGAAAGATATACCTAACAGAATGCAGAGTTCCAGAGAACAGCAAGGAGAGATAAAAAAGCCTTCTTAAGTGAATAATGCAAAGACATCGAGGAAATCAGTAGAATGGAAAAGACTAGATGTTAATGTTTATTTATACTTATTTTAGACTTAGCTACAATTAATCTCTTCATTGTTCTTTATTCATTCCTACAACTCTGAGAATTGCTTTTCTTTTTCCTGAAGAAACCTCCCTTAGTATTTTTTTTTAAAACCAGGTCTGCTGATGTTAAATATTCCTAGATTTCTTTGATCTGAAGATGTCTTTACTTCCCTTTCACTCTTGAAGAATATTTTCAGTGAGTGTAGAACTCCCTGTGGCAAGTATCTTCTTTTGCCACTTTGGAGCCATCATGCCATTAGCTCCTGGCTTCCCTAGATTCTTTTTTTTTTAATTGGAGTATAATTGCTTTACAATGTTGTGTTAGTTTCTGCTATATAACAAAGTAATTCAGCTGTAAGTACACATATATCCCCTTCCTCTTGAGCTTCCCTCCCTCCTCCATCCCAGTTCTTCAGGTCACCACAGAGCACTGAGCTGAGCTCCCTGTGCTAGGCAGCAGGTTCCCACTATAGATATCTGTTTTACACATGGTTACATATATATATATATATATATGTCAATGCTGTGCTTGCAATTCATCCCACCCTCCCCTTCCCCCACTGTGTCCACATGTCTATTCTCTACATCTGCATCTCTATTCCTGCCCTGCAAATAGGTTCATCTGTACCTAGTTTGTGTTAAAGGCAGATGCAGGTCTGTACCACATCTTTCAAGGTTATTTGATCTTTCTTAACCCTTGCTCCAGCTGCTTTTAAGACTTTCTCTGTTGCTGGTTTTCAGTGCATTCCTGTGACATGCCTACATGTGGTTTTCTTTTTATTTATCCTGCTTAGGGTTCATTGAGCTTTTTAAATTTCAGTTTTGTCAGCTTTTTCAGATATTGTCAATGATCTCTTCTGAGCACTTCTATTCCCTTTCCTCTCTCTCTAGCGTAACAGTTAAGCCCATGTTAGACCTTGTAACTGAATCCCTGTGTCTCATTATTTCCCCCATCTTTCTCATCCTTTTGTCTCCTCTATCCATCATTCTGACTTTCTTTGGTTTTTTTCCAGTTCACTAATTCTTTCTACCTGTTTCCAATATCAATTCAGTTACTTCCTTTTTCAATTCGGTACCTTTTTGTAGTTTTCATTTCTCTGCCAAAATTCTTCACCTCATCCCATTTCTCTCTCCATATTGAGCAAACTTGTTATGGTCTGTATCTGATGCTGGAGTTATCTGGATTACCTGTGGTTCTCTTTCTATGATCTTTTTTCCTTGTTTTTTGATCATGTTTTCTTTATGATGTCTGTTATTTTTCTCAAACCTACAAAAAAGCTGTAAGAATAGTACAGAGAACTTTTCCCTCACACACCATTTGGGAGTATGTAGCAGACATCATGCTCCATCACTCCCAAATATTTTAGAGTGCACTTCCTACCTGTCAAGGATATTCTCATTGAACCATAGTATAGCCATAAAACACAAGGAATTAACATTGATTCATCATTACCATATAATCTATAGACTGCACTCAAGTTTTATTAGAATAATTCAGTATCCAGGTTGCATTTGGTGGCCTCACCTCTTTAGTTGCTTTCCATCTGGAATAACTCATCAGGTTTTCCTTTTGTGATGTTGCTGCTTTTGAAGACTGTTATTGTTATTCAGTCGCTAAGTTGTGCCCAACTCTTTGCAACCCCATGGACTACAGCATGCCAGTCTCCCCTGTCCTTCACTATCTCTTGGAGTTTGCTCAGCTTCATGTCCATTGAGTTGGTGATGCTATCTAACCATCTCATCCTTTGCCTCCCTCTTCTCCTTTTGCCTTCAGTCTTTGCCAGCATCAGAATTTTTTCTAATGAGTCAGCTCTTCACATCCTGAAGCTCTTAGCATTGGAACTTCAGCTTCAGCATCAGTCTTTTCCAGTGAATATTCACAGTTGATTTCCTTTAGGATTGACTGGTTTGAAGATTGCAGGGCAGTTTCTCATTTTATCTGATTTCCTCATGTTTAGATTCATGTCATGTATCTTTGCTGGTATTATTGCAGATGTGATGCTGAGTTTGTCCATTGCATCCTCTTGAATGTTACATGATTTTGGTTTACTAATAATGTGAACTTTGGTCACTCGATTAAGATGATTTCTTAATTAGGTTTTTCCCAACATAAGGCCTCTCCTTTTTTTCTCTTTGCAAGTAATAAATGTGTTATGGGGACATAGTTTGAGACTATAAGTCTATTGTCTTGCATCAAATTTTTATCCACTGGTTTTTGCATTCATTGATGTTACTTTCCTGAATTATAGCTATGAGTGTCTGTCAAATGGCACTTTTCCAATTATTATCATCTTGAATACATTTATTGGTTGCTATTCTGCCATAAAGAAGAGCTTTTTTTTAAACCTCTCTCTCTATAGGTGTATTTATGTAAGTGTGTATTTGTTTATCCATTCATCCATCTGTTTATCTGTATGGACTGATAGATTTCTGTGCGGTGGAGTTAACTTCATTATTACCTTTTTTTTAATGCTCAAATTATCCATTATCTCCATTATCTCACTGGCCAGCGAGAGCCTCTTTAAGTTGACTTATGTTTCTTTTTCGAATCTTTCCATCCATCTTTGAGCTTTTCCTTAATTTCTAGATGAACACGATGTCAAACTTTTCTATGTTTTCCTTGCCCCAGCCCTGGAAGCACCCAGCCCTGACATTTTGTAGGGAAGAATGTCTAATGATGATTAGCACCTACATCTTGGTTTTTATGGGGTATCACTGCTCCCAGGCCCTTTCAGTGAAAAGAATTAAGGAATATAGCATATATATATATATATAAACTGACATACTACATATATGCACACATTTAAATCTAGATTCATCTATTTTTATGTACA
The DNA here is from genome assembly GCF_019320065.1 of Cervus canadensis. Taxonomy (NCBI): domain Eukaryota; kingdom Metazoa; phylum Chordata; class Mammalia; order Artiodactyla; family Cervidae; genus Cervus; species Cervus canadensis. Next base: position 26,054,393 of record NC_057398.1, read on the forward strand.
TATGTGTATGTATATATGTGTATACGTATATGTATATACACATATATACATATACGTATATATACACACACATATGTATATGTATATATATATGTGTGTGTGTGTGTGTTGTTGTTGTTCAATCACTAAGTCGTGTCTGACTGTTTATAACCCCATGGACTGTAGCATGTCAGGCTTCCCTGTCCTCCACTGTCTCCTGGAGTTTGCTCAGATTCATGTCCATTGAGTTGATGATGCCATTCAACCATTGCATCCTCTGTGTCCCTTCTCCTTTGTGTGTGTACTAAGTTGCTTCAGTCCTGTCTGACTCTTTGTGATGCTATGGACTGGAGCCCACCAGGCTACTCTGTCCACGGGATTCTCCAGGCAAGAATACTGGAGTGGGTTGCTATGCCCTCCTCCAGGGGATCTTCCTGACTCAGGGATCAAACCTGTGTCTCCTGCATTGCAGGCCAATTCTTTACCCAATGAACTACTGGGGAAACACTTTCCTCCTTTGTGTGTGTGCTCAATCACTCAGTTGTGTCCCACTCATTGCGATCCCATGGACTGCCAGGCTCCTCTGTCTATGAAATTTTCCAGGAAAGAATACTGGAGTGGGTTGCCATTTCCTACTCCAGGGAATCTTTCCAACCCAGGGATTGAACCTGCATCTCTTGTGTCTCCTACACTAGCAGGCAGATTCTTTACCACTGTGCTACCTGGGAGGCCCCTCTTCCGTTATACATACATGCACACACACACATGTATGTATAGTATTAATCATGAATTAATACTAATACTTACAATTTCTATCTAACAGCATAAATTTTATTCTAACTTTTCTCTCTTCTTTTTTTTTTTTTAAATTTATTTTTTTATTGAAGGATATTTGCTTTATGGAATTTTATTGTTTTCTGTCTTCTTTAACAGTAGGAAATCAGACTCCCATTGTCGTCAATGTGTTTACTTATTTGTTCGCTCTCTCTCCTACCCCTGCCCCATTTGGAAGCAGTCTTTTGTTGCTGCCGCTGCTCCGTGTGGATGCCTTCCTCTCCTCTCTTGGCCACTGACCCTCCTGTCCTCTCTCCTTTCCCCACAAATGCTCCCTCATCTTACTTGGGCTCTGACTCAGCATTGAGCTCCACCCCCTACACCTTGACATGGATTTCTTTCTGTCTTGTCCTGCCTTTGAATTGAATGGAATTGTTCAGAAAGGAAAGAGGGGGAAATAGATACCTGGTTATTTTTGATTTAGCACTAGAAAGTATATATGAAATTATAGAAATTAGATAAGACCTATAGTTGATGGTAATGATGGTATTGCTTCAGCAAAACATTGTTTACTTCTATAGGTTCTGTCATGACATTGTCTCTTTTATCTCCTTTTGGCCCAGATTTAGTCATCAGTGACTTCCATAGAAAGAGAAAAGATTATCCTTTGAAATGAGTCTGTTCAGAAATTTAAGTTCCCTTTGAACCAATTACTATTTTATTCTTTGCCTCCATTTAGATTACTAGAATAACTTAATACTGCATCAAAGCATGATGGTATAATGGGTGTTAGTAAGAACTCAGGATCCTCATACATTCCTGGTAGGAATGTAAAATGGTATAATCACTTTGGAAAACAGGCTGGCAATTCCTCAAATGATTCAACATTGTAGTTCAATCACTAAGTTGTGTCCAGCTCTTTGCAACCTCATGGACTGCAGCACGCCAAGCTCCTCTGTCCTTTAATCTCTTGGAGTTTGCTCAAATTCGTGTCCACTGAGTCAGTGATGCTATCTAACTGTCTTATCCTCTTCTGCTCCCATCTCCTTTTGCCTTCAATCTTCCCAGCATCAGGGCCTTTTCAAATGATTCAGTTTTTGCATCAGGTGGCCAAAGTATTGGAGCTTCAGTTCCAGCACCAGCCCTTCCAATGAATATTCAGGATTGATTTCCTTTAGAATTGATTAGTTTGATCTCCTTGCAGTCCAAGAGACTCTCAGGGATCTTTGAAACCATTAGTTCTTTGGCGCTAGCCTTCCTATGATCCATCTCTCACATCTATACATGAATACCGGAAAAAAACACAGCTTTGACTATAGGACCTTTGTCGGCAATGTGGTGTCTGTGCTTTTTTCCCAACATGTTACCATGTGTCTCATCAGTTCGACTTCTGGTTATATATGTATAAGGAATGAAAACAAGTGTCCATACTGAAGGTTGTACACAGTGTTTATAGCAGCAGTTTCATAACGGCCAAAATATAGACATAACTCAAATGTAATTCAGTAGATGAATGAGTAAATAAAATGTGGTATATCCATACAGTGGAATATTATTCAGCCATAAGAAGGAATGAAGTACTGATACATGTTACAACTTCGATGAACCTAAAAGCAATATGTTAAGTAAAGGATGTAGATTTTTGATGCAAAAGTCTATGTATTTTATGATTCCATTCATGTCTCCAGAATAGGGAAATTTGTAGAGACAGAAAGGTTAGTGGTGGCTTATGATGGGCAGGGGGCAGTTGTGCAGAGGGTGGTAGCTAAAATGTCTGTGTTTTTGAGATCATGAAATTATTCTAACCTCGACTGTGTCGATGCTTGTACATATTTGTGCCTATATGGATACCAATGAATTGTACACTTTAAATGGGTGAATCATATGGCACATGAATTATAACCAAGTCAAACAGTTTAAAAATTTTATAAAAGGAAAAACATTTATTGTGACTTGCTAGGTAGGAACTTGTGTCAAATGGAGACTTTTGAGAGCCAACAGCACAATTTTTTGATGAAATAGAGAGTAGTTATGAAAGGTGGTTGCTGAATCACGCAAAGATGCTGGGGTTCTTGGCCTCTGGAGGAGAAGAATTCAATCCGGGGCCAGAGACGAGGCTGGATCGCTCAGAGCGTTTGTGTAACAAAGTTTTATTAAAGTATAAAGGAGACAGAGAAAGCTTCTGATATAGACATCAGAAAAGGGTAGAAAGAGTACCCCCTTGCTAGTCTTAGCACTGGAATTATATACTCTCAAATTAGTTATTACAGTGAATCAAAAGAATGTCTAGAGGTTGTAAAGACCTCACCAGACCTACTCCCATGATTTACATTTTGAGATAACGGAATTAGCCAGAAGGTTTTTTCAGAGACTGTCTTCAAGCAGGATACATTATTGTTATATAATCCTAAGGAATGTAGAGGGGGGAAAAAGTTTGTCCTTTCTTCCTCCTTGAGAATTCCAAACCCCTCTCTCCATGGGGACCCCTAGACTTCTTATCAACCTGCCTAGGAATTGACTCTCTCAGTTACTGCAAAGCAGAGAACCAGTAGAACTGTTTATCTTATAGATTCCCTATTAATGTCTATATTTTCTGGCTGTGTAATCTTGGGCAAAGTACTTTAATTTCCATAGGACCACATTTCCTGCTCTGGGATGGGGACATGCTGGCATCTGTTATTAGACTGTCTATGGAGCTCATATTAATAATATGATGGCTCATGTCATGTAGCAGCTTCTATTTAATGGTATTTTGCTACGAGACATGAAGCATCCTAAAACAGGTATCTCTGAGCTCAGTGTCACGTTTTCCTAAATTGTGCTTCACTTTGTCCTTCCCTTAAAAATTTATTTTATGTTTGGTTGGGCTGGGTCTTCGTTGCTGCGCACAGGCTTTCTTTAAGTTGTGGCGAGTGGTGTTCATGTTCTAGTTGAGGTGCATGGGCTTCTCATTGTAGTGGCTTCTTTGGCTGCAGAGTTCGGGCTCTAGGAATGTAGTTCAGTAGTTGTGGCACATGCACTTAGTTTCCCCAAGACATGTGGAATTTTTCTGAACCAGGGACTGAACCCATGTCCCCTGCATTGGCAGGCAGATTCTCAAGCACTGAACCACAAGGAAAGCTCTGCCCTTCCTTTCCATAATGGTTGGCTGTGGTACTCTGCAGCTTTTGGGAGCTGTGGGGAATAACAACTGATGGGTTGACCCTGATTTGTCAGAGAATTGGTTCCTAACTCCCCTGGGACTATGAGTCTGAGCAAAGTCAGGGAGTCCTCTGAGGGAGGACAATTTAAAGTCTATAGAATTGGAAAGGTGCCAGGGGAAATCTTAAGAATATCGATAGGACCATTGATTTGAAGCAGAGCAAATTTATATCCTTCCTAATCTTAAGAGCTCACAGTGGGCTTTGAAACCTTTCCAGTATAACATGGCATATAAACTAGTTTTGCCCAAATGACTTGTTTGTGCCAAAATCCCCTCCCCCAACCCAAATCTCTTCCTTTTCCTGCTGTCAATTCCCCATCTCTTCTTAGATAGCTCTCCAGTACTCCCTCCCATAAAGATTTCCCTGAGGGTATCTGTATGTGATGGCAAGACCTTTCCTGACCCATAATTCACAATGTGATATGTTCCCACTTAGTTGGTTAATTATTCTTTGTGTTTACCACATGCACGGAGATTCTGAGTGATTTCTCACACTGTCTTCTCCTGCCTCCCCTCCACGACTTTCCTTTATTCCATCTTCCTGTGGCATCAAAGAGATATTTAATAAATGACCTTTATCAGCACAGAGGTAACAAAAGTCCTTAACTCAGTTAATGTCTTCTGTAGGCTTACTTGCTTTTGATTTTTATCTTTGGAGGTGGTTTTGGTACCTGAACACATCTCTGTGAAGAATAATAGGCTTATATTGTCAATGAATGCAGACCAGGGCTGAGCAGCAGGGGGGCATTTATTTCACATAAAGGGGGACCTGCTGTTCCAGTTGATTCCCAGCATGAGACACACAGGCTCAACAGCAGCAGATCGGACTTCTTTTTTTAAAAAAATTATTTATTTATTTTTGGCGGTGCTGGGTCTTTGCTGCTGCATGGGCTTCTCTCTAGGTGCAGCCATCAAGGGCTGCTCTCTTGTTGCAGTGCTCATTGTGGCTTCTCATTGAGGTGGCTTCTCTTGTTGCCGAGCATGGCTCTAGGTGTGCAGGCCTCAGTAGTTACAATACATGGCCTCAGTAGTTGTTGTGCACAGGCTTAGTTGCCCTGAGGCATGTGGAACCTTCCGGGACCAGGGATTGAACCTATGTCCCCTGAATTAGCAGGCAGATTCTTAACTGCTGGACCACGAGGGTAGTCCTAAGTCTGACTTCTGAAAAAATTGAAATCTAGACTTCTTAAAATGTTGACCAGCAACTCTAAAATGTTAGCATTGACAACATCGTATGGGGGAATGAATAGGACAGGAGAGAGCCCAGGAATAGACTCATGTAAGTGGAAATTTGGTAGATAATGATAGTGGTGTTGCAGCAGGGAAAAAATGGAGTGGGAAAAGATGTTTGGGGGAAACTGTTCACAATCTTGACAAAAACAAAACCGTATCTTACCTTATACCCGATATAAAAGCACTCTCCAGATAGACGAGGACTAAGTGTAAAAGGTAGAACCATAAAGGAGGCTGACGTCACAGCCCAGAAGAAGGGAAGGATATTTTAAGCAAGGCCTTCGAAACAGATAAGTCAGAAAAGTAATGGATCTGACCATATTAAAATGAAGTATTTCTCATCAAGAGAAGAGACCATGGTCAAAGTTAACAGTTGGGAGAAGATATTGGCAAGTTTAAATGGATATCCAGCAAAGTGAGGGAACCTACTGTGTAAGTCAATAAGAAAGTCAGATAATAGAAGAATGACTGGAAAAATGAGCAAAGGCTGTGAACAGGCAATTTCCTGAGGAGGAAGCCTCTGGTTAATAAACTTTCCGTGAAGTTCTCAGTTTACTAATAATTAAGGAAATCAAGTCAAATCAATGAACTGTAAGTTTATACCCATTAGATCACCCAGCTTCCTAATACTTGCCAACGACAATTATGGGCAAAGCTTTGGGGAAGTAGGAACCCATATGTGGTCCCAATGAGCGTGTGAACCGGCAGAACCATCCTGGAGTAGTACTTGGCATCACTGAATAAAATCAAATTTGTATGTGTCTTTGAGTAAGTCCATTCCTGGGTATGAAACCAGGGAAATTCTTGCACAGATCCATCCCTCCCAGTTTATGCCACTTATCCTGGTATAATTACTAATAGTGGGTCCATTCATGCACTCTCAGAGTGTTTTGAGCTGGATGATGTATTGATGACTAACCATTAGGTGGCATCATTACTGTGCTGGCCGTAGCAACAGGGCATAGGAGACAACTCAGGTACCTGGTACTAAGGGAGCAGACAGAAGAAAATGTGTGGAATTTAGCATATTAAACCCATGTAGCAGTACGAAGGGATGTACAGAGAAGGGAAGGGGAAAGCATGGTTTTCCAAACAAAGGGCATCGGCAGGTTGAATTAGTATGTAAAGGATTACCTTGGATTTTTTTTTAAAGATTATTTTTAACGAACAGTTTTAGGTTCACAGAAAAATTAAGAAGAAGGTACAGAGATTTCCCATATATCCGCTCACTCCATATATGCACAGCCTCCCCACATAATCAACACCCCCCACCAGAGTGGTACATTTGTTACAGTTGATGCACCTACATTGATACATCATCATCACCCAAAGTTTATAGCTTACATTAGGGTTCACTGTTGTACCTTCTGTGGGTTTGGATAAATGTATAAAGATATGTGGGGCTTCCCTGGTGGCTCAGTGGTAAAAAATCTGCTTGCCAATGCAGGAGACATGAGTTCCATTTCTGGTCCAGGAAGATCCCTTGGAGAAGTAAATGGCAACCCACTCCAGTATTCTTGCCTGGGAAATCCCATGAACAAAGGAGCCAGTCCATGGGGGCCACAAAGAGTTGAACACCACTTAGCGACTGAATACCACTTGGTTTCCCTCATGGCTCAGTTGGTAAAGAATCCACCTGCAGTGCAGGAGACCCTGGTTTGATTCCTGGGTCGGGAAGATTCCCTAGAGAAGGGATAGACTACCCACTCCATTATTCTCGGGCTTCCTTTGTGGCTCAGCTGGTAAAGAATTCGCCTGCAATGCGGGAGACCTGGGTTCAATCCCTGGGTTGGGAGGATCCCCTGGAGAAGGGAAAGGCTACCCACTCCAGTATTCTGGCCTGGAGAATTCCATGGTCTGTTTAGTCCATGGGGTCCCAAAGAGTTAGACATGACTGAACGACTTTCACTAGTGACAACAACAACAACACAATGACATGTATCCATTACTATGGTATCACAGAATTTTTACTGCCCTAAAAATCCTCTGTGCTCCCCCATTCACCCCCCTCCCAATTCAGCTTGGAGCTTTTTTTTTCTGGTGGTGGCATAGTAGCCCATTGCTCAGATGCATTGAAACTTTCATAGCCACACAGAGTTGGGAAGCCAACCCATTTCACATCCTGTATGTGGTTTCTGCAGTTATCGAGTGATCTGGTCTTCTCTCAACCTTAGTCCTTGGTTGTCTTAGACCTGAGTGGTCAGAGAGAATGTTCTCTGATGTCTTATACTTTCATGACCTGGAGAAGAACCTCTTCTGTATGAGAAAGGGGATCCTCAATGGTTCAAGCTACTGTAAACCATAAACATGAAGTCGGCTTCATTTTACTCCTTATTTCAAGGCTTCTTCTGCCTTGCCTTAACCATGCCAGGTTATGTTCCAACATCAAGGAGCGGTGCATCTTTGGTGACTAAGGGTTCTGGTGGGAAAGGCTTCTGTGTGAAAGCCTTTCTGGAACTTTGGAACTTTGCTATTGTGTTCTTGAGATACAGAAAGTAAGCAACTTTTGAACCAAAGTCCTCCTGGGGAAAGCCATGGGTGCTTTGACTGTTGTTGGTGCACTGTCTCTCTCTCTCCTGGAGGAAGTGGTGCTGCCAGCGCCCTGCCAGGGTTGCAGCCAGATCCCCAGTGGAAGTATCCAAAATGCTGGCTGGAGATGTTGCTGCGTCTCACAAGTTAGCAGCTTTGTGATCAGCAGATGGGATAGCAGGATAAAGACACAGCACCCTCGGAAACAGCTGTTGTAACCATGGGAGAAGTATTTCTCCTTGCCTTTTCCCCTTTCCAGAGAACTGCCCTTGGGGGTTGGGACAGGGGACTAGTGACTCTCTGCACAGAATAGGCCTGGTTTGGCAAAGATGAAGCACCCGGACCATTTCTGTGTTGCCGGAGTGCCATGGAGGATGGATGGCATTTTCCCTCTCTTCTCTTCTTGATCTTTGGATTTTATTGCTGGCTTTGCCTTCTCCTGTTCTGTTCTGGTTCTTCCTGGGCTGTGGGCACGAAGAGGTTACAGCGGCCGAGAGCCTCTGGGCTGAGTTAGCACTTCCCTCTGCATCCACAAACCTCTCCAAGTAGCGGGCATGGAAAGGGGGTGGCGGGCTGCGCAGGGGGAAGGCCGGCTGCCGTAGGGGGACCAGGCTCCTTAACCACTTCTCACTCCCCTCCCCACAGCTCGGCGAGGAGGGGGACGAGGAAGGGAACAGCATCCGTCTGGAGTGAAGGATGAGCCGCGGGCACGTCGGTGGTCCAGAGCTGCAGAGTGCCCGCGCTGCGCCCGCCTCCCGCGCGCTCCGCGTCTGCGTCTGGCCGCCCCGGGGCGCGCGGACCCGGGACAGCGGCGCTCGAGCTGCGGGAGGACGGAGACCGCGGCCGGAGCCGCAGGAGCCGCGGGCCTGCGAAGCCGGGTCCCCGGGGAGCCCGGGGCAGCCTCGCTCGCGCTCTCCCTCCTGGCAGGAGCCGCCGCGGAGCCGGCCGCGCGTTTCCTGCAGCAGCCGGCGCTGGGACGCGGCTGGGGCCGAGCGGCTCCCCGGACCCGGCCTCTGCCAGGACTCAGTCACTCAGACCCCGGCCCAGAGGAGGCAACTCCTGCGGAGGGAAAACTTAGATTCTGCTTTCGCATCTAACTCCTTTCGCTGTGCAAGCTTTGCGGAACCCCAGAGGGTGTCATTTTGCACTTGACCGGTATTTGAGAAAAACTGCAGGGACTCGGCGTCGAGAGGAAGAACCTGGTAAACTTTGGGGGCGGGGATATTTTCTTGGAAGTGACAAGTCGCCTCCGACCTGCAGTTCTGGGCCAGTGACGTCATCCTCGGCTCAGCCGCTCTGAAGGGTCAGGACGCAGCCAAGGGACCAACAGCAAAGACCCCAGGAGAGCCATGGAATCCACGCTGGCAACATCCAGTTCCGCAGCCGGCCCAGTCACCTTCTCCCACGTCTTTGGGCAGCAGTGCCAACTTATGGAGGCAGGTAGGAAGCGTGTCCTGGGGGCAATGGGCGCTCTCCAGGGACCCCAGGGCTGGAGGCCCATGTGCCTCTCATCTGTGCCGAGCTGTAATTTGGAATGTGAGGTTCAGTTAGCTAGTGACGTGCTTGCCAGGCATGTCCACTTTAAAGTTTCTAGGACGTGCCAGGGGACTGGATTGCTGCCTGGACAGGGCAAGTGAGGCACCCTTTGGTCTCACCACCTCTTTTCTTTGTGGCTACCTGGAGGATGTGAGAGGGTGCGTCAGGAGGGGTCTGATGACACAGGGGCTGTGGTAACATTTGGGGGCAGCAGCCAGTCCTAGACGATATAGTTGCCTTTCTGTCCTCTTGCCTCTCTGCTGCTAAGAGTGGTGGTTAAGCCATGGCATTCCCAGCGCCACTGGAGTAGCTTAGGTACTCCTAAGAGGGTCTGCCCCGAGCAGTGTCTCCCAGCCCTGGGCTCCGCTGTGGGTATTCCTCACTAGCCTTGGCTCTTCCATAGAAACCTCACCTTTCTTGCAGAATGGAAAACTTGGTGTGGGCTGCAGCCTTACCCTGTGCCAGCCATCTTGCTAGTTTGTGCAGTCGGCTGCAAAGAAAACTGGAGTTGGGGGAATAGCTTGGTGCGAATGGTCAGTGTGGTGGAACCCACAGGCTGGTGCTTGATCCATGATTTCGATTACGTTGGAGCCGTAAGACAAAGGATGCCTGCTTTCTCAGAGTTCATTCCTGCTGTTGGGGAAAGGGCCATGTGTTTCCTCAGTGGTTTCCTGGGTCTGAAAGTGTTAATCGTGCATTTGTGCTGTGAACCTCTGGAAGGTGGTGAGGAGAGCACTGCATTTAGGAGTCTGGGGGCTTGAGCTGGTGTCGGTGGTGGCACAGCCTTGGAAAACAGCAGACCCTACCCCTACTCCCCTCACTTGAGAATCCGTCTCCAGCTGCAAAACAAGAGAATTGGACTTCAGCTGCCTGGTCCCTCCAGGCCTCAGATTCTGTGAACTCAGAGGAACCCAGTGCAATGGAGAAAGCAAACTTGAACAGTGTTCAAGGATGGGATGTATTTTCATAAGGTGGAGCCTCATGAACTCAGTGAATGAGGGCTCTGAGGTGGACTGCCTGGCTTTGAGTCCCAGCTTCACCTGTTACAAGCTGTGTGACCTCAGGCATGTTACTTAGCTTCTCTGTGCCTGTTAAGTGGGGATATTAGGCACTGCCTCATAGAGTCATTGCAGAGATTCAACATGTTAATACGTACATGGAAAGCCTTAGGACTGTGCCTGGTGCCTAGCCGGCACAGTTTTAGTGTCAAGTGTTTTTAGTGTTTCTAGGAGGCGTGGGGGCTTCCCAGGTGGCGCTAGTGGTAAGGAGCCCACCTGCCAATGCAGGAGATGTAAGAGACTTGGGTTTGATCCCTGGGTCAGGACTATCCCCTGGAAAGAAGCCATGGCAACCTACTTCAGTATTCTTGCCTGGAGAATCCCATGACAGAGGAGCCTGGTGGGCGACAGTCCATAGGATTGAAAAGAGTTGGACACTACTGAAGCCCCCTAGCACACACAGGAGGCATGGGGGGCTCTGGGCAGGCATCCTTCCAGGGCCTAGTCAAGGCATATCTGTTTGCTGAGAGCATAGCTGCCCATGGTTGTAGAAGATCAAAGCACTGATCACCACTCCCACCCCACGGCAGTTTAATTCTGGTTTGTCTCCCACTCTATATACTCAAGGAATATTTGACCTGCAATAGCTTAAGTGCCTTTACTGCTGTTACACATAAGAAGGAGGACTTGAGGTTTTCCTGAAGTTTCACACATCTTTCTACTTCTCTGGAGTTACTGTGGGAAGGCAGATGATAGATTTCTAGAAGACAGCGCTGTCCCCTGTGGCTTTATCCTCTAAGCTTTTGGAGGCCTCCAAGCCTAAATCAGGTCATGGAATTCTCTGTCTCCTTAAAAGAAATCCTTTACGTCAAGCGAGCAGTGCAACATGGAATAATAATGACCAGCAGTCTCAAGGGAGAGCTCTCTCCCTGAAGACAGGCAAGGAGGAATAATTAACCTCCAATTTAAAAGCCCTCACTCAGTTAGGTGAAGGGGGTTGAGAGCAAACACTTTTCAAGCAAGGCATTTGTAGTCCAGTAGGTATCACAAACGAGATATTAAATGAATGTGAAAATGATTCCATGACCTCACAGGGACTCTGTTCGTCACATCTGTTTCCGAGTGAGACACACGTATTCACTGAGTACCTACTACGTGCTTTCTCTGCACAAGGCCCGGAACCACCGAGTCCGAAGAGTTAAGTTACAGCCTTTATGCAAGTAGGTGATGATCTGGTTAGTGGTAAATGTAAAAGTGTATTGAAGAAAAGAGAATTATATAGATTGTGACTTTTAAATGGTTCTGTTTCTGAACAAACATTCCTATATATTTTACATAAGCTCTCTTAATTTTCAAAAATCTTAACCAGGTCATGGGAAAGGGCTCAGGCCTGAGAATGTGGCTCAGACACCTGCTTTCTTCCTGGCACTTCTGATGCTACACGGTGTCCTGGTTTTCTCATATCCTACACCACTGCACCATACACACGTCTTTGTTGCCTCAGGAAGCATTTACAGTGGATCTGAGAGTCCTAGGAAGAACAGAATTCCCACTGTGTGTCCAGATCCATTGCACCTGCTCATAGTAGGGAAGATCACACCTGCCTCCTCTTCATGGCCACCTTGCAGGGAGATGCATATTTCCTACTTAATGGGTGAAGTTTAGATGTTGGCAAAGGTGGGATTTAAACCTTAGTCAGCCCACCCCAAAGCCTGTACCCCCAAAAGGCAATCCCATGGCTTCTGCAAAGAGTTTTTTGTTTTTTTTTTTAAACTATGTATTTCTGAAGGATTTGGAGGAGAGAGCAGCATTTTGAATCTTTCATGGGCTTCGATGCTGTTGCTCACCCTTTCCCCTCTCCATGATCCCTCACCCCACTTCAGAATGGGTCATACTATGACATTCTCTTCTCATTCTAACCCCCAACTCAAATTTCTTCCCCTTTCCTTTGGCCCTAATATGGTAGGTGAGATGTTAATCTGGCCAGGCAAGAATGACTGATGGGGCCACCATTCTCCAGTCTTCCTGCCTGACCTTCTTCAGGTGGGAGCCTGAGGCCATATACCCATTAACTGACCTCACAGTATCCTGCATCACTCTGGCTTCCAGCTATTTCTTGCATTTTACTGAGGATATTGGGAGACACTCTGGGGGGATGGACTGTATAGACTCAAGCTGGTGTACTGCTGGTCTCTGTAGCTGAATAACTCCTTTATATCCTCTCCTTGGACTGCTTCCCAGGTGACGCAGTGGTAAAGAATCTGCCTGCTGATGCAGGAGACACAAGAAATGCAGGTTTGATCCCTGAGTCGGAAAGATCCCTGGAGAAGGAAATGGTAACCCACTCCAGTATTCTGGTCAGGAAAAGACAGGGGAGCCTGGTGGCCTACAGTCCATGTGTGCGTGCCAAGTCACTTCAGTCGAATCCGACTCTTTGTGACCGTATGTACTTGTGGCCTGCCTGGCTCCTCTGTCCATGGGATTCTCCATGCAAGAATACTGGAGTGGGTTGCCATGCCCTTCTCCAGGCCTATAGTCCATGGGGTTGCAAAGTGTTGGACATGGCTAAGCACGAGCACACACGTCCTTGGACCCCAAAATGTTTGACCAAGGTGCCACTCTGACCCTGGCGTTTGGTCCTGTCTCTGCTGAGGGCTCTTGACTCATCCCTCAGCCTAACATTCTGTTGTTTGGGGGACTCCAGCTTTCAGGCCAGGGCTTCTGGGGTCTTTATATCTTGTGGAACTTGCTAAGCTGCCTTTGTGTCATCCTGGTTGATTTCCTACCTGTCCCATTTGGGTGGAAAGCATTTCCACAGAGTCACTGTGCTTGACCAGAAGGATTAAAGTCATTCTGTCCAATATGTCCTGCTGACACTGCAGGAATCCAGGCCCAGCTCAAGGGGGAGGGTGGATGGGAGGAGAGGGCAAGAAGGTGACAAGACCTGATCACCTGGATGCTGCTGTTCTGCATACCTCTGAATTGCAGCTCAGAAGTCACTCACAAGGTTCCCTATTTGCACCATCAGTTCTGGATCAGCCCCCAGCTCCTTACCATGCAGAAACTCAAAATAAATGCAAGTCATGTCTGTCTGTCTGTCTGACAAGTCAGGTCAGTACCTGGAGCCAGGGTCTGGTCATCTTTTGACTTTACTGCCTTGTTCGCCCTGAAGGCTGTCAGCTGAGCCACCTTTCCTGCCTTTTGAACAGTATAGGAATCCTTCTAGGTATATAACCTATATGTACTTGGAAGCCACTTGCCATAGTTGTAACCAAGAGAAGAGAGAACTAGGTTTATGGCATCTACTGTGAGGTGAGCATGTTGGTGGTTTTGCAAAAATCAAACAGATAAACATGAGCCAAGAGGAGAATCTTGTTTCCTGTCTTTTCATCCGTGAGTGTGGGAACACAGCTTTCAGGTTTCCTTTTAGATCCCCAAGGGTGGTCGTCTAGGACCTGCCTGGCTGTTTCTCCTGTGTGAATAGTATGTTTTGACATTTGCAAGGAAGAATTACCATAGTGACTACTGGCAATTGAGTATAACCATAGCAGATACTTATTGGGTGCTTATTCTGGGATGGTCATTATGCTAAGTGCCTACATTGTATCTAGTTTCATCCTTGTCACATCCTCATAAGGCACATGAAATCATCCCCATTTTATAGATGAGGAAGCTAAGGCCCATAAAGGAAAGAAAAGGAAAGTTAGTGGTTGATCCAGGATTCAAATTCAAGGCATCTGGATCCCAAGTATCTACTCTTTCCTGTTCTTCTATCCAGACTCTGTCAAATTTCCCAGCTCCCCCAGGAATTTATCGCCAGAAATGCTTGTTGAACATCCATGCCAGAAAACGTTTGCTGAATGAATGTGGAGTCTGCAGTAACCAGAGGTACCTAAGATAAATACTCTCCATCTTCTAGGAGTTTGTAGCTTAAAGTGGGAGTGACCTATGTCTTCTGTGTTTTCACAATACTATTCATAGTGTGTTGTGTTGTGATTCCTGTTCATCAGTGCCTTCTTTATTAGACCCTCAGCTTCCTGAGGTTAGGAAATCTCATCTTGGTTGCCTTGGAGTCCTCCAGACCTCAGATGGTGTTTTCAACAGGAAGGCATTGACAGGTCTGTTTTAAGTCAAATCCTTTTATAGGATGGCTGTCATCCCTGTGAGAAGCTGTTAGCACAATAAAATGGTGTTTGTGGAATCTGGCAGAGCAAAACCATGGTTATGGTCACTCTCCTTCTCAAGACTGATTCTTCATAGCCCTCAAGTGAGCTTGTGGAATCAAGGGCGGTGGGGAAAGCAGTTTATCCCAATAGTCACGTGGGCTGATCAAGTTGAGTACTTTAAAAAAATAATTTTGTTTATTTTTGGCTGTACGGGGTCTTCATTGCTGCGCGTGTCTAGTTGGAGTGAGTGGCGGCCGCTCTATAATTGCAGTGTGGGCTTCTCATTGTGGCGGCTTCTCTTCTTGCAGAGTACAGGCTCTAGGGCATGTGGGCTTTGGTGTTTACAGCTCCCAGGCTCTGGAACACAGGCTCAGTAGTTGTGACACGGGCTTAGTTGCTCTGAGGCATGTGGAATCTTTGCAGATCAGAGATCAGAGATGTGTATTCTGCAATGGTTGGCAGATTCGTTACCACACAGCCAACAGGGAAGCCCTCAAGTTGAATACTTTCGGGGGGCAGTCCTAAGATGGTGGAGGAATAGGATGGGGAGACCACTTTCTCCCCCACAAATTCATCGAAAGAACGTTTGAACGCTGAGCAAATTCCACAAAACAACTTTGAATGCTGGCAGAGGACATCAGGTGTCCAGAAAAGCAGCCCATTGTCTTCAAAAGGAGGTGGGACAAAATATAAAAGATAAAAAGAGAGACAAAAGAGTTAGGGACGGAGATCCATCCCGGGAAGGGAGTCTAAAAGTCTTAAAAGAGGAGAAGTTTTCAAACACCAGGAAACTCTCTCACCGGCGGGTCTGTGGGGAGACTGGGAATCTCGGAGGGCAACATAACTGGGAGGAAAAATAAATAAATAAAACCCACAGATTACGTGCCTAACGGCAACTCCCAGCAAAGAAGTACCCCAGATGCTCACATCTGCCACCAGCAAGCGGGGGCTGAACGGGAGGAGCGGGCTGCATTGCTTAGGGAAAGGACCGGGCCTGAATGCCCTGAGGGCAATCTGAGGGAGCTAAGGTGAGATAGCAGCCAGAACTGTGGGATAGCCAGAGAGAGAGGGAAAAAAAGAAAAAAAGGTTGGATGCTTTCAACTCCAGGCTCTTCAAGGGAAAGCAGTCTATTGCTGGGCATAGTGCACAAAAGAGGTGGCATCTGCCACTCACTGTCTTCCTCCAGCATCTCCTCTGTGCCTAACTTTCTGTCTTCAGTTTAAAGATAGGGTTTTCTCAGCATCCTGGTGATCTCTTTAGGGTACCAGTACTGTCAGTGACACCCCTGGATAGTACCTTGACCTCAGGAGTTCCCACCAATGGTGCTTGTTTGAGAAGAAAGCAACAGGGGTGAGCTGGTCCTTACATGCTTGGAATAAGCAGCCTGTATAAGAGCCCCAGCCTTTGAGCAGCATGGTCTTCCCACCGTTGTTATATCAGAAGCAGAGCTTGGTCTCTAATTGGTCTATTTCTTCAGAGACTTACTCATCAGAGGCAGGGACACGTGGTTGTAAGATCTCAATTGTTTGGGTTCAAAACTCAGTTTTGTTGTTCACTAGCTGTGTGACTTTAGGCAAGTACCTTAATCTCTCTGTGCTCTGATTTCCTCATCTGTAAAATGAAGATAATTGTTTACTTCATAGGCTGTGGGGCCTGACAGTGAGTTCATATGTGTGATGTGCTTACCACCATGCCGGGCACTGAAGGCATTATGTATAAACATCTGCTGTCTATCTTAGCTCAGGTTGTCATAACAAAATGCCATAGACTCGGTGACTTAAGCAAAAATCATTTTCTTCTTATAGTTCTGGAGACTGAGGAGTCCAAGATGAGGGTGCCAGCAGGTCTGATGTCTGGTGAGGGTCCTCTTCTGGGTTTGCAGACAGCTGTCTTCTCATTGTATCCTCACATGGCTGAGAGTAGAGAGAGAGCAGGCTCTCCTATCTCTTCTCAGGAGGATGCTAATCCATTCACAATGGCTCCACCCTCAGGACCTCATCACTCCCCGAGACTCACCATCACCAACAGGTGAATTTGGAGAGGACACAGTTCACAACACTGTCATTACTGCTGTTTCTTATTAGCACATCTGCTGTTACTGAGACAAAGTTTATAATTAAAGCAGTCCTTATGATCATGTCTTTCAGACTTGTAAAAAGCTCCTACTTCTCCCCTTGGCTAATCATTACAGTTAAAACACACACACACACACACGTACACATACACAGAAACACACACAGAATAATGACTCTTTCTTTGACTCCTAAGGTCAGGAAGCAACAGTCTATGAGAACTTCCACCCACCATCACAAAAACGTATTTGTTTACAAAAGGTCTCATTGGACCCAAAGTACCTGGGGCAGTTCCTATCTCTCTTTCTGATATAATTATCGACAGTATCTACATTCATTCTCTAGCATGTCCTCATTCACATGATAAAGTATAGGGTCAGCCTTAATAAGGGGCAGCTGAATAAATAAAATTCAAATATTAGTTGAAATATGGAGTATCTGATCTTGGAGGAAGCCTTTTAAAGCTAAGAGACAGTCAGTGGAAGAAGCAGATGTTTGGTTTGGAAGTAGGGGCCAGACAAGTCAGGTGAGCTCGGCACCACTTCTCAGCGGTTCTGGGGAGCCATGCCCCCAGCTCTTATTCTCCAAGAGAAACCCGGAGTCCCGATGTTTCCATAAAACCTCCCAGTTCTTGACTGTGTATTACTAAATGAAAGACTGGATTCCAGAGGGTCAGACTCTGACAGCTGTGTCCTGTCCATGGGCCACCCTTGACAGTCTCTGCTTCAAGCCCTCCATTCTCATCCACAGGACTCCGATTCTGGTTCAGAAACTGCTTCCAGTGTGAGTGGTAGGCCTGCTGTATGCTGTCCCGTTCCCCTGCCTTTCCTGGAGTAAACTGAGAGGGGTAGATTGAGGCCCCAACTTCGGTCTATATTCTCTTGCATAGCTTCCTGGAGCCGAGGACTGTCCCAGGCCTGGGGACTTCAGAGCCCTTGTTTCTGAGATAGTCTTGGCATTGCAATAAATACACTTAACTTGAGCTATGATGTTTCCTCCCTCATCTTAGTCTTAGAACCTGGAGAAAATTTGAGAGCAGATAGAGAATAGAAACAAATAGACAGAACATAGTCTGGAGGGTCCAAGACACTCCAGTTTTTGATGTGCGGTTGTGCCAGTCTGGAGTGGGCATTTGGGAACTATCATGCAACCATTAGTGCACTGTCCCCAAGCAGCCCAGGTTGGGGCATCAGGGGGTGGAGCTGGCTCTCTGCTCTTGATGGTGGTGCAGAAGGACAAGAGGGGCCAAATCTAAGATTTGGTGAGTTCGTGGGCGTATCTGAGTAAGAAGGAAAATGGCCTTTTATAGGAAAATACATTAGAGACCCGTCTGTGCCCTCAAGTTTGCTCTTTAGAAAGTTCTGGAATTAAGTGACTGGTGGGTTTCTCATTGGAAGGTAGCTTGGGTGGGAAGAGCCCACCAAGGATGGGGCTGTTAAGGTGCTTTTTCTTGCCCAGGGCATACTTAGTTTTCAGACTTGATCTTGTTACTGGACCTGTTCTCATTAGGTCCTATGTGGTTACTTACTCCAGCTTCTGAAAAACTTAGAGTCAATTTTCCTCTTCAGTCCCAAATGCTCTAACAGATAAACTTTACATTGAGGGCAAAGCTTTTACCCAGACAAGCTTCCTCTTGTTGTTCAGTCACTCAGTCATGTCAGCTGTTTGCAACGCCATGAATGGCTGCATGCCAGGGTTCCCTGTCTTCACTAACTTCCAGAGTTTGCTCAAACTCATGTCCGTTGAGTCAATGACGCTACTTAACCGTCTCATCCTCTGCTGTCCCCTTCTCCTCTTGCCCTCAATCTTTCCTAGCATCAGGGTCTTTTCCAGTGAGTTGATTCTTTGCATCAGGCGGCCAAAGCATTGGAGCTTCAGCTTCAGCATCAGTCTTCTAATGAATATTCAGGGTTGATTTCCTTTAGTATTGACTGGTTTGATCTCCACTGTCCCAGCTTCTTCTGCCCTTCTCCAAATGAAATGGAATGGCTGTAGGTGTAAAAAATCTGAAGGAAAAGCACATTCTTCTGTGAGGATCCTCCTCTGATGTGGCTGGTGGGTGAGTGAAGCCCCGCCCACAATAGGAATGGCCAGACAGCAAAAAGTGAGAAAGGTGTCCATACAGATCAGTGGGAAAGTGAAAGTCGCTCAGTCGTGTCTGACTCTTTGCGACCTCATGGACTATACAGTCCATGGAATTCTCCAGGCCAGAATGCTGGAGTGGGTAGCCTTTCCCTTCTCCAGGGGATCCTCCCAACCCCGGGATCGAACCCAGGTCTCCTGCATTGCAGGCAGATTCTTTACCAGCTGAGCCACAAGGGAAGCCCAAGAATACTGGAGTGGGCAGTCTATCCCTTCTCCAGCAGATCTACCTGACCCAGGAATCAAACAGGGGTCTTCTGCATTGCAGGTGGATTCTTTACCAACTGAGCTATCAGGGAAGTCAACAGGAAACCTCAAGGCAATAGCATTACTTGAAGTCTTAAAACCAACAATGTGATGTTTGGACTAGGGGAGATTGTAAAGGTCCCGCTGTGAAAGACTGTGAATGTGTAAAAATAATTTAACGATGATATACTAGGTTTTCCACCTTCCTATTCCTGCCTCCACCTGTTATAGTGGTGACATTTGGACCTTGACAAATAATCCATTTCTAGTTTTGTTATAGTCTTAAACCACATCATTCTTTTGAACATTGGCTCTTTTGACCAATTCCAATCTCATCTGTCTTTCTAAGGATGTACGGAATGAGCTAGATGAAACAGACACAGTCTTGTTTTTTTTCCCAGAAAGGTAAATGTGTTTTCATTGGTCCTTTATATTAACTGTCCTCCCTAGAGCCCTATTTACTTTTTGTTTTAATCTGTAGTGTCTAGTGTCAGCGCCATGAGAGGAGGGAGACCCAGCCTTGAACATCAAAGGGACCATCAGTCCAGTGGTCTCCCATCTAAGAAAGAAGACAAAGCCACGAGGATAGCCAAGTACCCAGGCTGGGCTCCACTTGCATTTCAGGACTTCTTAAAACTTGAAATCTTCTCTTCGATCTTCCTGAAGTCATTATCAGTTATCCCTAGTGAGGACAAGTTAGGACACTTGAAGAGAGGGCTGGTTAGGGAACCCAAGTGTAGGGAGCCGAGGGGAGGTTTTTTCCTCCCTGCTGGTCCAGGGATCTAGAGGGGTGATATGATACAGGAAGAGAGCCAATTCTGGGAGAGATGGTGGCTTGGCCTTGTTTCCTAGGTTAGAAGTGAATCTAAAAAGGAATTTATGCGGTGGGTTCTTCTGAATTTCTGCAGTGACCGCATCCCAGGTTGGGAACCCCAGGGGAGACAGGACTCCAGAGTGTGGTCAGAGCTCCCCAGCTTTGGTCATAAGAAACATGTGGGCCACCCCTCAGGGCTCTGGGAGACCCAGGTGTCTACCAGGGAGCAGAAAGATCTGTTTGGGGACAAGGCAGGGCCTACCACCTGCTCAGTGCTCCATATGAAGCCTCCTGAGTGGAAGAACTGGGATTTGGTCTAGCCAGAGGAGTGGAGGCTGGGGAGACAGGGGCAGAGCTGGGACATGTCCTGGGATGCTAGAGGACACACACCATCATCAGCACAGAGGAAATCTGTAGCATAGAGACAGGTAGGAAAGGAAATAGTCCCCTAGAAAGAGAACCCTCATACCTCCTTCCAGCCTCCCATGGTCAGCACGCCCACTGCCAGTTCAGCAGTGGAATATTGACTAGAGAAAGCCAGGGTTTGAAGAGTTGCCTTCTAGAGACCAGGCCAGTGATAGATGAGATGATCGTAAGTGGTTGGGACCAGGAAGGACTATAGAGGAGTCTCCACAATTTTTAGTATCACTGTGTCTAGTGTTACTAAATTAGACGAATTGGATATAGATTTCTAGGTTGCCTTATTCTTCTCTCAGCATTTTGGGTATGACATTCTTCTGGCTTCTATTGTTGCTGTTGACCTATATTAATTTTGGAGCTGTTTCTCTTTAGGGTATCTGCCTTTTCTACGAATTCATTTTTAAAATATTTGTCCTGGAAGCTATGTAGTTTTACTACATGTCTGGCAATGGATCTAATTTTATTCATCCTGTTTGGGGTTTGTGCTTCTCAGATCTGAAGATTGATGTCTCAATTCTAGAAAATATTAAGCCATTTATTTCTTTGAACACTGATTCTCTCCCATTCTTTCTATCCTCCCAGCCTATCTTATAAAATACTGAGAGACCTGAGTTGAACTTCTCCATCTGTCCTTTTTCATATTTTCCATTTTTGTCTTTTGACTGCATTCTGGATAATGAATTAAACACTATCTTCCGGTTCATTAATTTTCTTTCTGGCTCTTCTAATCTTCAGCCTAATTGAGGCAATCAATTTTTCATTTAATGTCTTTCTTTTTTGGCTATGCCACGTGACTTGTGGGATCCTAGTTCTCCGACAAGGGGTGGAACCTGGTCTCCCTTTTCCAGTGGAAGCAGTGCCCACAGGGAATTCCCCGTTTATTGTCTCTCTTTTTCAAACTTCTCGAAGTTCTGTTTGAGTAGTTTTCAAATCTTCCTGGTACTCTTTTTTTTTTTTTTTTTTTTTTTTATTAGTTGGAGGCTAATTACTTCACAACATTTCAGTGGGTTTTGTCATACATTGATATGAATCAGCCATAGATTTACACTTATTCCCCATCCCGATCCCCCCTCCCATCTCCCTCTCCACCCGATTCCTCTGGGTCTTCCCAGTGCACCAGGCCGGAGCACTTGTCTCATGCATCCCACCTGGGCTGGTGATCTGTTTCACCATAGATAGTATACATGCTGTTCTTTTGAAACATCCCACCCTCACCTTCTCCCACAGAGTTCAAAAGTCTGTTCTGTATTTCTGTGTCTCTTTTTCTGTTTTGCATATAGGGTTATCGTTACCTCTTTCTAAATTCCATATATATGTGTTAGTATGCTGTAATGTTCTTTATCTTTCTGGCTTACTTCACTCTGTATAAGGGGCTCCAGTTTCATCCATCATTAGGACTGGTTCAAATGAATTCTTTTTAGGCTGAGTAATTCCATGGTGTATATGTACCACAGCTTCCATTCATTCTGCTGATGGGCATCTAGGTTGCTTCCATGTCCTGGCTATTATAAACAGTGCTGCGATGAACATTGGGGTGCACGTGTCTCTTTCAGATCTGGTTTCCTCAGTGTGTATGCCCAGAAGTGGGATTGCTGGGTCATATGGCAGTTCTATTTCCAGTTTTTTAAGGAATCTCCACACTGTTTTCCATAGTGGCTGTACTAGTTTGCATTCCCACCAACAGTGTAAGAGGGTTCCCTTTTCTCCACAGCCTCTCCAGCATTTATTGCTTGTAGACTTTTGGATAGCAGCCATCCTGACTGGTGTGTAATGGTACCTCATTGTGGTTTTGATTTGCATTTCTCTAATAATGAGTGATGTTGAGCACCTTTTCATGTGTTTGTTAGCCATCTGTATGTCTTCTTTGGAGAAATGTCTGTTTAGTTCTCTGGCCTATTTTTTGACTGGGTCATTTATTTTTCTGGAATTGAGCTGCAGGAGTTGCTTGTATATTTTTGAGATTAATCCTTTGTCTGTTTCTTCATTTGCTATCCTGGTACTCTTTTTAACAAAGTAATCTCTTGTCTTATTTGCTCTTGATTTTATCTTTAATATATTTAACCATTTAAAATCACATTTATCTGCTAAAGGAATTTGATAAATCCATTTCTGACATTCTTGAGTACAGTTCTTCTGTTTCTCTCTTGATTCGTGTCCAGAATAGCTTATGACCTCATGTGCTTTGTACATTTGGATTCTGAGCTCGTGTTTGGGGTTTACCAGGGAGATATCATATTATTGTAGGTAATATGAGTTTTTGAGCTGGGGATTTCCTCAATCCTCCCAGGTAGTATAAATTTAAACCCAAACCCATTTGAGGGCCATTTTGGGATAATGAGCAATTAAGAGATCACCCTCTGTCCCACCTCAGTCCAGGACTCAGATCCTGTTTCCCTTTGCTAGTGTGCAGGACCCTTATCCAAGTCCCCTCATTTCTCTAAGGCTTCCTGATGGTAGAGTCCTCTAAGACTGGCTTGTGAGGGTGTGTGTGTGTGTATGTGTGTGTTGTAGTTCTGACTCCTCTATCCGGTATAACCTGAGGCCGTGAGACCTCCCGCATGTGCCAGTGCAGCTCTAGCATCCACTTTAAAGACCAGCATGTGCCTCTGAGCAGCCCAGGTGTCAGCGCATGCCATCACTCTGGCTTTCAGTTTTGCATTTCTTTGTGGGTTTGTTGGATGTATTCATTTCCTGTGGCTGCTGTGACAAATTACCACAGGCTCAGTGGCTTCAACAACACAAATTTATGCTCTCACCATTCTGGAGGCCAGGAGTCTGAAATCAGTGTCACTGGACTGAAATCAGGGTGTCACAGGGCTGAGCTCCCTCCACGCTCTAGGGCAGCAGTCCGCAGTCTTTCTTGGCACCAGGAACCGGTTTCATGGAGTCCAGGTTTTCCATGGACTGTAGGGTAGGGATGGTTTGGGGATGATTCTAGCACATTGCATTTATTGTGCATTTTATTTCTATTATTATTACATCAGTTCCACCTCAGATCATCAGGCATTAAATCCTGGAAGTTGGGGACCCCTGCTCTAGGGAAGAAGATGTTCCTTGTCTCTTCCACAGTCCTGTGGCTGCTGACGTTCCTTGAAATCGTGGCCATATCACTCCCCTGTCTGCCTCCATGGGTACATCACTCCTTCTTTTCTCTGTGTGTGAGGTTTCTCTCTTTCTTTCGTTTGTAAGGACATTGGTGGGTGGCACTTAGGGCTCACCTAGATAATTCTGAATATTCCCTTATCCTAAGTTCCTTAACTTTATCACATCTGCAGAGAGCATCTCTCCAAATAACATTTATAAATTCTAGAGATCTTTTGGGGATCCATTGTCAGTCTAAAGTGAAAGTGTTAGTCACTCAGTCATGCCCAACTCTTGGCGCCCCCATGGGCAGTAGCCTACCAGGCTCCTCTGTCCATGGGATTTTCCAGGAAGGAATACTGGAGTGAGTTGCCATTCCCTTTTCCAGGGTATCTTGCCAACTTAGGAATCAGACCCAGGTCTCCTGTATTTCAGGCAGATTCTTTACTGTCTGAGTTACCTGGCAGCCTACCCCAGTAGATTTCCCTGACTCTGAAAGCTGAACTTGGTGTTTATAAGGATGCTCATTATGTTTCCAAATGTTTTGCAGCATTTTTTTCTAGTCCGCCATATCTCCTGGAAAAGAAATACACCAAATCCTCTCAAGGCTGGAGAGAGAAATGCACACCTCGCTGTGGTGGCAGCTGCTCAGAGGCCAGCGGTTGAAGGTGTTAAGGTGTAGGTGTTGCCTTGTGCCAGGGGTGGCACTTCTCAAACCCTGTGGGACAAAAGGCTGGGCTTAGCACATACGCAGAGGACACTGTTCTCTGGAATAGTTGAACTGGCCTGAATTTCCCTGACCCACGGGTCCGCAAACTGTGAGCTGCAGACTGTTATCTCCTGTCAGATCAGCCATGGCATTAGATTAGAAATAAAGTGCATAGTGAATGTAATGCACTTGAATCATCGCAAACCCACCTCCCCCCAACCCCACCCCACCCTGGTCCTTGAGAAAACTCTTCCAGGAAACCAGTTCCTGGTGCTGATAAACTTGGAGACCGCTGCCCTGGCCCACCTCTCCCCAGTCTTCAGTATGCTTTGGCCCATTCTAGGCTTTGTGTCTTGGCTTTCTTGTCTGTGCAGCTGATCCTGGTTTCTGCTCCCTCCTGACCCTTAACATCTTCCATTCTGACAGCCAGTAACA
This sequence comes from Cervus canadensis, assembly GCF_019320065.1. Classification (NCBI taxonomy): domain Eukaryota; kingdom Metazoa; phylum Chordata; class Mammalia; order Artiodactyla; family Cervidae; genus Cervus; species Cervus canadensis. The sequence goes on from NC_057398.1 coordinate 26,078,730, forward strand.
GACCTTGAGTCTGTTCCTAATTACCCGCTTTGCTTCAGTGCCTGGACCAGATGTATGCCCTACAGCGTCTTGGGAACGCACCCCGTGAGTTCCACTCTGTGCCAGTCTGGCATCACCAAAACCAGCGCTGGGCAAGACCAAAGCTGAGCATTACTGCAGAGTACGTCTCCTCTGCAGCTAGCGGTGTCCCACCCACAGGAGAGAGCCGAATGCATCCCTGAAAATTCCCTCCTGATGCAGATCTCATTCCTAGGGACCGTCAGGCAAACTGACCAAAAGTGTATGTGATGCTGCTTGTGACTGTTTGGAAGACTTACCAGCTTGTGTGAAGACCATTGCAAAGCAAAACACGCATCCTCTTAGGTGATGACTGGAGTAGTTATTGTGTGTGGGGGGCTTCCTGGCTCCATTAACTCAGAGGGCAGAAATGTCCCGTGTGGGTCGTTTTTGTTCCTACCTCTCTTGAAGTTGTGTTTCTATCCTAAGTTTGTGGCTGAAACATTGAAGAAAAATGTTTTTCATGAGTGGAATTCCCCCGAGAGGTCATCTCTTTCATGAAATGGACCACAGGGCACCCCCTCTGGGCTGGAGGTGCATTTCTTGTCTCTCCCACCAGTGTTAGTGGTCAGTTGGCTATGTCTCCCCGCACTGAGATTGACTGACCCCTGTGGAACGCTCCTGGGAGCTGTGCCCGGAGTTTGGCAGGGTAGGGTCTAGGGCTTGAGTTCAGTATTACACCAACAGGCACTGGCAGAGAAGACCCCTACCCGGGGTTCCAGGCTCAGCCCTGGCACAAGCAGTGGCGGAATTTGAGGCAAGCCTTCTGAAGGATGTGTGTTGGTGTGCCTCTGTGTATGTGTGTGTGTGGGGGGGGCATGTGTGTTGGGGAGTCAGAGGTTTCTGGAATGACGTAGGCTGACATCAGCCTTTGTCCCTGCTGCCCTCAGGTCCAGGCTCTCCTCTCTGGGAGGAGATGCTAAAGATAACCAGTTCCCAGAGGCACTGGTGTTGTGTCTTCATCCAGAAGCCCTTTCACAAGCAATCCAAAGTTTTGGTGGTCTCATCCAGTTTCTGTGATTGTGATTTTCATTCTGTCTGCCCTCTGATGGATAAGAGGCTTGTGCAAGCTTCCTGATGGGAGGGATTGGCTGTGGGGAAAACTGGTTCTGGCATCACTGACTCAATGGAAATGAGTTTGAGCAAATTCTGGGAGATGTTGAAGGACAGGGAAGCCTGGTGGGCTGCTGTCCATGGGGTCACAAAGAGTCAGACACGACTCAACGACTGCAAAACAATATCCAGTTTCGGGGCTTCCCTGGTGGTTCAGCAGTGAAGAGTTTGCCTGCAATGCAGGAGATGCAGGTTCAATCCCTGGGTCAGGAAGATCCCCTGGAGGAGGAAATGGCTACCCAATCCTGTATTCTTGCCTAGGAAATCCCATGGTCAAAGGAGCCTGGCAGGCTACAGACCATGGTGTCACAAAGAGTCGGACACGACTGAGTGACTAAGCACACACATCCAGTTTCACAGTATTTTCTCAGAAGCAAAGATGACTCAGTTTGGCAGCCATCAGGTTGGATTGTGGGGGAAGCTTAATCTTCCAATGAGAAGTTTCTGAGTAGAGTTGGGAGTATTTTCTCCAATGGTGACAGTTTTTTTATTTAGATGGTAGTTTGAGTGCTCAAACTGAGTGAGATGATAAGATTGTGTAGTTCATTGCGAAAAAGGTTGTGCGCACCCTCAATGAGAGTTGATTCTCTAGAAGATTCTTTGGGATCTGAAGAAAGCAATGTCCATAAGCAAATTTATAACACAGATTCGCAGTAACAAAAGTAGAAGGAATAGAAGACCGGGCAAAGAGCCTCTGCTCTCAGCTGACCTGCCGAAATTGAATAATTTAGATGAAAGAAAGCCCCAGGCGCATTTTAGCAGCTGGTAAATTTTTTTGCTTGAGACAGAGTTTCTGGACTTTGTTTTTATATGAAGACATAGTTTATTTTTAGGCCTATCAGGGAGGCAGTCAGGTGAGGAGTTGAGAAAGCTGGACTGCTAGGGAAATACAGCCCCCATCGTCATGTTATCCTGTGGCCTAGAAAGACTCTCCTGCCTGCTCTAGCATGAAGGACCAGTCAGTTGCCTTTGAGGGTAGTGTGAAAGGTCACGAGAAAGTTGGAGGTTTTCAAAGGAGGACACGCCTTCTTGCACAGAGCCTGTTGCTATAAGCCCACATGTAACCCTTTGGCTGAGAAAGCTCCAGCTGAAACAACTCACTCCCCTGGGTACTAAGTGTTCATTAAAAATCCCAGTTTGTCAGGTGGCACCACCCTGGTTGTCCCCAATTTGAACAAAAGTCCCTTTGTGACCGCTAGCACTTGGGAATAGACCTTGGAGCCACATGCAGGCCAGAAGACAGCCAGGGGAGAATCACAGCATTTCTTAGTTGGTCACTGATAAAAGATCTCAGCACAACCCAAGCAGAACATCTGTTCTTCTCTCGTTTCTTAGTCGACTCAAGACTTGTGAGGCCTGCACATCACTTTCAAGGGTCATGAATTTCTCCAGTGGTGAAACATCCCTAGTCAGGATGCTGAACCATAGAATTTGTTGTGTTTGCAGAAATCTGTCATGGCAGGACCTGTGCTCACCCCCAAACAGTGTAATGACAAGAGTTGCTAAGGACTTAGGTGAGCAGAACATAAAAGAAATGCTAGTTTTTCAAGGCCAAAGAGAGAAGGGACAAGGCCACTGCTTGGGCTGCCTCCTTGAACTTGTACTTCTGGATCTTCTGATCTGTAGACAGATGAAATCAACAGATATATAACAGGTGCCTTACCTGCTCATATGATCTCATATGCTTTTATGAGATCTCTCCATGGATGAAAAGATGGGCACTTGGGTGGAGTGTAGGCATAAAAGTTACTTATGCAAATGCTAGGTGAGCAAGAATCCTAGCATTCTGCCTTGAGTTGTGAGGTTGGTTGACACATCATTTAGTTGTACTGGTTTCTTGATGACAACAAAATATGTGTCTGCAAGGAAGAATACAGTCCAGGCAACATGCAGGTAATTTCAACTAATGGCTCTTTGTTTGGGTGTCTCTCCCTCCTGGGATGCCTGTTGATAAAGTATCTGTAAATCTGAAAAAGTCTATGTGCTGCTTTCTGGGGCAGGAGGAAAAGGAGGGGTGTTAAGTTTTTCCCCTCCTGACAGGTGAGGAGAGAGAGAGCTGAGTCTATCCTTGGAGGATGGAAAGATTATGAACGAGGGAGAATCTTCCTGGGTCTGTTCTAGCTCAGTCAGGTTCTTTCCCCCTAAATGGTCTTCTTGCACCCTGCTTTATTATTGCCCACCTGTTCCTCCACTCACATTTTCTTCAGAGAATCTCAAATCAATATTCAGTACTTGGGCTTATTCAGGATAAAATGTCTTTCTTGGCTTCTCATGATTAAAGCCTGGTTTGAAAATGTAGTGGAACTAATTAAGCATTTATGAGAGGAAGAGAATAGTTCTGTCAGTCTTATGGAAAGATTCAGTCTGAGCTCTACCCTGTGAGAATAAGAGAGGATGGAAATCATGGGGGTAGGAATATCGAAGGAAGAGCAGAGACAGCTGTGGACCCTGTTTTCTGGTTTGGCTCTATGGAAGTCATTTCAAATGTTGAGGCGTGTGGAGCCCTCACTTAAACCCAGATGATGGTTGTGAGTTGGGATAGCTGGACATTGGACTAGCCACTTTAAATGGGTGCTAATTCCCACCCAATGTCTGGGGACTTTTCAATAATGAGAAAAGATTATAATCCTTCCTTGATCTCAGTTACAAAATAGAAATAGAGACACAGATGTAGAGGACTAAATGTGTGGATACCAGGGTAGGGGGAAAGGGAGAGGGGTGGGATGGATGGGGAGATTGGAATTGATGTATATAAACTGCTATGTATAAAATAGATAACGAGTGAACCTACTGTATATAGCTCAGGGAACTCGACTCAGTGCTCTGTATTGACCTAAATGGGAAGGAAATCCAAAAAAATAGGGGATGTGTGTATACATATAGCTGAGTCACTCTGCTGTATGGCAAAAACTAACACAACATTGTAAAACAGCTATCCTCCAATAACAATTTAGGAAAATTATAGTCCTTCCTGGCTGACTCAGAAGTGTTAGAGTTCTCTTATTTCTGCAACCAAAGGAGAACATTGCTTCTCTTGAGAGCTGTAGTGATTTTGACACTTTGAAAATCTCATTTTAGAATCCATCCCATGACATCCATCACTCTGTAGGCCCGGGCAGAAGCATTTTGAGTAGAAAGCTATGTCCTCAGAAAACTTGTAAGACATGATACTGATCTGAAAAAGGGGAAGAAATTACACATGAAGATGATTGTCATGAATTAGGATTGGGTTCCGGCCCTTGGAGTCCCTTGAAGGTGATTCCATAAGAGTATAGTGAAGGAGGAGAATGAAAGATCTGGCTCTGTGGGAGAGGGCGAGGGTGGGATGATTTGGGAGAATGGCATTGAAACACGTATATTATCATATGTGAGATGGATCGCCAGTCCAGGTTCGATGCATGATACAGGGTGCTTGGGGCTGGTGCACTGGGATGACCCAGAGGGATTGGATGGGGAGGGAAGGGGGAGGGGGGTTCAGGATGGGGAACACATGTCCATCTGTGGCGAATTCATGTCAATGTATGGCAAAACCATTGTAAAGTAATTAGCCTCCAATGAAAATAAATAAATTTATTTTTTTAAAAAGTAAATACTAAGAAAACTAAGATCTTGGCATCCATCCCCATCACTTCATGGCAAAAGAGGGAGAAGAGGTGGAAGTAGTGAAAAATTTCCTCATCTTGCGGACGGTGACTGCAGCCATGAACTCAGAAGATGTTTGCTTCTTGACAGGAAAGCTATGACAAACCCAGACAGTGTGTTGAAAAGCAGAGGCATTACTCTGCTGACAAAGGTCCATATAGTCAAAGCTATAGTCTTCCCAGTGGTCATGTACGGTAGTGAGAGCTGGACCATAAAGAAGGTGGTGCATCAAAGAATTGATGCGTTTGAACTGTGGTGCTGGAGAAGACTCCCGAGAGTGTCTTGGACAGCAAGGAGATCAAACCAGTCAATCTTAAGGGAAATCAACCCTGAATGCTCACTGGGAGGACTGATGCTGAAGCTGAAACTCCAATATTTTGGTCATCTGATGCGAACAGCTGACTCGTTGGAAAAGTCTCTGATGCTGGGAGAGATTGAGGGCAGAAGGAAAAGAGGGTGTCAGAGGATGAGATGGCTGGATGGCATCCCCGATGCAATGGACGTGAACTTGGGCACACCTCAGGAAGTGGTGAGGGACAGAAAGGCCTGGCAGACTCTAGTCCGTGAGGTCGCAAAGAGTCGGACATGACTGGGCAGCTGAACAACAACAACATGGACTTTATTTGGTGTCAGATCTGAGTTCAAACCTTGCTCTGCTATTTATCCGTAAACAGTGTGACTTCAGACAGGTTATTTCTCCTCCGTTGTTATTATTTTAAATCTCTCTGAACCACAGCTTTTTGTGTAAAGTGTTCTCTATAAGGTAGGAGCAATAGGGAATATAAAACCTGGTGGAAAGTGTTCGAGGACCGTGAACCTGGAGTAGCACAAAGACCACTGTCACCAACCAAAGGCAAGCTTCGAGCGGAGGGCTCAGAGCACCTGGCTTTTCCTGTGTGGCCCCCACTGCCCAGCACACAGGTGGAGTCCAATTTTTGGTGAGTGCCTAGTACCTCAATTCTCAGGTCAAAGAGAATTTCACTCTTCCTCTCAGGCCTGAGTGCAGTTTCTCATCGAAACTCATTTATCTGGGTCACTTTGGTGGCTGCAGAGTTGGTGATTTGTCCAGTTTGTATGGGAGCACACGCTTGAAAAAGACCATTGGAAACTGTCAATTGACAGGATGAAAAGTGTCATTTCATGTCTTTCTGTCACCTCAACTACTAGGACCAGAGTCAGGGCTGAATTCCTTCTCCTTGCCAATCTGAAAGGAGAGGCTAAGACTAGGTCCATGGGGTTGCCTCTTGTCTCAAGGGGGAAGTGAAGATGTGCATTGAAGAAATAATCACATGATCAAATTGATGAAGGGCTGATGGTGTTTTCACCTCTGTGGCAATGAAATCCTGTCCAAGACAAACTCTATCATCCCATTCAAGATTTACCTACCAGCTGGACCTAAGAGAGAAACCAAAGGAGGGCCTGGCTGGCTCTAGGAGTTGTGTGCTTAGAGGGTCTGAAAAGCATTGACTTAAAATGGATTTGGAACTCCCCCTTGCCATCCCACTCATCATGGGAGTGCTGAGGTGAGAGTATTGAAATCTCTCATGCTCATGGCAGCACTGTTCACAGTGGCCAAGATATGGAAGCAACCTCAATATCCATCAACAGATGAGTGGATAAAGAAGATGTGGTATATGTATGAATGACAACGGGACATTACTCAGCTATAAAAGAAAGAATGACATAATGCCATTTGCAGCCACATGGATGGACCTAGAGATTGTCACAGGGAGTGAAGTAAGTAAGAAAGAGAAAGACAGATGCCATATGATATCACTTATATGTGGAATCTAAAACATGACAGAATGAACGTGTCTATGAAACAGAAACAGACTCATAGATAGAGGATAGAGACTTGTGGTTGCCAAGGAGGGATGGAGAACAAGGGAGGAAGGAATTGAGAGTTTGGGATTAGCAAATTGCAAACTATGGTATATAGGATGGATAAACCACAAGGTCCTGTTTAGTAGAGGGAAATATATTCGATATCCTGTGATAAACCATAAAGGAAAAGACTATGAAAAAGAATGTATGTACAACTGAATCACTTCGCTGGATGGCAGAAATGAACATTGTAAATCAACTATACTTCAATAAAAATTTTTTTAAAAAGCATCTAAGTTTTCCCCCAGGACAAGGTGTTACAAGGTGTCCAGATGAGATACAAGTTCTTGTCCTTGATGACTCAGGTACACAAGCATTGGAAATAGTGGGCAGATTTTAACAAGGGAGAGGGAGAAGCTATCAATCATAAAAACTTAAGAAGTGCTCTGTGTGGCCCCTCTCTGGTCAGGCAGAGAACACTTGTGAGAGGTGGGTCTTGACATGGATATTTCTGGACACCTTGTACTGTGGACTTATTCTCTGTGCGTAGGACTTCCAAGACCCCCACGGTCCACGATGGAGCTCAAGGCAGGCAGCAGTGGGATGCTCCCCAAAGCTGTCCTGTAGATGGAGCAGGGTATGGTTAGATCATCGGAGAGCTCTGGGCCATGCCAGGTCAGGAATTGATTGTGGCTACACCAATCACCCCAAGAGCTTCTTCTTTTCCAGTGAGGCATCTCTTATGTACTTGTATATCATGCTGGTTTTCTTCTGATCTCTCGGGAGATGACAGCTACTGCTCTTCATAGCTGTGCTCTCAGGTCTCCTCTTGGCTAGGACTTCTTAAGCTTTTCCAGTTTAAGCCTGTCTTTGGCCAATCAAGAGAACGTGGAGGTCATGCTCCTTTTTGGAGTGGTTTTTTGACTTGAATCTTTCACGGTCACTGGGAGGTTGTTGAAAATGCAGACTCACAGCCCTATCCCAGATAGTCTGATTATTGGGGTCTCATTGCTGTTCTGTTCAATCCATGCAATAAAAACTCCCAGGAGCTCTTGCTTCAGGTGGTTTAAAAATCACTGTCCTGGTGCAGTGGGATTCAAAGTCATCCTGGACCAGCATCACTGGGGGTCTTATTAGAAATGCAGATTCTTGGGCCCTAATGCAGACCTAGTGAACGAGAAGTTGAAGTAGGGCCAATAATCTGGGTTTCAATAGTCATCCTGGAGATTCTGATGTAGGCTAAGGATTGAGAAAGAACCAAAACACTAGGGTTTGCAACAACCAAGTGTGTGCTGAATGAATTTCAAGCCTTGCTTGTTTGCCACTTGTTCTTGGGGATGGGGCACCAAATACCAGTGTGAGCAGGCAGGCATAATTTTGATTAGGTACTAATCTGTTGGTATTAAAAATTTACAAGGAAGCTAAAAATAACAAGGGAATGATTCATACTTACAGATCTCACCACTGTCCTCCTGTAATCATGGGTATGCCACTCTGCACTGTGAATACTGACTTTGTGAGCCTGGGCAAGCTACCTGATCCTCCTGAGTATCAGTTTCCTCAACTGTAAACAGGGCTAAAACTTGTGTGAATTCCATAGAACAGAGCCTGGTACAGAGCAAGCTGATAGAGCTACTAATATTTGCTAGAAATCTGTAGTAGTCAGAATTCTGAGATGACTCCAAGATTCCTACCCCGCCGATGGGTAGCACTTGAGTATGATGTAATTCCTTTGATTAGGTTCTATTACCTGGCAAGGGTGATGAACTGTCATTCCTGTGATCACATTGTGTTATGCGACACTGTCTTAATTCTCCTGCCTATCTGGGGAAAGCAAACAGCCACGTTGTGGGGGGCCGGGGCATAGCCATGTTATGGTTATCCTGGCAAGGACCTGAGGGCAGCCCTGGGAGCTCACAGTGATCGCTGAATGGCAGGTAGCAAGGAAAGGAGCTCTTGATGTGTTTGAGGGACAGTAAGGGGCAGGGAAGTGGGAGATGAGGAGGAAGAGAAGGGTTTATAGAGCAGTGAGGACTCTGACTTCTGAGCACAGGAATGACATGTTTTGACTTCCAGTTTTTAAAGAGTCACTTGGGCTTCCCTGGTAGCTCAGATGGTAAAGAATCTGCCTGCAATGCAGGAGACCTGGGTTTGATCCCTGGGTCAGGAAGATTCCCTGGAGAAGGGAATAGCTATCATTTCAGTATTCTTGCCTGGAGAATCCCATGGACAGAGGAGCCTGGCAGGCTACAGTCCATGGGATCACAGAGTCAGACACAACAAATGCTTTGGCTTCTGTAGTGGCAGCAGGACTAGTAACTAGTTGTGAGCAATCCAGGTGAAGAATGAGGATGATGTGTGTGCCTGAATGTGTATACATACATACACTTGCACACATGTGTGTAATGTACCATTAATGTCTATTACGACTTTTCCCTTTAGCCAGATTGGTAGCAGTGGAAATGAGGAAGAATGGCTAGATTCTGTATATATTTGGAAGGTAGTTTCAACAGAATTTCCTAATACATTAGATGTACGTGATGAGTGAGAAGAGTCAGATGTCACTCTTAGGCTTTTGGTGAACAGTCAAGGGTGGAGTTACCGTCAATGGAGATGGTGAAAGCTGTGCATAGAGCAAATCTGGGGCAAAATGTCAGGGGTTGGTTTTGAATGTGTTGGGGCTACAATATCTGTTAGACATTCAAGTGGAGGTTGTGGGAGTATAGGTGGAACACAAGCCAAAGCTGGGAGTCAGGAATGGGCTGGAGAAGCAAATCGGGGTGGGTTTTAGAGCCTCGTGGCTCAGATGGTAAAGAATCTGGCTGCAATGCAGGAGACCCAGGTTCAATCCTTGGGTCAGGAGGATCCCCTGGAGAAGGGAATGGTTACCCACTCTAGTATTCTTGCCTGAAGAATTCCATGGACAGAGGAGCCTAGTGGGCCACAGTCCTTGGGGTTGCAAAGAGTTGGACATAACTGAGCAACTAACACTTTAATAAAACTTTTATAAAGATAAATTTACTCAACTTAATGGACTCTTCTATCCTGATATTTTTCTTTGTGAGCTTTTTGATATTCAAATGTCCCTTCCCTTTTGGGATAAAATCGAGATTAGATGGTGGACTTTTCTAGTGTATTTACTTAGCAAAGTAAATAAATAACAGGGGACAGTGGAAATTTAAAACTGGAAGTAGAACTTATGCAGAAATGTGCATGATGGTCAAGTTTCGTGCAGCCCAGTGAATCAACACAAACTGAGTACAGCTGTGCAACCACTGCTCCACTCAGGGAGGGTGGCGTTACATATATCTGAGACTCCTCATGTCTTTTAGTCACCTCCCCACTTAGTATGCTGTAGTGACCTCTCTCCATTGTAGTGTAGTTTTGCCTGTTTTTGAAATTTCCATGAGTGGAATCATTGAGTATATTTCCCTTCTATCTGAACCTACCATGGGATTCATCCATGTTTTTCTGTGTAGCAATAGTTGGTTCTTTTTCATTTCCGTGTAATATTCTGCTCTGTGAATATGCCACACACATGTAATGTGTCCCTTATTCTGTTGATAGTCCCTTGGGTTACATCCAGTTGTTGACTGTTTTGAATGGTGCCTCCATGCTTTCTTGTAAAAGTCTTTCATGTATAGAGCACACACATCTCCAGGAGTAGAAGAACTGGATGTGCCTATGCTCACCTTTAGATGTTGATGGTCTTACAGGGTGATTGTCCTGGTTTGCACTCTCATTGAAAGTAAATAAGAGTTCCAGTTGCTCTGCATCATTTTGTCAACATTTGATATTGTCTTTTTCATTTTTGTCATGCAGGTGGTATGGAGTATTGGATCACTGCTGTTTTCATTTGCACTTCCCTGATGACTAATGGTGGTGAACACTTTTTTAATCAGCCATTTGGATATCTTCTTTTATTGTATTTGCTGGAGGCTTTTGTCCTTTTCTTTATTGGGGTATCTGTCTTTTTCTTATTGAACTGTAGGAGTTTATAAATAATCTGGATGCCAGTCTTTGGGTCACAGGTATGTTTTCCTAATCAACGGCTTGCCCTTTCACCTCTTAATAGTGTCCTTTGATGAGCAGAAATTTCTAATTTGAAAGTAATCTATAATATTAATCTTTTCCTTAGTGGATAGTGCTTTTTGTGCCCTGTTTAAGAAATCTTTGCCTACTATGAGGCCTTACCTTTTCCATTTGGATCTAAAACCTACCTGAGATTGATTTTTATATATAGTATGAGTTAGAAGTCAAGATTCTTCTTTTCCTTTATGAATATCCTATTCATCCAGCACAACTTATTGAAAAGATCATCCTTTCCCCCATGCTCTGCAGTGCTCTCTTTGCCATGAATCAAATATCCATATATGTGTTATCTACTTTGGGCTTTCTATTCTGTTCTATTAATCCATTTGCTTATTCTTTTAAAAATTTTGTTTATTGATTTTTTAATATTTATTTAGTTGGCTGCATTGGGTCCTAGTTGTAGCATGCAGGCTCTCTAGTTGCTTGGAGGCATGTAGAATCTTAGTTCTCTGACCAGGGATCAAACCTGAGCTCCCTGCATTGCAAGGCAGATTCTTAACCATTGGACCACCAGGCAAGTTCCTGTTTGTCTATTCTTGTCACACCATACTATCTTAGTTACTGCGGCATAGTCTTACTATCTAAGAGTGAGTCCTTCAATTTTGCTTGGAATCTGACTAGTGAACTTGATAAGCTAGCCAGGTGGACAGGTTAAGAAGTACAGCTCAGAGGAATGTGAATAGCACATCTGGAAGGGAGAAAGCTAACACTCCTGCATGCTCAGTGCATTCAGACCCAATGCCAAGCCCTCTACAAGCACCATCTCTGTTATTCTTTGAGGTCTTTGTCCTTCAAGGAATGGCTGCTGTTGTTCAGTCACTAAGTTGTGTTTGACTCTTTGTGACCCAGTGGGTTGCAACATGCCAGGCCTCTCTGTCCCTCACTATCTCCTGGAGTTTGCGCAAACCCATATCCATTGAGTCAGTGATACCATCCAACCATCTCATCCTCTGTTGCCCCATTCTCCTCCTGCCCTCAATCTTTTCCAGCATCAGGGTCTTTTTCAATGAGTCAGCTCTCCACATCAGGTGGTCAAACTATTGGAGCTTCAGCTTCAGTATTAGTCCTTCCAATAAATATTCAGGGTTGATTTCCTTTAGGATTAACAGATTTGATCTCTTTGCAGTCCAAGACTCTGAAGAGTCTTCTCCATCACTACAATTTGAAAGCATCAGTTCTTCGGCCTTCTTTATGGTCCAACTCCCATGTCCATACATGACTGCTAGAAAAACTATAGCTTTGACTGTACAGATCTTTGGTTCCAAAGTGATGTCTCTGCTTTTTAATATGCTGTCTAGGTTTGTCATAGCTTTTCTTCCAAGGAGCAAGCGTCTTTTAATATCCTGGCTGCAGTCATCATCTGCAGTGATTTTGGAGCCAAAGAAAATAAAATCTGTCACTATTTCTGTTTTTCCCCCATCTATTTGTCGTGAAGTGATGGGACCAGATGCCATGATTTTAGTTTTTTGAATATTGAGTTTTAAGCCAGCTTTTTCACATTCTTCATTCACCCTCATCAAGAGATTCTTTAGTTCCTCTTTACTTTCTGCCATTAGAGTGGCATCATCTGCATATCTGAGGTTGTTGATATTTCTCCTGCAGTCTTTATTCCATCTTGTGATTCATCCAGCCTGGCATTTCACATGATGTACTCTGCATAGAAGTTAAATAAGCTGAATGAAAGTGTACAGCCTTGACTTACTCCTTTCTCAATTTGGAACTGGTCTGTTGTTCCATGTCTGGTTCTAATTGTTGCTTCTTGTCCTGTATACAGGTTTCTCAGGAGACAGATAAAGTGGTCTGTATTCCCATCTTTTTAATAATGTTCCACAATTTGTTGTGATCCACATAGTCAAAGGCTTTAGTATAGTCAATGAGGCAGATGTTTTTCTGGAATTCCTTTGCTTTCTCTATGATCAAACAGATGTTGGCAATTTGATCTCTGGTTCCTCTGCTTTTTCTAATACCAGTTTGTACATCTCGAAGTTCTTGGTTCACATATTGTTGAAGTCTAGCTTGAAGGATTTTGAACATTACCTTGCTAGCATGTGAAATGAGCACAATTGTCTAATAGTTTGAACATTCTTTGACATTGCCCTTCTTTGGGATTGGAATGAAAACTGACATCTTCCAGTCCTGTGGCCACTACTGAGTTTTCCAAATTTGCTAACATATTGAGTGTAGCACTTTAATAGCATCATCTTTTAGGATTTGAAATAGCTGGAATTCCATCACCTCCATTAGCTTTGCTCATAGTAATGCTTCCTCAGGCCCACTTAACTTCACACTCCAGGATGTCTGACTCTAAGTGAGTGACCACATCTTTGTGGTTATCCGGGTCATTAAGACCTTTTTCGTTTAGTTTTCCTGTGTATTCTTGTCACCTCTTCGTAGTTTCTTCTGCTTCTGTTAGGTCCTTGCCATTTCTGTCATTTATTGTACCCATCCTTGTATGAAATGCTCCCTTTGCATCTCCAATTTTTGTGAAGAGATCTCTAGTCTTTTCCTTTCTATTGTTTTCCTCTATGGATAATGTGGGAAAATATCCCTTGAAGTTTGGTTGCCTCAGTTGTTCTTGGCCCTTTGCATTCCGTAATACATTTTATAACCATTTTGTCAGTGTTCACAATGAAATCCTGTTGTTTTGTTGGAATTTTATTGATTTATGATCAATTTGAGAAAAATAGATAAGCTTTCAGTATTGACTCTTCTAATGCACGTGTGTGGCGAACTTTTTCTGTAAAGATTCTGATAGTATTTACTAAATACTTTAGGCTTTGTGGGATGGGACAGTGTCTGTTGCAATTACTCAATTCTGCTGTTGTAAAATGAAAGCAATTAAATAGTTTATATAAAACATCTCTACATACACACCGAGGAAACCAGATCTGAAAGAGACATGTGTACCCCAGTGTTCATCACAGCACTGTTTATAATAGCCAGGACATGGAAGCAACCTAGATGCCCATCAGCAGATGAATGGATAAGAAAGCTATGGTACATATACACAATAGAATATTACTCAGCCATTAAAAAGAATTCATTTGAATCAGTTCTAATGAGATGGATGGATGAAACTGGAGTCCATTATACAGAGTGAAGTAAGCCAGAAAGATAAAGACCAATACAGTATACTAATGCATATATATGGAATTTAAAAAGATGGTAACAATAACCCTATATGCAGGACAGAAAAAGAGACACAGATGTATGGAACAGACTTTTGGACTCTGTGGGAGAAGGCGAGGGTGGGATGATCTGAGAGAATAGCGTCGAAACATGTATATTATCAAGTGTGAAACAGATCGCCAGCCCAGGTTGGATTCATGAGACAAGTGCTCAGGGCTGGTGCACTGGGAAGACCCAGAGGGATGGGATGGAGAGGGAGGTGGGAGGGGGGATCAGGATGGGGAACACATGTAAATCCGTGGCTGATTCATGTCAATGTATGGCAAAAACCACTACGATATTATAAAGTAATTAGCCTCCAACTAATAAAAATAAAAATTAAAAAAAAATCTCTATAATAGATAGATATATAATGTCAATATCTACATTTTCTAAAGATATCATATACAAATAAATGAGTATAGCTGTATTCCCATAAAGCTTTATCTATGGAAAGAGGCAGTGGGCCAGATTTAGCCATAGGCTGCAGCTTGCTGACTCCTGTTCTAATCTATGAACATCTCCTCCAAGTTCTTTCCTATCTTCTTGCTCTGTGAAATCTGAAGGTCTGGGAACCATATTCTGTTATCTTCTACCATGTCTTATAATCCCCTCCTCATATTTCTGTTCTGCCTTGCACAATAATTGTTTGTATTTTTATTGGAGTCTCTGATTAGGTGGAGCCATTTGAGACCAGGGACTAGGTTTTTTCCATTTCTTGTATCTCTGATGACCTGTGAAAGGTCTGGCAGACATAATGGTACAATAAGTAACTTGGATCCAAGTCTGAATTTGAAGAGGACATAGGAGAGGAGGGGTTTAGATGCTCACCCTTGAGGCCCTGGCCCTAACTTTCTCTGTCTTTTCTACAGCTTTGGGAAGAAATCCACAACCTCCAAACTTGGCTCTGTCTTTTCTTTAAGGATTATCAGCTTCCTTCATCTTATATTCTTCCAGGAAAGTTCTGTTCCTTTAGGCATATAGAAGGAACAAGTATTTGTTAGATTTTGGGCCACCAGACAGCGAGCCTGCATTTATTGATCTCCTGTGGCCTAACATGGCACTCTATAAGCTTTTGAATAAATGACTGGACTAACCAAGGGAGGAGCTGCTATTTCTATTTCTCATTGGAAATGCCGTGTTAATACCTCTTTCGATCACATTTCTCTTAGAATGGCAGTGCTCTGCATCCGGCTTCCAAGGGGAGGTTTACTGGGGGCTACTCTTTCAGTACCACCAGAAGACAGGGCTGCTCCGGCCCTGTGATTGGAGGTGTGCTGTGGTCTGGCCCTGAGTGGGGAGGAAGAGAAGGCTTAGCACAGCCTGCAGTGACGTTCTCTGTGGTTTGCAGCCTTGTGCACACAGTCGCTGGTCACCCTGGGAAGATGTGACTCAGCAGATCTCAGCCCCAGAGGCTGATGGGCGCCGTTCGGGGCCTCTGGCACAAGGACACCTGGCAGCCCGGGCTGGCTCTCCATCCTGAGTCAGCAACAGCCCCACGTTCCAGGACTTGCCAGCTCAGGTTAGAAACTGGGCTTCCTTGGAATTCTTTTCCCCCTCACTTTTGGTTGTGTTTTTGAAGCTGTGCCATTATTTATTTCTCTAGTGTTGTGCTTAGAACACGGGTTAGCATGTGGAAAGTAAAAGTCGCTCAGTGTTGTCTGACTCTTCGACCCCGTGGACTGTTGCCTGCCAGGCTCCTCTGTCCACGGTTCGCACGTTGTACTTTCTCAGACTTTATACCTAACTAGTGTGGTTGGTGGGTGAGCCAGGTGGACAGCCTGGAGGAATGAGAACAGAGCACCTAGAATGGCAGTAGCTAAATGTCCTTGCTTTCACGGCATCCCAGACTCCCCAATAGAGTCTGCACGCACAGTCTCAGTTATTCCGTACCATCCAAAGCTGGCTGAAACTGGAAAAGGTCCCTCAAAGTAAGTCCACATCAATGGGGACTAAAATTTCAAAGTGAACAGTGGTGGTGGGATTGAGAAGGTTTTGGACTTTTGTATTAAAACTGCAATTAAAAACTTTAGAAATAAGTTTCTTTAAAGTAACAAAACTTAAGTTGGGGAGGGTATGAGTTCAGGAGACTTCAACTTCAGTAATATGTTCTCTCTTTTTTTAAAAAATAATAATTGTATAGCAAATATAGCAAAGCGATTTTTTAGTCATTCTGGCTGACGTATTTTTATTTAAGTTTTTTTTTGATGTGGACCCTTTATAGAGTCTTTATTGAATTTGTGACAATATTGTTTCTGTTTTATGTTTTGGGTTTTTGGCCAGGAGGTATGTGGGATCTTAACTCCCTGACCAGGGAGTTAACTCCCACATCCCCTGCATTGGAAGGTGAAGTCTTAACCACTGGACTGCTAGGGAAGTCCCTATTCTTTTTTATTTTAAACAACTAGTTTATGGAGATTTAATTCTGTACAATATACCCATTTAAAGTGTACGATTCAGTGGTTTATAGTATAGCCACAGGTTTGTGCAGCCATCACCAAAGTCAGTTTGGGAGCATTTTTATCACCCCACAAAACCCCGTACACTGTTGACATCACTCCCTCTCCTCTCCTCCCCTCCCTCCCCACAGCCCTCCTCTCCTGCCAGTCCAGAGTCAATTGCTAATCCACTTTCTGTCTCCATATATTTATATATTCTGGGTGTTTCATATGAATGGAATCCTATAATATATGGTCCTTTGCATCTGGCTTCTTTTTGCTTAGCATCACATTTTCAGGGTTCATACATGTTGCTCTGTATGTCAGTGTTTGATGTCTTTTTATGACTGTTATAGTTCTCTATATTTTTCTGTAGTTAAATTTTCTGGCAAGATAATCTACTGCAATTGTGTTGAAAGAATTTTCTTACCTGCAGGAGCTAAATAAAGCAGGGAGCGGCACGAGGGGTGCAAGGGGTCAGGATCCTCGGGGTGATCCAGACAGACAGAGTAAAGACAATTGTCTGGATAGTTCAAGGGATGTCAAGGTGGCAGGGAACAGGGAGGAAGCAGTGGAGAGTCAGGAAGTGAGGGAGCAGGAGGAGAGCTTCTGGGTTTGGGGTGGGGATTGGGGATCCCTTAGGACCTTGTAGACTGCTGAAGGCATTTGACTTTTCTTCTGGTTGAAATAGGAAGCCATGAGAACGCTTTGCGGAGAGCAGCAGCTTCCTGACATTTGGGTCCAAGGGCCTCTCTGGCCACAGTGTTGGCTGTGGACCATAAGGACCAGAGGATACAGGCAGGGAGTCCAGTTTGGAAAGAGTAAGTGTGGCCATGGCTTGGATTCCAACACAGGGAGATGTGATGGGACTTGCTGATGGGTTGAATCTTAGGGTGTGAGACCAAGAGAAGAGGTGATGCTGGCCTTAAGGGCCTTCTCTGAGAGGTTAGTAGGATGGAGTGGCTATTGTCTGACACGGTAGAGACTTGAGAGAGGCAGGTGCAGGGTGAGGGGAAAAGATCAGTGATTTGGTTTTGATAATGTTTGCTTTGACCTTCACTTTCATAGAGTATGATTCTGACCCAGCGTCTATGTACTATTACAAATGCTAGGTTTGGTCTCTTCTTAGAAGTCATTTCTCCTGGGAAGATTTCACCAATTCCCCCTGACACTGGATTAGGGTACTTGCTTGTTCTTCCCTTATGGACTGAATTTACAGTGCTTTTGCTGTACAGATGGGCAGATCAGGGATGACCCCGCTGTCCAGGACCACAAATGAACACTGTACATCTCCACTGGGAGCATAGGAGATCCGCACTATTAGTTGGTAGGCATCCTTCCTTGATAAACCTAGGTAGCATGTATATTAAAAAGCAGAGACATCACTTTGCTGACAAAGGTCCATCTAGTCAAAGCTATGGTTTTTCCAGTAGTCATGTACAGATGTGAGAGTTGGATCATAAAGAAGCCTGAACACCAGAGTATTGATGGTTTTGAACTGTGGTGCTGGAGGAGACTCTTGAGAGTCCCTTGGACTGCAAGGGGATCAAAGCAGTCAATCCTAAAGGAAATCAACCCTGAATATTCATTGGAAGGATTGATGCTGAAGTTAAAGCTCTAATACTTTGGCCACCTGCTGTGAAGAGCTGACTCATTGGAAAAGACCCCAATGCTGGGAAAGATTGAAGGCCAAAGGAGAAGGGGGAAACAGAGGATGAGACAGTTTGATGGCATCACTGACTCAGTAGACATGAGTTTGAACAAACTCTGGGAAATGGTGAAGGACAGGGAGCCTGGTGTGCCACAGTCCATGGGATTGCTAAGAGTCAGTCACAACTTAGTGACTGAAAAACAACATTCCTTCCCTACAGACATGAAGGTGCTTCTCTTTCTCACTCTGAGGTCTCCCATCCAATATTTAGGACAAGAATGAAATGTACATTCCCCTATTGTGTTTCTGGGTCTCACAATAACTTTCTTCTACAGTTCCCTCACCTTTTCTATTTTTAGTTTTCTTTTGGGAGAAGGTGGTTACTACTTAAAGTGAAATTGACAGCTCTCTGTTATTAATGAGTAAAATAACCAGACACTGAAAATGATAGAGGAAGATTTGTCTTTGTTTTAAGAGTTAAACATCACTTGGGAACTTCAGTGCATTACTGAAATAAATGGCTGTAAATTTTCCTGAGCACAAATCAGTATTTTAAGGTGACAAAAGGCAGGCTAGAGTGACAGATTATATTTGATATTGAAGTGACAGTGGAAATAGCATCCTCCTCTTTTGCTGTTTTTTCAAGTTAGGGCTTCAAAGGGAATAACTAGGGAGACAAGAAACATTTATTATTTAAGTTTTCCACTCCCTTTCAAAGGTTAGTATTACCATTGTGTTTCAAGAAAAAAAACCTGCAAGAATATATGTGTTATATATACATTTGTTTTAAAGCAGAAATGCAAAAAAAAAAAAAAAAAATAAAGCAGAAATGCATGTCACTTAACCCTTTATTTTCCAGAAAAACCCTCTGGCAGGGTTTTGTTGCAGGAAGACAGTGATGCTGATAAACTGATGCTGCATTTTCAGTGTCTGTAAGCTGGATTCTAACTTCTGTATGTGACCCAATTTCTACATTCCATAAAAGCCTTTCAGGAGACTTACAAGACTGAGCAATGCTGCAGTCTTGAGTTTCATTAATAGAACTATAATGTCAAGGTGCCTTACTGATAAACCCATGGGAAGGTCAGATCACCTCCACTGGGATCAATCCAGTCTTTGTGCCATTGGAGAAGAAGGACTCTCAGGAAGTGGAAGGTCACACAGGGACATGGAGACAGGTTTGGAAATCTCTCTATATGAGATACAGCTGAGCAGGGTGAGGCATTGCAGAGAAAACAAAAAATGGGGCCTGGGAGCTGTTTGCAGACACCTGATAGGTTTCCAGCAGAGAGGAGTAATTTGTTCTGTGCATCATCACACCAGGAGGCTGGGTAAGAACAGCTGGGGAAAGAACTGGAGTGGGTGGGTTCAGTGCTCGGTCTTTGCATCTGACAGACCAGTGTCAAGTCCCAACTTCACTGTTTCATTCAGTAACTCTTGGTTGAGGCTTGGCTTTGAGTCAGGCACTTTTCTAGGTATGAGGAATGCAGTAGATACAGGACAGAAAAGGTCTCTGCCCTCAGGGAGCTTCCAGCTGAGTCAGGGAAGCCAAAAAGAAACCCGTATTCAGATACTGAGAAGGTTGCATGCAAGTATGCTCAGTCACTCAATCGTGTCTCTTTGTGATCCCATGGACTGTAGCCTGCCTGCCTCCTCTGTTCTTGGAATTCTCCAGGCAGAAATACTGGAGTGAGTTGCTATTTTCTTCTCTGGGGATCTTCCTGACCCAGGGATTGAACCTGTGTCTCCTGCTTTGGGAAGTGAATTCTTTACCAGGGCCACTTGGGAGGCCCCACTGAGAAGGTTATGCAGCAGATAAAACAGGGTGCTTGAAAGAAGGCTGATGTGTGTGGATGGAAAGGACTGCTGTGTATGCTCAGAGGCTGCAGTGCAAAGGCAAGCATTTAGTCTGAAGCATGAACGGTGAGAGGGAGCCAGTCCTATGAGCATCCATGGGAGGGCAGAGGCAGAGGGCATGCCAAGTTGCTGTGGTGGGAAGCAGCCTAGAGTGCTCAGGATTTGGACTCTCAGCCATAGAGCTGAACTGGATACCATGGGGAGAACCAGAGGGCACCTTCCCATGGAGGGGTCAGAGGTGGCTGGGCTCAGGCAAATGGGGAAGATCAGTCTTCTGGAAAATAGCTGTTCCGGCTCTAAGGACTGCAGTATCTGTGTGCTCCTGTAAGAGCTTTCCCGTTTGTTAACCAGCCTTGGTGGAGAGCCTGCTGTTGTCACTTCTGGTGTTAGACCCTGATAGGGGCACCAATGATGATGATAACCACAGCTAAACTGAGAACTGTTACATACTCAACACTCTGTGCCGTCTTGAACCCCTGCTAGTTGGGAATGATTTCTCCTCCTCTATTGTTCTGATGTCTCTAAGGTTAGAGAGGGTATGTGACTTGTCCAGGGTCACATAGCATCAGTACTGCTCCTTAGGACCATGTTTGTTCTTAGTTTTCTGAATTACGAATCAGGAGAGAACAAGCTTGGAAGTAGTGATTAGTAAATCACCATGTCCAGGATACCCGTGTCGGTACTATGTGTGACTAATATAATTTAAAAATATTAGAAAACTCGATTCTTGTCCTGAATAAAATATCTATCCAGCAAGGCTCTGTGTGGTGGTGACAGTTGAGGGCATAGGTGGGCATAGGGAGGGGTGTCCTTCCAGTTAGGAGACTTCTTTAAAGTAAGCTAAGCATCACTGTCTAATAAAATACTGTGATATTTAATTTTTGAATGAAAGGATGCTTTTAGGGGGAAAAGGTCCATTTGAGGAAATCTTTCTTTTTTTCTCTTGAGATCTAGGTTTTGGGAAAGCGTACTAATGGGATATATTCAAATCCTTTTTTCTGCCCCCAGACTAGCTGTGTGATTATAGACACGTCTCCTGGTAATTAGTTTTCCGGATTGTCAGCTAGGTCTGGGCCAGTGATGACTGGGGTAGGCTCAGCTTCAACACTCTTTAATTCTAATTAATGGGACCCAAGAGTGGCACCTGCGAGGCACCTGCCCACATTTTATCTTGAATGTCTTTGTCTCGATTCAATGCAGTTACATACTCAAGCTGCAGACATACCCCGTGCATTCATTTTAGGAGTGAAGTTGACTCCCACCGTGAGCTCTTTATCTTCATGACTGCATTCTAGCTTCCAAGGAAAAGATGGATTGCCCTGGAGGCACACTGCAGCTCAGAAGCCTGCAGCTATCCATCATCAGGACACCTTCTTTATGGGGAGAATGACTTTGGTGAGGCCCGCATCAATGTCAGCCCCGGGCAATGGTGCCTGATGTGAGCCTGACAGCCAAGGGTACTTTGAGTGGCTCCTAAAGATCTCCTTATGGTTAATAAAGGAATTGTATTCATGAGTTAAAATATGTGGGCCAATTAGGGGAAACTGGGGAGTCTGGACATAAGAGACTTGGCGTGGGTAAGGGCTGGGGGCTGGGGAGCATCTGTTGTTTTCTGGGAGAAGATCCAGGATAGAGAAGAGAGAGGATTAGGCTAATGGCTAACATTGGGCCCTTGGCTCGGTCCTGTGCTAAAGGCTTTTCATGGATTGTTGCATTAAATCCTCATGGCAGCCCTCAGAATTGCATATTCTTATTATGT
This sequence comes from Cervus canadensis, assembly GCF_019320065.1. Lineage (NCBI taxonomy): Eukaryota > Metazoa > Chordata > Mammalia > Artiodactyla > Cervidae > Cervus > Cervus canadensis. The sequence goes on from NC_057398.1 coordinate 26,100,331, forward strand.
CACTTGGACTGATGGGGAAGCTGAGGCACTGAGTATTTGAATCACTTCCCCAAGGCTACAGTCTCAGTGTGGTGGAGCCAGGATTTGAACTCAGGCAGTCTGATGTTCCCCTTCTCAGTTGGTAAAGAATCTGCCTGCAATGCAGGAGACACCAGTTCAATTCCTGGTTTGGGAAGATCCGCTAGAGAAGGGATAGGCTACCCACTCCAGTATTCTTGGGCTTCCCTTGTGGCTCAGCTGGTAAAGAATCCGCCTGCAACATGGGAGACCTGGGTTCGATCTCTGGGTTGGGAAGATCCCCTGGAGAAGGGAAAGGCTACCCATTCCAATATTCTGGCCTGGAGAATCCCATGGACTGTTTAGTCCATGGGGTCACAAAGAGTTGGACACGACTGAGCGACTTTCACTTCAGTCTAATTTTGGAGTCTAACTCTTAACTCTTTCCCTCTACTGTTCCTGCTTCTTTATTCCCTCCCTATATGTCAAATAGCCACACTCGTTACCAAGTGACTTTGCTATGCATCCCAATAGAGAAAATGGAATGCTGCCCTGCCCCCCACCCCGCCCCAACTATTTGACATTAGACTTGGCCATGTGACTTGGTTTGGTCAATGAAATATTAGTGGATGTGATTCAAGCATTCAAGCAGAGACTTTCAACGGGCTGGTATGATTGGCTTGAATGCTCACCTTTCTGCTATCTGCCATGACAGTAACATGTGTTGGGAAGCTGTTTCTCCATGCACTTGCCCTAAGCTCACCTGCAGTCAGAAGCCAAGCTGAGCTATAGCATCAGAACACAGCCTATGTACAAATCCACAAGGGAGAAATAAATGCTTCTTGTGAAGTTACTGGTTTTGAGGGTTGTTACATGACATTATCTTAACAATAGTTGACTGATACAATGGGATCTGTTAAATCTTTTTCTCTCTTCTTTCCTTTTTCTTGCTCCTTCTTCTATTGAACACCTACTGTGTGACAAGGGCTGTGCAAGGGTTGGGGAAAACAGACACACTGTGAGTCCCTACACTCATAGGTCCCAGTCTGGTGGGGGAGTTGTTGGTAGGCAGATGGTTTAAAGTACTATACTTGAAGTGCAAGCAAAGAATGAGAGTCAGTGACTCAGCCTAGGAGTTTGGAGAAAGTTTTACCGAGGTGGTAACATTTGGCCTGGGCTTTGCAGGATTCGTAGGAGTTTGCCAGAACTACTATTCTAGAAAAAAGGAAGTGCTTTATTTAACAGTCTCTGTGTCTCTGGCATCTGATATACAACCGACACCCAGTGACAAGTTGGGAAGAGAAAATTCTGTACATCTTTAGAGAGTCCTGAGCTGGCCCTCCCCCACCTCCTCCTTGAGCCAGCCAATCCCACAGATCTACTCCAGGGCCTTGTGCTTGATCTCTTTTAGTGCCTTTCCCCCTGCAAAACCACTCTTCTTTGTCTGGACTTCAGTGACGCAAGAAGCAATTTCTGCGTTTCCAATAAAATCCTATGGTCAGAATATCTGTGTACAAGGTATTTCGTTTTCTCTTGATTGAATAATGAAGGTCCATTCATCTCTGTTCATGCCAGAATTCAATTTTGCCAATTAATGTAGTGAGTTGCAGAATTTAAGGAAATGACAGTTTCCGCAAAGTAAAAGCAGTCACCGTATTTTTATTACACGACTTTAATGGTTCAAGTGCATGGCCATGATTGGATTTTTAAACTGTAAACATAAATTAGTAATTCTCCTTCCAAATACCAGTGCAGCTTCCCTGACGTGTTTTAATTGCTGTGCTTTGTGGTGCAGGAAAACCTGGCCGGGTGTGACCACAGCAAATTGCTTCTTTGGGAATTGCCAATGTTTTTCAGCAAGAGAGGCATGCGTGTGCATGTGTGCATGCACACAGACACCTGTCTCTTTCTTGAAAGGTGCTGGATCGCGGCTTAGCATTGAAGTCTTAGGGAAGCTTAAACTGAGAGCAGTCATGCCCTAGGGCAGCACCTTGACTTCCCCATTTTCCAAATGAATGAGACAAGATCAAGGGCGAGGATAATCAAAAACATGGACAATCGCTGTTAATGATTTCTCTGTGTGTGTGTTTAGCTCCTGGCATATTAATGTTACTTAATAGCTTAGACTGAGCTATTTCAGAACCAAAAATCAGGATGCAAATTCCCACAGTTAAATTTTCTGGTTGGTAAATGTATCTACATGGAACATCTTATAAAAATATACAGCTTAAGTTTTATATTTAACAACTCATCCATAAAAGAAGGAATAGATTATTAACTAGTTTATCTTCACTTGTAGGTACTGGAAACGATTCCCAATTTGTTAAATGTATTAACTGAATATTTGCATATTATCCTCATGATGTGTGTGTGCGTGTGTGTGTTAGTTGCTCAGTCATGTCCACGTTTTAATCTTCATTTCATGGATAAGGGAATGGGGATTCAGAGAGGATGAGTTACTTCATCATAGTAACACAGCTAGTAAATGGGCCAGCCAGAATTCAAATACAGGGAACTTGTCACCAGTGCTTGAGCTCATAATCTCCAGCAATGTGGATTTTTTGATAAGTGTTTGACTTCAGGACTGTTCTAATGTCTGGGAAGGATGATGCAATGTATATACTTTTTTCCCCCCTTTTTATTATTTATTTATTTATACATTTATTTTAGAGAAAGGAATGGCAACTACTCCAGTATTCTTGCCTGGAGAATGCCATGAACAGAGGAGCCTGGTGGGCTAAAGTCCATGGGGTCACAAAGAGTCAGACACGACTGAGCGACTAACACTATGCATTTATTTGTTTGTGCCAGCTCTTAATTGTGGCATGTAGGATCTTTGACCTTTATTGCAGCAGGTGGGATCTAGTTCCCTGACCAGGGATGGAACCCAGACCCCCTACATTGGGAGTGCAAAGTCTTAGCCACTGGACCACCAGGGAAGTCCTATACTTTCTGATCCTATTTGAGTCCTTTCATTCATAGGTTACCCACTCCAGTATTCCTGGGCTTCCCTTGTGGCTCAGCTGGTAAAGAATCCACCTGCAATGCAGGGGACCTGGCTTTGATTCCTGGGTTGGGAAGAGCCCTTGGAGAAGGGAAAGTCTACCCACTCCAATATTCTGGCCTAGAGAATTCCATGGACTGTATTTTTATTTGGATTTCATCAGTTTTTCCATTAATGTATTCTTTCTGCTCTGGGGTCCCATTGTGATGCCAGATAGCTTTTTAAAAGATTAAAAAATAAATACACACGGAGTCTGGCAGAATCTGGCATGTAGTAAGTGCTCATTTATTCTTTTGACAAACATTTACTAAACACTGCTTTGCATTTAACTTAGTCCTAACATTGAGGCACAGTGGAACAAACCCAGATCTTTCCCTCAGAGGGCTAATATGCCGATGGTTTGTTGAAAGATCCTTTTAATGATAAGAAAGAGTGCTTACTATGTGGCAGGCTCATTTGATGGATATTGTGATTGAGGGAGGTAACTGATGTTCAGAAAGGTAACTTTCCTAATGTCACACTCTGGCTGATGCTCTTAACCACTGTTTGGCAGTGAACGAGAGTGCTGTCTAATGCAAAGATATGTTGATGCCAAGAGGGAGCTAGTCTGAGGTCAAAAGAAGGAAAATAACCAAGAGTATCTCTACCTTGTCTTCGGATACAAGGACATGTGTGTTCATGCTTGCTCAACTGTAGCCTGCCAGGCTTCTCTGTCCATGGGATTTTTTCAGGCAGGAATACTGGAGTGGGTTGCCATTTCCTTCTCCGGGGGTCTTCCCAACCCAAGAATGGAACCCACGTCCCCTAAAGGAAATCAACCCTGATATTCATTGGAAAGACTGATACTGAAGCTCCAATACTTTGGCCACTTATTGCCAAGAGCTGACTCATTGGAAAAGACCCTGATGCTGGGAAAGATTGAAGGCAGAAGGAGAAGAGGGTGGCAGAGTGTGAGATCATTAGATAGCATCACTGACTTAATGGACATGAATTTGAGCAAACTTCAGGAGATGGTGGAGGACAAAGGAGCCTGGCGTGCTGCAGTCTACGGGGTCGCAAAGAGTTGGACACGACTTAGTGGCTAAACAACAACTCTTGCATATCCTGCATTGGCAGGTGGATTCTTTACCACTGAGCCACCTGGGAAGACCTAGAAGGCTGTACCAATCCTTTTAAATAAACTAGGCATTTCTCTGTGTAGATACGTAGAATATAAGAAGCAGCAATGCATAATCAGTAGACTCACATAAGCATGGTTGTGTGTGTGGGTGGAGCCACCACCTCAAGATGTCACCCTTTAAAAAATTTTTTTTATTTGATTGTATCAGTTTTTAGTTGTGGCATGAAGGATCTTTGTTATGGCTTGCGGATCTTTCCTTGTGGTACTTGGGCTCTGGAGTGTGCTCGTGGGCTCAAGTAGTCCCACTGCCTGTGGGAATCTTAGTTCCTTGACCAGGGATTGAACCTCCGTCCCTGCGTTAGAAGACAGATTATTAACCACTGGACCACTAGGGAAGTCCCATGAGACTTCACTCTTGAAGGAAGCTTCTGGAAACACCTGTCTAGAAATGGTGGTGGTAGAGAAAAGTCTGCAGCTCAATTAGTGGAAAGTCATTACCTATAAATTTAATGTCAATTGTACTTTTGCCAATCCTACAAAATTCCTGTGTGGAGGATAAGTGCAGACAGCTGGGCACACCTCCCTGTATGGATCCTGGGAAGAGACCATGTGAATTTTTTCTCTCTAAATCCTATCCTCCAGTTATGCCAGACTCGCACTGACCTGTCCAGATGTGGCAGTTTAGTGTGACTGCACATTTTATTTGCTATTTCTCTCTCTCTTCTTCCTTTTGAAATCCTTTTTATCCTTTGAGACCTGAAGTTGGAAGGAGTTACTCTCACCACTGGGCTCCCAGATGTTGTATTCAGTCCTTGAGCAAGACTCATTGTTTCCTTGTGTTCACTCAGCTATCTCCCTTGAGTGACTGAGAGCTCCCTGAAACTGGAAACTGGGTCTTCCTCATCCATCTTGTTCCACAACCCAGCCCAGGGCTGATCTTAGCAGATATTCAATGACTATTTTTACTTTGAGATGAAATGGAATTGGATGAGTAGAGTAATGATCCTTTGGTACTTACATATGATAAACATTTTATATATCTGCTTGTGTATTTCCCCCTGACAAGTTGAGCTGTTTAATGTCTCATTTTCTGAGGCAGAAAGTGAGGATTAGAGGGTACATGAGACTTGTGCAAGGTACCAGAGCTAACAAGAATAGAAACTGGAATTTCATACCCAGACAGTCTGGCAACAGACCCTGTACCCTAACTGCTGTTCCTTGCTGCTACCAGCCTACTGAAGAGAACTTGCTGGACTTTATCCAAGAAGTTTACCTTTGGGGGTGTCATTCTGAGGCTCTGATCTGTGGAAGGGAAGTATGAACAGGGAGGCTGGGGAGCGGGTGCACTGAGCTTCAGGTTCTTGCTGGGAAGCTGAATTTCTAGCAGAGAGGACCAGCTGGTCTCTAAGTCCCAAACAAATGAGTAGTTGTACCTTGAATTTTAAAAACCCAAGATATGTATATCAGAATTTACAGCATGGGATAGTAGATGAAGTATGAATTTGGAGTTAGGCAGGGTTGAATTTAATAGCTGACCAACTGACCATGACACCACTGACTGCAACTTTGGGCAACCCACTCCACATCTCTGAGCCCCAGTTTCCCCATCTTGAGAATGGGCATAATTACTTATACATCTTTTTCAAAATTGTGAAGGTTTAATAAGACATATATTCATTCTAGTTCTCTGACAATATATATATGTCAGATAGTTTATCAAATAATTAGAATCTATAAAAAAGAATCAATGAAAACTCTATAGTTGAAAAATACTGTAAGTGAAGTGAACTCAATATATGGATTAGACACAGCAGAAGAGAGGATTAGTGACCTGAAAAAAAGATTACTAAAAAAAAATGGGGATTATTTGAGTTCAGTATTTTTTTAAATTTGCAGAATGAGTTGTTAAAGATTTTAAATGGACTTCATCTGAAATATATGATTAATATGAATTTTATTTATACCCCAAAGATCTGAGATGCATCTGTGATGCTAAGTGGGGAAAATATGCAGTCAACCATTCCTGCATAAGGAAGACTAGGCTCTTTCATACTTACTCACACACTCTTTCAGCACCCCCTCCCCACTGCTTGCCTTCATCAAGTATTTGTTGAGTACCAGAGATGAATAGGGCACAACTTAGGAAACTGGTGATCCTCAAAGGTACATGATCACCCATACTAATATTCGTATTAGTATCACCCATATCACCCATACTAATATTCATATGGGTGATCATACAAATCATTTTACTAATATTCATATAATTTCAATAAGACAGGCTTCCTCCTTGCTCAGCCGTCATACCAGCAGCTCCAAACTTTGCCAAGTCAAGTCAGGGACAATGATTGTTTGGCAAGTGTCTAGGTAAAGCAAATGGGATTTGTGGATTCTTTCCCAGGAAGCATCCTCTCCTGAGGGCTGTGTTCTGGAGTTTTGGCAGCAAATGACACTTTAGAATGAGCACAGATGTGTTTCAGATTTTCTTTCCAGTAATGGAAAAGAAACTTGTTGCAGATAAATGTTCCCACTGAGAACAGCTAGAAAAACTGGCCTTAAATAAAAATAAAACCCACCACCACCACTACCCCACCATCATTATCTACAACCAAATTCATGCATTTGAGAGCATCAAAGAGCTACCAAAGGAGCTAGAACTTAGGGACCCAGGGTTCTGGAGAGAGGAGACACCCAGTGATGTTAGTCCAATATCCTGTTGTGTCTTCCATCTAAAAGTATCTGATAATTGCATAAAGGCTGAGAAGATATGAAGCTCAGCAGAAAGCAATGGTCAAGTGGCTGGAAGACCAAGCAGGAGTTTTGGAAGTCTTGCGGGTCTGGGAGACAAATATTGAAATCTGGGTCTGCCAAGGAAAAGGGTCTCTGGTTAACACTTGGATTTCTAGTTAGTGTCCTGGAATGGTGATATAGTAGGAACTAGAGTAAATTTAAAATAGAGCAGCTGTCAGAAAACACTGAAGCCTGGCCTCAAATTCCTCATCCTCAGCTGAATTCAGATGACTTGCCTCTACTTACTCCAAGGTGAAATAAATCCTTTTTGGAGGGAGCTATACTTCACTAGATCTTCAAATTATATTCATATTGTTTCATACACAGTATTTTGCATTCAATAAAAATTCTAGGCATGCTAGGAAACAGGAACAAATGACCAAAATCCAAAACAAAGACTTGGAGCTATTTAGGCGTGGACTTTAAAATAACTGCAATTAATATACCTAAAAAATAAAAGTTGGAGAATTTGTATCAGAGAACTATAATCTATTTTTAAAAAATAATATGACAACTCTAGAGCTGAAAATATTTTAGCTGAAATAACTCAATCTGGGTTTAACAACAGGCTAGACACAGCAGAAAAGAAGGTTAGTGACTTGGAAGATCAATAGATAATGCACAGGCTGAAGCATAAAGAAAAAAGCTAATGGAAAATACAGAGAAAAGTGTAAGAAGCATATGGGACATGGTGAAAAGATCTAGTACGTATCACTGAAGTCTTGAAATGAGAAGAGAGAGAGGATGGAGCAGAAGCTATATCTGAAGAAATACCAGCCAAGAATTTTCCAAGTTGGTAAACAGTATCAAGCCATAGACCCAAGAAGTCTTATACATCCCAAGCAGAGTAAACAAAGACTACCCTGGATGCATTACTATAAAATTAAAGAAAACCAAAGACAAAGAGGAAGTTAGAATCTTCAAATCAGCAACAAGATAAACAGCTGACTTCTCTAAAGATATGGTGAAAGTCAGAAGGCAATAGAACAGTGACTTTAAAGCACAGAAAGAAAATAATAGCTGCTTAGAGCTCCATATCTAGAGAAAAGTACCTAGTGGTGAAATAAGGGTGTCCTCAGACAAGCAAAAATTTAGAGAATTTGTTGCCAGCAGATCATTCTAAAATACATATTAACTAAGAAAGTTTTCAGGCAGAAGCATGGTCCCAGAAAGAACAGAACTGCAGGGAGGGATGAAGAGCAATACAAAGGAGAGTTTTGGGGAAATCTAAAAAATATGGTGATTCGATTTTATAAAATAATATGTGCAAAGACAACCCAGTCAAAAAGAAGCCTATATGGTATATTGCATTGCAGGCAGATTCTTTACCAACTGAGCCACCAGGGAAGTCAAAGATTTATACTAAAATGATAGAAAAGGATATACTATGTGAATACTAACCAAAAGAGAACTAGTGTCATTTTATTAATATAAGACAAGTTAGATCTTAAGAGAAAAGACATTACTCAGTATAAGGAGAAATGTTTCATAAAAATAGCAAAGGCAGGCTCAATCTACCCAAAAGGTAGAAGATCTGAAAGATAGAAATAAAGCAATTCATATGCACCTTCTAATATCACCTCACAATACATAGAGCAATAAATGGTAAAACTAAAACATATTCATAATCATAGTGGGAGTTTTTTTTAATATAACTGTGCCTTGGGATGATTTTTTTAAGCAACATTTGCCCTCAGTGGTGTGGTCTATGAGTGTGTGTGTGTGTGTGTGTGTGTGCGTGTGTGTTTGTGTGCGTGAGAGAGAGAGAGAGAGATTGATTTTATGGACCCAGTGGGTGGGGTGAGCCGGAATATTGGGAACCAGAATGCTAATGGCAAGGGCCACCTGAGTCAGAGGAGAAGGTGGTGAAATGGTCCACAGACATTGGTGATGGTTCCTGGTCTTACTTTAATCTCTTCTCTGCTGGATCCTCCAGGTCTTGGGTCTTGGACATTTCCCTGGAACACCTCTTTCCAGCATCAAGTGGGCCAGATGGCAGTGGACAGACCACCTGGGCTCCTGCATCCTTGGGGAAAGCCACACAGACAGATGAAACTGTACTGCTTTTTAAATAAATCCAGAGTTAGCCTTTCTGTATTCTTTCCCTGATCAGCAATCTATGGTGCTTTTCTATCAGGAACATTCTTTTGGCTAACCTGAATCCCTCATGTCATGATTTGAGTACCTTTAATCCGCTTACCATAGTCTTATTTACAGAAGAGGAGAAATTTCACAGAGCTTTGAAAACAAGGTTTTTTTTATTTCCTCAACCATAAAATGCATAATGGAATGGTAAAGAGTCCAGATTCCAAAACGAGATGCTGCTCTTCTTAGCTGTGTAATCTCAGATAAATTAGTTCTCCTTTTCTCTATCCCTAAAATTGGGATAAAATTAGTAGTTCTGAGGGTGAAGAGAGATCATGAACATAAGTATGCCGATTTAGCAATCAACAGTATTACCCTGAGCACTAAAGAATTGATGGCTTCAAACTCTGGTGCTGGAGAAGACTCTTGAGAGTCCCTTGGAGAGAAAGGAGATCAAACCAGTCCATCCGAAAGGAAATCAACCCTGAATATTCACTGGAAGGGCTGAAACTGAGGTTCCAGTACTTTGGCCACCTGAAGTGAAGAGCTGATTCATTGGAAAAGGCCCTGATATCGGGAGAGATTGAAGGCCAAAGGAGAAGTGAGCCGCAGAGGGTGAGATGGTTGGATGGCGTTACTGACTCAATGGACATGAATTTGAGCAAACTCTGGGAGATAGTGAAGGACTGAGGAGCCTGGTGTGCTGTAGGCCATGGAGTCACAAAGAGTCAGATGTAACTTAATGACAGAACAACAACAAAAATACTCACTGTAGAAAATTGGAATTGTTTCTTTTATCTGTTTAGTACCAAGGATAATCCTTAATATCTAGCATATTTGTAATAAACAGTTGTTGAATCAATATTCCAAAAGGTCCATAATCTCTGCCTGTGTTCCCCCTAGTACATGTCAAAGCTCCTACCTGGAGTTTTATACTCCCAAAGGTAGTATAACACTTTCTTCCTCTGTCTTTATCCATAACCACACTTGCTAGGGCTATAACTGGCTCCTGCTAAGCATGTTCCATATTTTAAAATAAGGTGGTGTATTAGTTTTCTCATGCTGCTGTAACAAATTCCCATAAACTTGATGGCTTAGAACAGCAGAAATTTATTCTCCCCTTGTTCGGGAGGCCATAAATCCAAAATCTAGGTGTCAACAGGGCCCTGCTCCCTTCTGAGGCTCCAGAGGAACACCTGTTCCAGACCTCTTCCAGCTTCTGTTTCTTGGCTTGTGGCTACATCACTCCAACCTCTGCCTCTTTGGTCACTTTGCCTCTCTTTCCTCTGTGTGTATATGTGTTCAGAATTCGTGTGCCTCTTCAAGAGCACTTGTGAAGGCCTTTATCATGCATCTAAGTTTCCCTGGTGGCTTAGATAGTAAAGAATCTGCCTGTGATGCAGGTGACCTAGTCCAATCCCTGGGTTGGGGAGATTCCCTGGAGAAGGGAATGGCAGCCCACTTCAGTATTCTTGCCTGAAGAATTTCATGGACCAAGGAGCCTGGTGGGCTATAGCTCATAGGGTCACAAAGAGTCAGACATGACTGAGGGATTAACACTTGTATCACTTACCTAGGTAATCCAGGATAATCTTCATCTCAGAATCTTTACACCTGCAAAGACCATGTTCCCATATCAGGTAACATCCATAGGTTCCAGGGACTAAGAACTGATTTCTTTGGGTAACCCTTATTTTGTTTCATACAGCAGGGGTCCTCAGCCACTGGGATTGAATGTCTGATGATATGAGGTGGAACTGATGTAATCATAATAGAAATAAACTGCATAATAAATATAATGCTTTTGAGTCATCCTGAAACAATTCCCCTCCCCACCCCTGGTCTGTGGAAGAATTGTTTTCCACAAAAGTGGTCCCTGGTGACTAAAAGGTTGGGGACTGCTGTCCTACAGGCATGGAATAGAAAGAGTAAAGAATTGTGGGAATATCAGGTGACTGAAAGCCATCCTACTTGGGGAGGAAGAGCAGTTGGGGAATTTTCTGCAAATTGGAAGATGCTTTCCCATACTGAAATCCAGTGTTGGCTTTTCAAGCCTTACTCCCAAACCTATTTCTTTTGACATCATGAAATACTTCTTCTTGGAAACTTCTTTCCTGTTTCAGTGATGCCTTCCATGGTTTCCCTTCTGCATCTCTGGAAGTGTCTTTTCAAAAGCCCTGCAAGCCCCTATTTCTTTGGCTGACATTTTAGGAAGTGTGGCTCAAAGTTCTGCCCAAGGTCTGTTCCCATTTCACAGAAGGAAAAATGGAGGCTTAGAGAGCTCAGAGGCTTTTCCAAGGTCACTCAAGCAGCAGGAGGCAAGACCATGATTGAACTTGATGTGTGACTCAGATGTCCCAGCTCTTTAATGATACATGTGCTACCTCTCGGGTTTAATGTGTCTCAGCACCTAGCATGTACTAGATGTTCAATAAATAATTCAGTAAGTGCTGTGTAAGAACTCAAACACTGCTCTTCTGGATTTAATCTATTATTCATTCCAGTCAATGTTTTGGTAAGGACATCATTCCCCCCCTCCCCCCACCCCCAATGAGAGAGTAACTGTCCCAGAAATTGCAGCTCCTCTCAAGATTTTAATTTTCATCAGCTCTAATTTTTATGTCCAGGGACTACACTTAATTATCGCAAAACATCTGCTGACACAAAATGCTGTTTTGTTCCTGAATCGTTCCCAAGAACACCCTGTGAGCGCTTGTACTTGGAGACACAACTTCTGCAGGGGCCCTGGGCCAGCAGAATGCCTCCTGTTTTAAGTGGCAGCAGGAGAGATTCAAGGACAACTTGCTCTGAAAACCATTACTAATTAGATCACCCAAGGCTTAAAAAAAGATAAGCCTCTGCATATTAGGCAGTGGTCCTTATCAAACATTTAATAACTTCTGCCTGGCTTTTCCTGAGTGTCACTGTTTGAGGAGGCTTTTTTAGGATGGGATTTTTTCCAGGCCTTTGCATGGAGTTCCATAATGATGATCATAATAGCTCACACTTACCGAGTCCTTTCCCCATGCCAGGCAGGGAGCTGAAAACTCCTTGAGCTGTATCACATTCCAACTTCACAATGTCCTCCTAAAAGATGTGGATTGGACTGTTACAATCTCTGCTTTAAAAAAAAAATAATTTTATTTATTTTATTTTTGGCTGTGCTGGTTCTTCATTGCTGCACGGGTGTTTTTCTCTAGTTGCAGAGAGCAGGGGCTCCTCTCCAGCTGGGATATGCAGGATTCTCATTGCAGTGACTTCTCTTGTGGAGCATGGGCTCTAGGGTGCACAGGCTTCAGTAGTTGCGATTCTTGAACTCTAGAGGACAGGCTCAATCATTGTGGGACACAGGCTTAGCTACTCCATGGCATGTGGGTTCTTCCTGGACCTGGGATCAAATCTGTCTCTTGCATTGGCAGTGGATTCTTTACCACTGAGCCACCTGGGAAACCCCTACCATCTCTGCTTTACAAGGAAGGAATCTAGGTCATCAAGAAGTTGACCCAGGCTGACCCAGTTGGTAGGTGGGAACAGGATCTAAACCCAGATGGGCTGACCCTAGAGCCCCTTTCTCAGCTTCCAGTGTCTAAAGTCAAAGGCAGTCAGGGAGCAGCTGCCTCCATGGCAGCCAAGACGATACTCAGTTGCAGACTTGGGAGAGTTCCTCCTTCAGCCATTCACTGCAAGACTGGGTTTGACATTAGGATGGTCTTCCTGGCTGAGATTTTGAGGCACAGGGACCAGGTAAGGCCCACCAGCTTTCGAATGGCCCACAGGGGCCTTACTGATCTCCAGCCTCATCTTCCACATCTCCACCCCCATCCCAGCCCTGTGGCTGAGCTCCTGGAGCAGTTTCCCAGGACTCTTTTATTGCTTTTCTGTGTGTCTTTGCCTTGTTGGGACTGCCCTTCGTCCACCCTTGGGCTGAGTTCAGTGCCAAGACTGCTTTCCTGTCCCTGCCAGGGGCCTTGCACTTGGCCATCATGATACCCTTTACGTCTTCCTGACCTTCTGGCCGGGTCAGTGTCCTCCACAGTCACCTCTCCAGGCCACCTGCGTTGCTCCCCTGCTGCATTTACACAGATTTGACTGTGGCTCCCACCAGACTGTGAGATCCACAAGGCTACTTAATTGTGTCTGGTTTGGATTTTGTTTGTTTGTTTGTTTCTTATAGTAAATCACCAGGCTTCAGCACACTGCCTGGCACGTAGTTCCAATTCAGAATATTTTGTGAATGAGCGAATTGTCTACTTTCTTGTTGGTTTCCTCAGTAGGCTGGCAGGGGAGTTGTTGGCACGTTCTAAATGGGTTATCTGTGCCGATCAAGATACAGTGTACAGAGGTGGGGGCTGGATGGAAAGAAACCACAAAGGATAGTGCAGTGCTGTGGGCTTGTGCCCACAGGGGACATTAGAACTCCAGGCCTGAGTGGCCAGGGGAGGGAGAGGCTCCTGGAGCCTGGAGAGGGCGGCCTGGCGGGAGCTGGGGTTAGCCCGCTGCCACCTGTGGGAGAGAGCCGAGGAGTGCGGACCCTGCCTCACTCATCTCTCCTCTGTCCTCCTGACTCGTCCCATTGGCTGAGCACATGGAGCAGTCACAGGACGGGGGGTCCACTGACAAAGCCGGCACAGGCCTGCCTCCTGGGACACATCAGAGGTGACGTGTCGCTCAGTCATGTCTGACTCTTTTGCGACCCCATGGACTGTAGCTCACCAGCCTCCTCTGACCTTGGGATTTTCCCAGGCAAGAATACTGGAGTGGGTTGCCATGCCCTTCTCCAGGGGATCTTCCTTATCCAGGGATTGAACCTAGGTTTCCTGCATTGCAGGCAGACTTTTTACCATCTGAGCTACCAGGGAAGCTCTCCATGTATTAAATGGATGTGGGAAGGAATGAATGGTCCTCCCAAGAGATGTGACAGTGTTGAGGTTCTCCAGAAATTGGAATTGAAGAAGTCAGAATGGAGTGTTGTTGATCTTACTGGGAAGTAACCTTGCCTTCCACAGGATTTCTCTTCATTGCAGCCTTTCAATGCTAATGCCCAGAGCTGTGTTAACCAAAACATGCTGGCAATACATGCATTGTTGAATGGAGAGGAGGGAATATGGTGGTGTGGACAGGTCAGCCCCAATATTCTCATATGCATCCTGAGTCCAGGAGAGGCTGTATTGCCTAGTGGTTAGGGCAGGGGACCTGGAGCTAGGTGGCTTGGGTTCAAATCCTGGGCCTACGACTTCAGAGCTGTGTGCCTTGACTTTTCTGTGAAATGGGGATAATCGTATCTGAGGATATGATCAGCTAATTCATATAAACCATTTAGAAACATGCCTGACATGTAACATAAGTGGGTGACTACACTTCCCCCATGAGCTCAGAACAGCTCTGAAGTATGCCTGTTATCCTGGCATAATTATTGTATTTATTATATAATTAATTTTTAATAGCAATAACTATCCCTTCACTCTTAAAGGGTTTCTGATTTAGGGATAAGTCTTACAACCTTACACACAGTAAGATGTTATTAATGCTGTTAGGCCAAGCTACTTGATTGCTGTGAGTCTTAGCTTAGCGATGAGGACAACAATAATACCAGTTTCATGGGGCTGATTTGGGGCTGAGGGGATGATGCAGAATGGCTGGTGTAGCTTGAGTCTCAATTAGGTGATGCTGTGTGTGGTTTAGGCTCTGAGTTCAGACAAGCCGTGTGGACTTGCAGGGGTCCCCTAACACCCCTGGGCTTCCCTGGTGGCTTAGTGGTAAAGAATCTGCCAGTGATGCAGGAGACGTGAGTTCCATCTCTGGGTCTGGAAGATCCCCTGGAGAAGGAAATGGCAACCCACTCCAGTATTCTTGTCCATAAAATCTCATAGACAGAGGAGCTTGGTGGGTTACAATCCACAGGATTGCAGAGTTGGACATGACTTAGTGACTAAACCACCATCCTGACGCCCTTACCATCCATGTCTGCATTCATACAAACCTTTCAAGTGGATGCGTGGTGAAGAACATGGTATCCCCAAACCCCGACCTCCTGGGAGGAAGGCACGGCCCAGGCGCTGTGGCTCTGTTGGCTGCCTTGCCTCGGGCAGCTCTCTTTGTTCTCAGCAGGGCGGTTTTGGTGACTGTTTTCCAGTGTGATCTTGAACCAGGTCAGGCCTGTCTGCTTTAAATAAGGGTGGTGCCTCAACCCAGATTCCTGTGGACCTGTGGGAGCGTCTGACTGTTTGAAGACTGATGTGCCATTGTCTTCCTTCCAGATGAATGAGAGAAAGGGATTCAGGGCTCCTTAGAGCTCCTGACATTTTTTCCCTCAGCTGCCTTCTTGTGTTTCAGATACCCTGTACTGGGCTTTTCAGTGGAAAGAGTGGATAGCGCCAAGCTGGGATGGTGTCTTCAGGAATAAATAAGAATCTCCAGGTCCCTTTCTGGGCCAGAGCCTTCAGCTTAGAGCACTTTGTTTAATTTTTAAAAATTTATTTAAAAATATTTATTTATTATTTATGACTGCCGCAGGTTTTAGTTGCAGCTTCCCTAGTGGCTCAGCAGTAAAGACTCCTCCTGTCAATGCAGGAGATGCAGTAGACACGGGTTCAAATATCCCTTGGAGAAGGAAATGGCAACCCATTCCAGAACTCTTGTCTGAAAAGTCCCATGGACAGAAGAGCCTTGTGGACGATAGCCCACAGGGTCACAAAAGAGTCAGATATGACTCAGTGGCTAAACAACAACAGGTTTCAGTTGCAGCTCGCCATCTCTCTAGCTGTGGGGCACAGACTCAGTAATCCTGCAGCATGTGGGATCTTAGTTCCCTGACCATGGATCGAACCCACCTACCCAACACTGAAAGGCGAATTCCTTCCTCTGGACCACCAGGGAAGTCCCCAGAGCACTTTGTTTTGTAAAGCCAGCCTTTGGACCACAGAACAGAGATGATGTTCCATTTTACTGCTTTGGCTATGACTCTGAAAAATCTCTCCACTCCATCATCATGAAAGGCCCCCCATGTTGGAAGGCCACTGGCCAACTGTAAGCACAGATCAAATACCAGTAGTGCCAACTAGACCACACCTGTGCTGTGTGACATTGGGGATGTCACTTTCCCTCTCTGGGCCTCCACTTCCTCATCTTTTAAGTGAGGAAATTGAACTAAGGTGATTCTGACTTCCCTAATTATATAATTCTTTTATTTCTAACATAGAAAAATACAGTTTTAATTCGACACAAAAGGCTTTCCAACAGGCAAGACTGCCTGACAGTCAGCGGAGGAGGCTGTCTTAGGAGCAGTGAGAGGTTGGAGGCATTCAGGCAGAACAATCTGAAGGGGAGGCTATAGAAAGGCTTCTGACTTTGATGGGCATTTGGTCTGGGCAGCTCAGAGCTGCCATTATCCTTCCTGGGACTATCTCATCTCTCTTCTCTCACAACCTCACGTGCTGGGGTGGGTTTTGGTTCAAGTATTAAGGGATAAATTATGACTACTCCTAGGGGCCTGGCTAGAATGGCATAAATTAACACTTAGCTGTTAGAATCTGGAGATATTTTTTGGCCAACAGAATGCTTAATGCCATAAAAGTCAAGCTTGGATCCAGGCCAAACCTGTCTAGGGGAGAGTTTTGCAAAGATTTTGAAAGTGTCTCAGGATGAACCTACATGTGCAAGTTTTATTTTTGCCTCAACATCAAATGATGATTTATCTGAGTAGAGAATTACTGATCCAAAATGATTTTCCTGCAGAAATTAACCCCTTGTCTCCCAACATTTGGACTTTCCACTGACAAGTCTCATCTTGATTTGATTTTTCATTTGTATATTGATAATCTTTTTTCCCCCCTTTCTGGACTCTTTTAGGGCTTTCTTTATTTTGTTCTGAAAGTTCACTATTGTATTTCTAAATGTGGGTGTATTTTCATGAACTTGGGGGGGGGGTCATGTCTTTAGTTTATCTCCTACTTCCTCTCCTATATTTGAATTGTTCTTTTTATTTTAAGATTTTGTTTTTTTACATAGACCATTCACACATAGTACAAGTGTGCTGTGCCTGAGTTCAAATTCTGGAGTCTTGCATGTTTCACAAAGTTGTTCTCTGACTCAGGAATCTGGAAAGGAGAGGAACATGGGGAAAACACTGGATGAATGTATGAGCACTGAAAGCCATCTTGCCTTTTCAGAAAGTTTCCTACCCTACACTTCTGTGTGGCACTTCTGCTAGAGTTTGGTCTACACAGTGTCCTCGCTAACATGTTAGTTAACAAAGTGATCATCATAGGTATTGCATCGTGGTCGCCTCTGTGCCATTTTAGCTTCTAAACTCTTGACACTTATTGACAAGTGCATTCAAAAGCAATAAGAAACCAAGGATTGTTTACAAAAAGAAAGTTTCCCACCTTGTTGGGGTTCACTGAAAATTATATTTTCATATTAAACCTTAATGTAACTAATGTTTTACTTCAAAGGAAGTATGAACATAACCTTTCTAACTACAAGCTTGAAGGAAAACTAAGGAAGGGGCACTAAGGAAAATCCGTGGGTCTTTTTTTTTTTTTTATCCTGGGTCTTTTAAATATCCTTCCATTGGGATGAGGCCTCTCTTCTCCTGGGAGTTGTGACTGTGCTGTCCAAAGATTATTGGGTCATACCAATAATTCTGTGGTCTTCTGTTGGACCCACCATGGGCATCTGCATATGCTGAATGCCCATCACATCCGAATATACTGAGACTGAAGGTAAAGATTCTGAAAAGGCTGTTGAATGAATGAGTGATGAATTAATGACTGATTGCATATATTAATCCCCGCTGGAACTGGAAAATATGCTTCCATTT
The DNA here is from genome assembly GCF_019320065.1 of Cervus canadensis. Classification (NCBI taxonomy): domain Eukaryota; kingdom Metazoa; phylum Chordata; class Mammalia; order Artiodactyla; family Cervidae; genus Cervus; species Cervus canadensis. Next base: position 26,118,148 of record NC_057398.1, read on the forward strand.
TTATTAACTGAGTTGAAGTTGTTTTGCATTGTTCAGTTTCTTAGTCACCTCCGGCTCTTTGTGACCCCCAGGGACTGCAGCATGCCAGGCTTCCCTGTCCTTCACCATCTCCCAGAGTTTGCTCAAACTCATGTCCATGAGTTTTTTAAAAATCACCTCTAAATCATCAGTAGGTATCTTTCCTTGTTGGCATTCTCTTTGTTGTTGTTGTCACTAAATTCTACAAGTTGACTCTTCAAGTTGACTCTTCTTTGCTTGGCATGTCAACCCTGCAAGAAGTTTTAATGATGTTTGTAAGTGTGAAAGTGCCAAATTAGCTCAGTTCTAGCCCATATTCTCCAAGTGCCTTTATTGCTTATAGTCTTCTACCCAGAGACATCTTTGTTGCTAACCTTTAATTTGAATTTGTTCCTGACTCATGACAAAACTGTCCCCAGTTCCTTGTCAGCTCGCATTTTGAAAGGAACTTTTAGGAGAAGTATTTCTTGGGAAGTATTCTGATACATACATGGTCATCTTTTCTTTCCACGCATCCCTCTGAGATTCTTGTCACTAAATTTGTATCCTCCGAGTGTGGCCCATCTTAGTGGTATGGTAATTGTTGCACTTCCAGCAAGAAGTCTGTGCTTGCGTGGTCATGCACATGATTGGAGCATGATGTACACCCTCTATTTTGTTGTTGGGGAACACATCACTGCTTTCAGTTAAAGAAAAACCAGCAAGGACTTGAAGGATGCCTAGAAATGATGTAGGGAGAGATTGAGAGCTGCTGTCTGCTTCCTATGTTTTAGATAAGTTAAATGAGGACCCAGGGAAGGAAAGACTGTTTTCCTGGTCCTGAAAGATCATGCTTACGGAGGCCATGGCATCCTGGGTTGTGAGTCCAGACTTAGGAAAACTGCCCCTTTTTTTGTCTTTAGGTTGGTGGATGAGTAAGGACCTGACTAAGTTGGGGATAGCCAGTGTAAATCTTGCCTACACTTTATTCTGAGTTTTGTAGGGAAGATGCAGGAGTTGGAGGTGGAAAGAGAAACCCTGCCTGGTATCAGAGCCTTATGAGTTGCTAGGGTGCTTAGAGACAGCTCCAAATCAGAGAGTTAGAGCATCAGTCATTGCTGCTTGCCACCAACTAACCCTGCTTTAGTTCCTGGACTTCAGTCCACCTCACCTGTAATGTGGGCTTCATTGTACCTGCATCACAAAGGTATGCATAAATGCAAAATGAAATTATAGAAACAGACTCTAAGGTGAGAACTGATACTTCCTGAATGCTAAGCACTGCTGAGGTTAAAGACAGTGACCAAGATGATTCAGGACCCTGCTCTTCTGGGGCAGGGAGTCTGGAAAAAACCAGGCAAGTCAATAAGATAATTTATGGCAGTGAAGAGGATGATGAGATATGGAGTGACTGGGTAGCAACTTTGAATTGGATATCCATGTTTCTAATAGGATACAGTGGCTGCTGTCATCATAAATCTGATGATGATAAGGATGACAGCGATAGCCAGAGGACAAGATTAGTCAGTGCTGGACTTTTAAGGGTGGGAAGCTGATAGTAGTAATCCTGCGGTTATTGAGTGGGTGGGCTTCCCTGGTGGTTCAATGGTAAAGAATTCATCTACCAATGCAGGAGATGTGGGTTCGATCCCTGGGTTGGGAAGATCCCCTGGAGAAGGAAATGGCAAACCACTCTGGTGTTCTTGTCTAGAAAATCCCATGGACAGAGGAACTTGGTGGGCTACAGTCCATAGGGTTGCAGAAGAGTCAGACACAGCTTAAACAACAACAGCATTGAATGGGAATGTGCATTAATACTTACCCAATTTATTTACTCAGATATTTATTAAGCACTTATATGTGCCAGGTACTGCTTGGTCACCATGTATGCTGTAGGGAACTCTAAAATCATGGCACATGCACCCAGAGCTTATGGTGGAGTCAGGGAGACAGAATTGAACTGTGTACAAGGAGATACTCAATTACTGGAAACCATGGCATGTGCACCCAGAGCTTATGATGGAGTCAGGAGACAGAAGTGAATCATGTACAAGGAGATACTCAATTACTGGAAACCATGGCACGTGCACCCAGAGCTTATGGTGGAGTTGGGAGACAGAAGTGAATTGTGTACAAGGAGATACTCAATTACTGCTTTTGATAAGTAGTCTAAGGAAAAGCCCAAGGTTTAATTAAAGAGATTAACAGGTTGGAGAAGATCTGCTTTGGAGTGAGGTCAGAGAACCTCTTTGGGGTCAGATTTAAGGGGAGGCCTGAGAGGCGAATGGGCTTTCCAGGTGGCACAGTGGTAAAGAACCTGCCTACCACTGCAGGATATGCAAGAGATATGGGTTCTACCCCTGGGTTGGGAAGATTCCCTAGAGGAGGAAATGACAACCCACTCTAGTATTCTTGCCTGGAGAATCCCATGGATAGAGGAGCCTGGCGGGCTCCAGTCCATGGGGTTGCAAAGAGTTGGACATGACTGAGCACATAGCACACCCTTGCCTTCATGGAAGCTACAGTCTAATGGAGAAGAGCTATTAATAGTCACAAAATTTATCATTATAAATAAGTTAGACAGGATCAGTTAGATATATCAGTTAGATATAAGTCAGTTAAATCAGGATAAAAAAATGATAATGAATAGTTAACTTTTACAACCCCTGAGTCCATGCCAGCATGTTTCTAGTTCAATGTGCATTATTTAGTACTCACAAAACCCTTATGAGGAAAACATTATTACTATCATTCCATGTTGCAGAAAGGGAAATTGAAGCAGAGAGCTTTGCCTAAGATCACATAGGCAGATGGGGCTGGATTCTAAGCTCGGTATCTTGACCTTAGTTATTAATAGAACCTACCGTTGACAGTGTCTATTGCTTTTACAAAGATACACTGAAGTCATGGATGTTCTAGTAATTCTAGAATCAAGTCCAAAGTTGTTCTTGTAGAGTGCATTTTCCCGCTTGCCCTGGTCACAAAGACTTAGAGAAAATACCAACACATTCACTCGGTAACCAGCTCTGTCTCAAACACTACACGTGGCCACGGTGACCTCTTGTGGTCAATAGCGGTAGTGCGACTATGACACTTGGCTAGAGAGGAAATAACACAATCTCTGGGTTATTTCGAAGTTGGTGGGTATTTAGAGAGGCCTCATCTAAGAGTTGGACAGGATTGAGCGACTTCACTTTCACTTCTCACTTTCACACATTGGAGCAGGAAATGGCATCCCACTCCAGTGTTCTTGCCTGGAGAATCCCAGGAACAGGGGAGCCTGGTGGGCTGCCGTCTATGGGATCACACAGAGTCGGACACGACTGAAGTGACTTAGCAGCAGCAGCAGCATCTGATGATTCCTGTTTTGTGCATCTGAGAATACCTGTAAGGATAAGTCTCCAGAAGTGGACTTTCAGGCACTGGGCATTGATGGGGCCGTGGTTGGGGAGCCTTAGAACTCCATACTCCTGAGTTCTGTAATGGGCTTATGGAAAACCCCAGACCTGACTTTTCCTAGCCTCCTTCCTGCTTCAGAGCAGGAGGACTGTGGGGAACTATGGCCTGGGGAGTTTATCTCAGCCCAGTTCACATAGGTTGTCACAGTTTTCACAGGCATCATGCCCCTGGCTGAGAAAGGATCAGCTTATTTGTTCATTTGACCAAATATTTATTGAGCACCTGCTATATGCCAGGCATGTTTTAGGCACTGAGAATAAAGCAGAGGATAAGAGAGATAAAATTTCTGTCTTTCTCCTGCCCCATTTCCTACTTATAATTTTGTATAATGATTTAATTCCTAGGGTTTGTATGTATATGGAGTTTATATATGCATTCAGGGAGAGGAGACTGGCTTCTACTCCACTGAAAATAAAGATAATAAAGCACAAAATGACCCCCTGTCCCATACATTCTGCCTTCGTAGAAGTGTTTACTTTCTAGTGGGGAGAGACAGACAACCAGCAGATGGTGATATACATCCCAGAGAGAAGGAAACCCACAATTAGGTGGGCAGAGGGTGGGGTGGGGGTCACTATATGCAGGTTGACTGGGAATCTCATTCTGAAGACAAATTTAAGGAAGGTCAAAGGTGCCTGGAGGCAGTGCAATTTGTTTGTTCTCTTTGTCTCTCTTCCTCTCTCCCAACTAGAATGATGGAGATCAATACATACAATGGTGTTTTTGTTTGACAGTCATCCATTTACTCAGACTAAATCTGAAATGAGCATTTCCCTGCTGGAGTGTTTGCCTTGGAGGAGCGTATGCCGCACTTTGTCCTCCTGTGCTTCGCCCCTGGAGAAGGATCTGCAGGAAGTGGGGATGTGAGTCACGTGGAAATTTGGGGAGAATTTCTGGGTAGTGGAAACAGAAACTGCAAAGGCCCTGAGGTGGGAGCTTCAGAAAGGAGGGGAGTGAGGGTAATGGGGGCAGAAGGTGAGGTCAGAGAGTTGGGGGAGGGGAGGTAGGTTATGGTCATGTGGGGCTTCACAGGTGCATCAGGCATGCTGTTGTTGGGACTGATTTTGTCCTTGTGTACAAGGGTAACACTTCCTTAAGATGGTGAATGACTTTACCCAGACAGAAGAGGGAGCCATGAGACTTGCTCATGGCTCAGCGTCCTGACTCCGGCATGGATAGGAAGCTATCACTTGCATCATTTCCATCTATTTTTGCAATAACTTTGAGTGATAAGGGACATCCTACCCATTTTCTAGATGAGAAAACTGAGGTGCAGATAAATGGGGGAGAGAGTTCTAGGTGGACAGAACAGCTGAGCACAGGCATGATGAACTGGGAGATATCCAGGTGACGGCAAGATCTTGGTGGGGGTTGAGTCTCTAGAGGATGGAGCTGATGAGACGAATTGGAGCCACTTTGCAGGGACTTGTGTATGAAAACAGGAAGCTGGGACTTGATATTTATGTATGTATGTATTTATTTATTTATTTATGGCTGTATTGGGTCTTTGCTGCTGCACATGGGCTTTCTCTAGTTGTGGCAAGCATGGATTAGTCTCTAGTTTCTGGATGCGGGCTTCCCATTGTGGTGGCTTCTCTCGTTGCAGAGCATGGGCTCTAGGGTGTGTGGGCTTAAGTAGTTGCAGTACACAGGTCCAGTTGGCCCACAACATGTGGAGAATCTTAATTCTCGGACCAGGGATTGAAGCCATGTCCCCTGCATTACCAGGTGGATTCTTAACCACTGGACCACTAGGGAAGTCCAAGACTTGATCCTGATGTCAGGGAGATATTTTAAAGGAGGAACATGATAATATCTGTATTTTAAAAAATTACTGTAGTGTCAGCTTTGGTGATGAACTAGAGAGAGGTGGGCAGTGGGGTGGATGGGTTGGAGGATCAGAGGGACAGGCAGGAGATTTTGGTCCGAATCTAGGAGGAGGCTGCTGACCATATAAAATAGGTGGAGGGCTGTTTTCAAGAGAGAAGCAACCTGTTCAGCAACAGATTTGAGGTTAAGCCCTTGTGTGTCATATCACTTGCAGATGTTTTCTCCCATTCTATGGGTTGTTTTTTCAGGTTATTAAAAAAAATTATTTCCTTTGCTGTGCAAAAGCTTGTACATTTAATTAGGTCCCATTTGCTTACTTTTGTTTTTATTTTATTGCCTTGGGAGATTGATCTAAGAAAGCATTGGTATGGTTTATGTCAGAGAATGTTTTGCCTGTGATCTCTTCTAGGAGTTTATGGTGTCATGTTTTATGTTTTAGTCTTTAAGCCATTTTGAGTTTATTTTTGTGCATGGTGTGAGGGTATGTTCTGACTTCATTGGTTTACATGCTGCTGTCTAACTGTCCCAACACCACTTACTTGAAGATAATTTTTTGCCATTTTATATTCTTGCCTCCTTTGTGGCAGACTAGTTGATGGCTGGTGTGTGAGTTTATTTCTGGCCTCTCTCTTACGTTCTGTTGATCCATATGTCTGTTTTTATACCAATACCACACTGTTTTGATTACTGTAGCTCTATAGTGTTGTCTGAAGTCTGGAAAAGTTATGCCTCCTGCTTTGTTTTATTTTTTTCCCCCCTTAGGATTGTTCTGGCAATTCTGGGTCTTTTATGTTTCCACATACATTTTTGGATTATTTGTTATAATTCTGTGAAAAATGTCATGGCTATTTTGATATAGGGATCACACTAAATCCGTAGATTGCTTTGGGTGCTGTGACCATTTTAACAATGTTCATTCTTCCAATTCAAGAACATGGGATATCTCTCCATTTCTTAGAATCTTCTTTATTTTCCTTTATTAGTATTTTGTAGTTTCTCAGGCTATAAGTCTTTCACCTATTGGAATTAGAAAAAATACTTGCAGTTGATGCAACAGACAAAAGCTTAATCTCTAAAATACACAAACAGCTCATACAACTCAACAGAAAATGCCCTCTCCTACATTGTCAGTGGGAATGTAAGTTGGTGTAGCCACTGTGGAAAACAGTGTGGAGGTTCATCAGAAAACTAAGCATAGAATTACCATGTGGTCCAGCAATTCCATTCCTGGGCATATATCCAGACAAGATTAGAGAGTTCAAAAAGATACATGCACTATGTTCATAGCAGCACTATTCACAATAGCCAAGACATGGAAGCAACCTAAATGTCCATCAACAGGTGGATGAAAAACAAAGATGTGGTACATATATGCAATGGAATACTACTCAGCCATAAAAGGAAATGAAATAGCTCCATTTGCAGCAATATGGCTGCAACTAGAAATTATACTAAGTGAAATAAGTCATGAAAGAGAGGGACAACCACCAAATAATATTGCTTATATGTGGAATCTAAAATATGGAACCTATCTACAAAACAGAAAGAGGCTCACAGACATAGAGAACAGACTTGGTTGCCAAGGGTGAGTGGAGAGGGAAGGACTGGAAGTTTGAGATGAGCAGATGTAAACTATTATTTCTAGGACGGATAAACAACAAAGTCCTAAATGTATAGCACAGGGACCTATATCCAGTATCCTATGATAAACCATAATGGGAAAAAACATTCAACAATGTCTGTATGTGTGTGACTAAGTCACTTTGCTGGACAGAAGAGATTGGCACAACAGTCAGTCAACTATACTTCAGTAAAAAAATAAAATTTAAAAAATGAAATAAAATTAAAGGTGGATTTCAAATCCTGGTATTTGGAAAAAAAAAACAAAAAGAAGCAGATTGGAAGTTGGAAGCAAGGGAGAGAGTTTGAGGAAGAGTATGAAGCTTTTAACTTTTATTCTCTAGAACCTGTGGGTGGGGGTGCAGCATTTTGGGGAGTGCACTTGAGAAGCACTCCTTGAATTTAAATTCTCCAGTGTTTTTACTGCCCTGTCCCAACTGTTCCCTTCATTATTTCCTTATATGAATGGTGTCTCCACACAAGCTGTATCCTCTCCAACACTAAGTAAATGATGTCTCTTGTACACGAGGCATTTTGTGTTGGAAGATGTTCCTGTAATTCTTATTCCTCTGGCTCCTTTAGGAATGATTCTATCATCTGAGCAAATAGAGAATTTTCTAAGTAAATAGTAACTACCTCTTATCTCCCTTCTTCTCTCTTAAAATTCTCTTCATGCATCACAGCCTAGTTCCCCTGTCATCTCCTCCATGAAAATTGATCTCTACCCTGTACTCTTTTAAGGGGCTCACAGTTTTGCTCTGAGCTGTGTGTGTGTGCATGTCTGTTTGCGGGGTGGGGTGAGAGGTAGGATAGTGCATAGAATAGCCTTTGTAGTCAGACATCTAGATTCTCATCAGCTCTGCCATTCACTTGCTCTGCAACTTTGAGTGGTTACTTAACCTCCGTGAGTCTTAAATTTCTCATCAGTAAAATGAGGATGAGAGCACCTACCTCACAATGCTATTGTGGGAGTTAAATAAACTCACTGATCGCTGAACTCGGCAAATACCTGTCATTTGGCACATGCTCACTCAAACAATAGTGGTGGGATTGTTATGATTTTGCGCCCACTTGTTTATTAATTCTCCAGTTACTTCTTGAGCACCTATAATGTGCTGTATGTGGTCCTAGGCACTTGAGGAGGCACAAATGAACAAAACACATGTGTCCACCCTTGAGGGGATACAATTCTATATAGTCTCGTATAGAATTATACGAGTGCTAGACAGTAAACAATATATGCAACAATTAAGCATATTTTACAGTATATTAGAAGGTAATAAGTGCTGTGGAATAAAGAAAGATGTCAAGGAAGGTAAGTGATTGGCAGTATTTGGGGGTAGGTATAGCAGTACTGCTGCGTAACAAACTGTCACCAAACCTGATGGCCTTAAACACTGTCTGCTATGGAGCCCATAGTTGTATCACTCTGTGCAGTTTGGGCTCTGCTGGTGCCCTCCTGGTCTTGGCCGTTTTCCCTTGTCAGCTTGTGGTTGCCAGCTGGTCTAGGAGAGCCTCAGTTAGGACAGCTCTGTCCCCTTCCCCGTGGTCTCTCCTCCTCCAGCTGGCCGGCCCAGGCTTCCTCTCATGATGGGAGCAGGGTTTAGGAGAGCAGATGCACACATGTCCTCGACTGGGAGGCCACCTGACTTCTCTGCTGCATCCCATGGGCTGCCTGCTAGAGAAAGGAGAGCTGAGGGGTGACTGTATGAAAGGTGTTGGCACGGGAGGCAAGGACAGACCACTGTGGCCACACGTGCAACCCATCTGTCTCAGTGTGGAGGGTGAAGCTGCAGCATGAAATAGGGTGGCCTCCTTGAGAAGGTGACACGTGGCTAAGACTTGAAGCCAGAAGTGGTTCCTGGGGAGGAGGGTCCCAGGCAGGGGGCCCAGGGTAGGTGTGTGCCTGGGACAGCAGAAGGGGCAAGGGGTGGGACTGGAAGGTAGTGGCCAAAGAAGAGGACAGAGACCACCAGGGACCTTTCACAGAGTGACCTGCTGAGGAGGCCCTGGAGGGATAGGATCTGGCTTGCATTTGCAAAGGGTGATTTGGGGTCCTATATTGAGACTAGGTTGTAGGGGACAAAGGTCAAAGTGGGGAGGCCTGCCTGGAAGCTTATGGGGCACATAGGGAGAGGATAGGGGCTCAGGCTGGGGACAGTCACAGTGCCTACCTCCTCGGCATGACAGGGACCTTCTGGGCTGTTTTGAGACTTGAGTGATGTTGTGATGAGGCAGTGTCAATGCCCAGAATGTGGCCAGGGTTTAGCAATTGAACAAAGGCCATGTTTTTTATTTTTGTTGTTGTTCAGTTGCTTAGTTTTGTCTGACTCTTTGCAACTCCATGGAATGCACATACCAAGCTTTCCCATCCTTCACTGCTTCCCAGAGTTTGCTCAAACTCGTGTCTATTGAGTCGGTGATGCCATCCGACTACCTCATCCTCTGTTGCCCGCTTCTCCTCCTGCCCTCAATCTTTCCCAGCATCAGGGTCTTTTCCAGTGAGTTGGTTCCTTTCATCAGGTGGCCAAAGTGTCGGAGCTTCATCTTCAGCATCAGTCCTTCAGTGAATATTCAGGGTTGATTTCCTTTAGGATTGACTGGTTTGTTTTTATTAAGGTGACAGATTTAATGATCACTGCTCCAGAAGGAATCTCTTTTGGACCCGGCATTGCGGTCCTGACTGCCTTGCATGGCTGCTCCCTCAGAGACCAGAGTGGCCTGAGGGTGAGAACTTGGTTTTCACCAGCTTTCCTGGCTTACCCAGCTCCACACCTGACGCAATGAGTCCTGGGAACTGGGTCGAGTGAATTCACTTTGCTGTGAAGTCAACAGGACAGGAGCTGTGTCTTAATTACCTGTCCACACAGGGCACAGTCCCCTCACACCCAGGAGGTCCCTTGGATCGAATTACACTGTTTTCTTGTCTTCACCTAAATGTAGAATGTTTGCCTCTGAATTAGATCGACCTCAAGGGCCACCCAATGTTCGTGATTGCAGCTGGTTTCCTGCCAATTTGCTCCTCCTCATACACAGGGGCTTGAGCCATCCTGATTTACAAGATTATTCACCTTGGAGCCCAGGAGAGGGAGGCAGAGTACATCAGAAGGGTGCTTACATGGGAGCAGCATTTTCGGGCGTCTGTCTTAGTCCCTGTTGTTTTCAATCAGACCCCTTGAGGGCAACTGCCCTGGGACGTGGAAGTAAGGTCAGCATCTCCCAAGCTTCTCCCCCGCCTCCCTTACTCTTCCCCCCTTTCCTCCTCACTTCCTTACTTCCGCCTTTGTACCCCTTGCAGCCCCTTTCTCCCGCTTTTCTCTCCCTCATCCCTCCTTTTCCTTTCCTCCATCTGATGCTCCCTCGACACACCTGAGCTGCTGTCCCTGAAAGAGGTTGCTTGGGACTAGGAAAGAAAGCAGTGGCAGAAACGAGAAAGGATATAACTGAGGACCATCTTTCTAGGAACAGTGATGGGGCAAGAGGTGGGGTGGGGTGGGACCCAAGTACCCTTTGGATCTCATGCTTTTTGCTTGGGCTTCCCCTTAGTCCTGGCTTGTGTCTGCTTTTCATAGCAGCAGCCCTGATTCACACTTCCTAGATGCTGAGTCCTAGGGTAATTGATGTGTGAAGCTTATCTCACAGTCCTGCCAAGAACTCCAGGAGATAGAAGCCTAAGCTCAGACCTGTGATACACCTAGGGCCACACAGCTGGAGAGCAGTGAAGCCAGGATCAGAACCCTGAAGTCCCAGTGTAGACCAGTGCCAGCTCCAGCTGTCAGGCACTTGAAGTGTGGCAGGGTGGAACTGAGATGAGATTTCGAAGAATGAGACTAACCAAAGGATGTAGAATATTGCCTTAATACTTGTTCTTACTGATTACTTGCTGGCAGGATCATTTTGGGGGCTATAGTAGGTCAAGTAAAATCTATTAAAGTTAATTTCTTATTTTCATTTTTACTCTCTTTAGTGGACTGTTGTTGTTTAGTCGCTAAATTGTGTCTGACTCTTTTGTGACCTCATGGACTGTAGTCTTCCAGGCTCCTCTGTTCATGGGATTTTCCAGGTAACAGTATGGGAGTGGGTCGCCATTTCTTCTCCAGGGGATCTTCCTGACCCAGGGATCAAATCCATGTCTCTTGCATTGACGGGCAGATTCTTTATCACTGAGACACCTTGTAAGCCCATTCTTTTCTTTCTTTCTTTTTTTTTTTCTTGGTGGAATAACAAATAACTAGTTACTTTTGTTTATTCTGCAATCATTTATATTGTGATTACATACATATTTGATGTGCAAATTCAGTATTGAAATCTCAGATGCTACTCAAGAGGCCAGGATTTTGTTCTAAGCCAATGAAGTATAACTGTAACTTTTCTACTAGAAAGTAAGCTCCATGAGATGTTCTTTGTCTGAGTTAGTCTTCTGTATTGTTTTAAATAAAAATACATTAAATTAATGAATGCCGACTTCCAACAGTTTATTCTAAAAGGAAAAAATGTCAGACAACAACAAAGAACCACTGTCTAAGAAAAACCCAAGTTCCTTCCTCTGCATTAGAAACAAGCATCTTTCATGATGCTATCTAGAGACATTTTAGCTCAGAATTTCTAGTCCATGAGAAGGTGGTACCATGCTCGACATCCATACAGTTGGTTAATGTATGATTAATTTTTAAGCCCATTCTTTAACGAACTACCAGGTAACTGAAAATCACAAGTCGCATATAGGCTTGCCTTGTAGTTCCACTGGAGGGTACTGGTCTAAACCTTGGGTTTCAGTCACCACCTTACACTGTGTCTGGGTAGCTGCACCCTCCTGCATCACCCCAACTCCACCCTGAGCTAGACTTGAAGCTTCTCCAAGGTGCGACCCAGGGCTCACCCACCTTCTGATTTTCCCTGGCTCCTTAGATGGATTGGGGCACAGACTAGGTTTAGGTTTTTGTTTCTGTTTGCTTTTTATTTTAAAAGCATCACAAATTCTCTGGAAGTTGCAAAGCTTGTGTAGATGGTGATAGATACCCTTCACCTAGCTTCCATAGATGACAGAGGAGGTTTTAAACAAATGTGTGTTGATTGACTCAAGCATGCATTAAGTGGGTGTTGCTCTTGTCTACCCTTAGAGGAATGCCAGGCTTCTGGAGTTGAAACCTGGGTGTGGAGGATTATTTCAGTGATACTTTGGAAGTCCCGTTGGTCCCAGTAATATGCCAAGATGACCCTCCGGCATCACCGTGGTGGTCAGAGTGGTATAGATACAAGTGATATAGTGATATAGACATAAGATGGTGTAGACGCAGACACAGTGTGGCCTAGAGGGAAAATGGAGAGGCCTGGGGTGGACTGCCTGAGTCCAGTACTGTCTTCACCATCGTGACCTGTGATCATGCACTTCACTCCCCAGGCCTCACTCTCCTCGTCTCTAAATGGAGCTGATGACCTTGGCTGGTGATTTGGATGAACCAAGAGAGTGCAGGCAAATTGCAAAGTCATATGCATTCTATGGGTGGGGGTTGCAGGTAGGGGAGTGAGTGACAGCTTCCCCAGCTGGCTGGCCCTTCAGATCCCCATTCAGATCTTCAGTTCCTGTTTTCTTAAGATCAGAGAAGGGTCTTTTCTTGGCAGGGATGGATCTGCTGTCCGCTGCCAAGAACAGATGCAGCCAGTACCCTGCACCTGCCAAGGCTGGCACTGCTTTTCCCCACAGGGCCTCAAACACAGATGGGTGGGTGACCTTGGCATTGAGGCACATGTTTCTCGGTAGCTGCAGGAGGTCAGGCGTGGTGGGGAGCATGGTCGCCAGCCTGTCCCCTCCTGCACAGGAGCTGTGCATCACTAGTCCCCAAGGCAGCAAGGAAGGAAACCATGGAAACCATGGAGATGGGGCAGGAGGCTCCTCTTGCTTGGCCTCTGAGCAGCCCCTCCCAGGACTGCCGCACTTGCAAGTCTCCGGGGGCCTCCTCCTGCCCCCAGCACCATTATCCCAGGGCATTCATTCACCACTGCGATTTCTTGCAGAGAAAATGACTCGTCTGAGAGCCCAGTTTTAAACTACTAAGTGGCGGTTCCAGGCACCGAGAAGCCTGCTGCCCTGCAGGTATTCAGTTTAGGCAGGTGAGATAGTATCTTCTTTCAGGGCATTCTGGACTTCACGTCCACTTCCTTGGGTACCTGCATGGCCATTCCCGGGGGAACTGGGATCATCTGAAAGCGTTATTTAAACCAGGGTGGTTTCCAGCAAGTGGCCTCTGACTTCCCTAAGCTGAGGTTGGGGGCGCGGCGCAGTGCAGACTTGCTGTGTTTGGGAGATGGTCTGTAAAGAACCAGGGCTTTGGAGCTTGTGCTATGAATCCCTGAAATATAAAATGGGTGAGAAGCCGTAAAGAGGAGCCACCTCCTCCCTGCTTTATAATCCTAGCTGCCAAAAATCTGTCTTTGATCTGTCTGTTCTGCCCTTCCTTCATCTTTCACGGCCAAACTCCTCAAAACATTTGCCTCTACTTCTTCACTGTCCACTCTCCAGCCCCTTCCAGGGGGGTCTGGTCCCCCCCGTCAAGGGCACTGGCAGTCTTTATTTTGCTCAGTCCCATGGTTGGTCCTCCCATGTGCTCTCTTAGCAGCATGTGATCGTGTCCTCCTTGAAATACTTTCTTTTCCTGGTTTATGTGACACCAGACTAGTCTGTTTTTTGTTTTTTCCTGACCGCCCTCACTACTTCTTCCCCAGTCTTCTTTGCAGGCTCCTCTTCTTCCATTTGAACTTTGAATGTTGAACCATCCAGGGACCTTGTTGCTCAATTTCTCCTCTGTTGCTGCTCTCTCCCCAGGTAATATCCAATCTTGTGGCTTTAAGTGCCATGGCTTTGTGATGACACCCAAATCTGTAAGTGCAGCCACAGCCTGCCTGCTTCGATCCCATACTCAATTACACGGTTGACATCTGTACTTTGATTTCTAATAAACATCTCAAACAGCAAGTCTCAAGTGAGACACTTGTTCCCCTGAAAATTCTCTTCCTCAATAGTCTCTATTTATTCATTTATTCAACAAGTATTTCTTTAGCACATTCTATATATTAGGGAGTCTTCTAGATACCTGAGATATGGCAGTAAGCAAAAAACAGGTTCCTCCCCTTATGGGGTTTATATTCTAGTTAAGGGGTGTTATGGGCTTCCTGGATAGCTCAGTTGGTTAAAAAAATCCACCTGCAATGCAGGAGACCCCAGTTTGATTCCTGGGTTGGGAAGATCCCTTGGAGAAGGGATAGGCTACCCACTCCAGTATTCTTGGGCTTCCCTTGTGGCTCAGCTGGGAAAGAATCTGCCTGCAACATGGGAGACTTGGGTTTGATCCCTGGGTTGGGAAGATCCCCTGGAGAAGGGAAAGGCTACCCACTCAGTATTCTGGCCTGGAGAATTCCATGGACTATATAGTTCATGGGGTCACGAAGAGTTGGACATGACTGAGTGACTTTCACTAGGGAGTATTATGGATTGAACTGTGTCCCTGAAAAATTCATACATAGAAGTTCTAATCCCCAGTACCTCAGAATGAGAACTTATTTGGAAATAGTTTTGTAGATATAATTAGTTAAGTTAAAATGAGGTCTTACTGGAATAGTGTGGGCTCCTGATGCAATAGGACTGATGTCCTCATAAAAAGAGGAGATAAATAAGATTTAAAATATACTATGTTTGAAAAAAAGAGGAAAGTTGGACACAGATGAACCTGGAGGGAGAACAACATCATGTGAAGATGAAGGTAGAGATCAGGATGCTGTTTCTGCAAGCCAAGGAATCCCGAAGATTGCTAGGAAACTACCAGAAGACAAGGGAGAGGCAAGGAGTAGGTTCCCTCTCACAGCCCTTGGAAGGAAGCAACCCTCTTGATACCTTTATCTTGAACTCCCAGTCTCCAGGACTGTGAGGCAACACATTTCCACTCATCTTGTGAATCTTTGTTACAGCAGGTTGAGCAAACTCGTACAAGGTGAACAAGACAAACATTACAAACAAACCTAAGTATCCAGGGTGTCAAACAGGGGTGTACATTATGGAGAAAAACAATTCAAGGGAGTTGCAAAGCACTTGGAGGGGAAGAGGTGGTTCTTTTATAGATGGTGGTCAGAGAAAGCCTCCTTGATGGAGTGACTCTGGGCTGGGGACCCAGGGGAGGAAAAGGAGTGAGCCATGTGGCTATTCACAAGAAGAGTATTCAAGTAACAAGGAAGAGAAAGTTCAGAGACCCTAAGCTGTGCACTGAGGCTCAAGCCCAGATCCTTGGAGGCATCCTGACGCCTTCCACATCCAGCCCTACCGTGAGTCTTGTTTGCCTTGTGTTCAAAATATATCCGGTATTTAGCTCTTCCCCCTGAAGTCACCTGTTCTAGGCCACACTCATCTTTTGCATGGATTGTTACACAAACCTCATTGTTTGTCTTCTGGCTTCCATTCTTCCACACTCACATCCATAGCCTATTCTCCACACAGCAACCAGAGTGACCCTCTCTAATGGTAAATCTGATCATGTCTCTCCTCTGCTCACCAGCTCTGAAGTCTTTCTGTCCCCCACTGAGTAACAGCCAGACCTTACCCGGTCCACCTCTGAGTGCATCATGCATCATGCTTCTCCCCACCCTTCTCCTCCAGCCCCCTTAGCTGATGTGCCAGGCAGGGAACATGGCAAGTTGGCTCCTCCCTCCAGTTCCCTGCACTGTTCCCTCTCTTCAGAACTTCTCCCCAGCACTTCATGGGGCTTAATTCTTTGCATCATTCAGACCTAGACTCACCTGCTATCTGGTCAGTTCTCCAGGCTGAGGTTTCACATGATGTCAGTCTTCTCTTGGAGGACAGATGACTAGGACGTGCGCCCTACGCTATACACCACCAGATAAATAGTTTCAGGTCGGCTCTACGTGTGATTTGAGCATTTTGGACTGCATTGTCTTTTTAAGAGTATTAATTAATCTATTTATTTATTTTTAGCTGCATCGAGTCTCAGTTGGGGCACGCGGGCTCTGTGTTGTTGTGCGTGGGCTCCAGGGTGCGCGGTCTCTGTACTTGAGGCACACAGGCTCTCTAGTTGTGGTGTGCAGGCTCAGTAGTTGCAGCATATGGGCTTGGTTGCCCCTCAGCACATGAGACCCTAGTTTCCTGACTAGGGATTGAGCCTGTGTCCCCTGCATTGAAAGGTGGATTCTAAACCACTGGACCACCAGGGAAGTCCTCTGGACTGCTTTGTCCTTTGCATTAAAATATAATGATCAGTAATGAGTTAATAATTTCTAATTCTTAAAATGATCCTGGTACGTAGGCAACTCCCATTTTATAGAAGAGGAAACCACGACCCAGAGTGGTTAAGAAGCTTGCCTCAAACCACATTGCTTATGAATGCCAAAAATGTAGGTAAAACCTTGGTTTATTTGATGCCAAAGAAAATTCCACTTTGCTAAGTGGATTAATGTTCCTGTTCATTTGCCACTCATGTTCTAGACTCCAGGAATATTTAGTCTAGAAAAAAGAAGGCTGAAAAGTCAAATAATTATATTCTTGGTTTTTTAAGCAGAAGGAATATTCCAGATACCATCTGTTCCTGGTCTCTCTTCTCATGAGAGAAAATGATAACTGTGAGTGAATGACTAAGGCATTAAATATTAGCAGAGAGCATTGACAAGGGCTGATAATAACTCATAATTATGGAGGGTGCCCTAGGAGCTTGGCTGTGTGCTCAGCCTGTCTACACCTCGCCTAATCTTATGACAGCTCTGCTGATTTGATTCTCACTTTATAGATGAGGAGACTTAAGCTCAGAAGTGAAGTCACACACCTGTTTATACAGTTTGGATGTGCTATAGCAGGGGTTTAAATCCAGAAGTTCTGACTCCCCAGAGTTTACTAATGATGAAGTGGTGGACTCCAGGCCACCATCCGTGAGCTCTTGTTACTGTCTGCAATGAGTGAGATCTGCTCAAAGGCAGGGGAATGGGTGATATGACCTCTTAAGATTACTCTCTCTGGGGGGAGTTCCATTTTCCTTGACAATGAGTTTCTTTGAGAGACAAAAGGCACAGGGCTTTGCCTGGTTCTTCTACCCTGATTTACTGGCATGGCCTCTATGCCTGCTTCCTCTAATCTTTATCTAAAATAGGCCATCCTGTCTCTCTTACAGGGTTGTGGCTTCTGTCTAAGCCATTCACAATACTCAATCATGGAGAAAAAGACTTCAGGCGTAACAATTTTCTAATTATGATGATTGTAATGAGAACTGAAAGTGGCAGTGCTGACTCAAACCTCATTATAGATTTGAGTAGGCATGAAGAGTGATGTATTTTGTGGATCATTTGTCTGTTGCCACAAACCAGCCCTGAACTGTGCTGAAACAGTGTTTGCTCAGCCCACTCAGGATGGGTACTTTAGGCTGGGCTCAGTCGGGAGGTTCTTCTGCTCTCTGCTAGACTCCCCATTTGTCTGGGAGCTTGCTGGTTGGTGTCTGACCTGGGATGCCTTGGCTGGAATGACAGCTCAGGTCTTCTCCACTGTCTCTCATGTATGCCTCCAGGCCAACTGGGCATGTCCGCATGGCCCAACAGAGTTGTAACAGTGAGAAAACTTAAATGTAACAAACAGCAAGTGGAAGCATGCATGTGTTTTAAAAAAATTTTTATTTAGTTTTGATTGGAGGATAATTGTCCATGTGATTTTGAAGTCTTTCTTTTCTTCATCTTTGCTAATACCACTTAAGCCATGGCAAGTCATAGGGCTGAGTGTGGAATTAGAATCAGGCTAATTCTACATGTATGGTGGGGGAGGACCACAGATACAGCTCAGAGGGCTTGGGTTCATGGAGGTCAATAATTGAGGTCACTAATACAACCAACCTACCACATTTCATGGCTGCACATGGATGCATTCTTAATATGGACTTGAATGACCCTCTCAGTCATCTTCACATGCGTTGGTTTCTAGACCAAGACACATCCTAATTCTCTGATTCAAGGAACATGTGTCCACTGAGTATCTTGTGCATTTTCATTTTTGCTTATTTGGGAAGAATTTCAGAGCATGGCTTCCAAAGTTATGGCATAACAGAACTGTCATGGATTAATCGGAGTGAATGAGGCGTACACATGGGGGAAATATAATATTTTCATAAACAGCACAATTTGAGAGGTAAAAGGCAAAAACCACTGAAGAAGCCTCCAATAAATTCAAATTTTACATCCCTGTACAAAGTACCACCTTACTTTTGAAATGTACAGAGATATGAGGATGCTTCAAGTACTTTTGTGTGAGTAAAAGGAGTTCAGCTGTCAACTGCTCTTAGTCTGGGAGTCAAGATTGAGTGCCCATAGAGGGAAGGCAGGCATAATCCCCAGTACCTTGAGGTTCCCTGATCCACTATGCAGCCTATGATCTTAGCATAACAGTAAGATTCACTGGCTTGAGTGCCCAGAAGTCAGATCCTAAGCCTATGGCTCTGATAGTCTTTCCTGAAGATGAAGAGGGCCACACTCTTCCTCAGCCTCAAAATTGGATGCCTTGTGGGGTTCTCAGTTGCCATCACCAGAGGGAGCCTGGTTTTATTTGAAGAAACTGAATTGGAATCAGAACATCTGGATATTGCCCTCAGCGCTTTCATTGACTTACTGTGTGTCTTTGGGAAAGTCACTTTCCTTTTCTGGGCTCTAGTCATCACCTATGAAATTAAGGTTTTTGGCTAAGGACTTCCACTTTCCATTCTGTGTATCTAAGGTCAAGTGCCCATTTTAAAATCAGGGTATAGAATCTGAGTGTAAGAACCCTCAGTTTGTTAATATATTTAATGAGTGCCCACCGCATGCTGGGAACTGTTTTAGGTACTTCAGATTGGACAGCAATAAGGAAATTCTTGCTGTCAAGGAGCTTCTTTCTCAAAGGGATTTTATCCTTCTCTTTCTCCTACTCCTCTTCTGCCTTCTCCCCCTTCTTCTCATTTCTTTCCTCTTCCTCCTCATCTATAAACAGTGATCAGGCATTTATATCCTACCAGACAATGTGCTAAGTGCTCCCTTTTCATGTACCGTCTTAATTAATCACGATAACCTTATAAGGACTCGTATTTCCACCATGCTGGTGTCCTTTCCACTCACACCCACCCCCTCCCCAATCCACTGTCCACCCTTCTCCAACCTGCTTTATGGCCTCAGGAGGTTGACCCCTATGGAACTTATCAGCTTGCTGAATCTCAGGCTTCCAGTTGGATTTGGCCAACAGAGACTCTGGCAGAAGACTGGAGGCTCAGAGGAGAGGGAGGTCATCGTATTTGTTTACCTGGCTCCTTCCTTGCCAGGTTCTGGCTCTGGTCAGACTGTCCCTCCATAAAACTACCTTCTCTGGGTTGTGATAACCATTCCCTCCCTGCGACCTTTCAGGCCTCAGGCTGGTTCAGTTTCCCTCTGTTACTAGCCCAAGTATACTGTATTGTCCTTTGTTAATTTCCTTAAATTTTGACCACGCCTTTGTGTATAATCCCTTTTTAAAACTCTCCTGCAATAATCCAGCTTGAGTGTGCCATGGGTTTCCTGCAGACTTTGACTGAGACACCCCTATTTTGCAAATGCAAAAACAGCTGCTGCACTGGCCCCAATACTTATGAGCTGTGTGATCTTCATCCTAGGTCTCAGCTCAAAGAGCGCTTCCTCAGGGAAGCCTTCCCTGGTGCCCTAAGGCCCCTGTATCAGGCGTCCCCATAGGACACCACCCATAGGTTTGATGATTCACTGGGAGGACTCATGGCTCTGACTATTTAAAAAAATGCAATTTTATTTATTGTTATTTTTGGCTTTGCTGGGTGTTTGCTGCTGTGCCGGCTTTCTCCAGTTACAGCAAGTGGGGGCTGCTCTCTAGCTGTGGTGCCCAGGCTTCTCATTGCTGTGGCTTTTCTCATTGTGGAGCATGGGCTCTAGGGTTTGCAAGCGTCAGCAGCTGTGGCATGTGGGCTCAGTAGTTGCGGCTACTGGGCTTTAGAGCACAGGCTTGATGGTTGTGGCACATGGGCTTCGTTGCTCCAAGGCGTGTGGGATCTTCCCAGATCAGAGACCGAACCTGTGTCTCCTGCCTTGGCAGGCACGTTCTTTACCACTGAGTCACCAGGAAAGCCCCATGGCTGTGACTTTTTACAGTAAAAGGATCCCAGGCAAAAGGGAAAAGGTACATGGGGCGAAGTCTATTGGAAACCAGGCACACACTTCCAAGAGTCCCTCCTAGTGGAGTCAGACAGGGTGTGTTTAACACCTCTGGCATTGAATCGTGACATGTGTGAAATGTTGCCTAGCAGGGAAGCCCATCAGAGACTCAGTGCCCAGGGTTTTATTGGGGAAAGTAACATAGGTATTCTCTGCCTCCCATATACTGAAGTTCTAGACTCCCAGAAGGAAAGCATGTATTCAGAATAAACTGTATTATTTGTACAGATAGCCTGGGCATAGTGAGCTGCTCTTACCATTGAGGGAAAGTTTTATACCAGTGCAGGGAACTGTTTATAATTCCAGTTTGCCACTGACAGCTATAGTGGGTTGAGTGAGGGCCCCTTTATAGATCTGTCCACATCTGATTCCTGCGACCTGTGAATGTGACCTTGTTTGGAAAAAAGGCCTTTGCAGATGCAGTTAAGTTAAAGATCTTGAGATGAAGTTATCATCCTGAGTGATCCAGGTGGACCCTAAATCCAATGACAAGTCTTTATGGGACACAGGGAAGATCTGACAGAAGAGCAGGAGGCAGTGGGGCCATGGAAGCAGAGATTGGAAGGATGTGGCTAAAAGGCAAGGAGCAAAGGGAGGCTTAAGAGTCCAGGAACAGATTGTCCTGTGGAGTTCCCAGAGGGAGTGTGGTCCTCCTGGACTGGGGACTTCTAGCCTCCCGGTCTGTTTTATGTTTATTTTTTTGGCCCTGAGGCATGTGGGATCTAGATCCCCAACCAGGGATTGAACCCACACCTGCTGCAATGAAAGGCAAAGTCTCAACCACTGGACCTTAAGCCTCTCCCCAGAGACAGGGGAGCCTGGTGGGCTGCCGTCTATGGGGTCATACAGTCAGACACAACTGAAGTGACTTAGCAGCAGCAACAATGTGTGGTACTTTGCTATAGAAGACCTAGGAAACTAATACACCAGCCAAGGGTCAGCCTTGCAAACAGGTCTTTCTAAGGGTAGCAACCTCAACGTGCTGTGTTAACTCTTTTACACCCGCACCATCCACACAGATATTTGGCACCACTTCTGTGTTATCTTTACAGCACTTCTCTTTCCCTAATTATGAAACATGACAGTGAAAGTCCCTCAGTCATGTCTGACTCTTTGTAGCCCCATAAACTGTAGCCGGCCAGGCTCCTGTGGCCATGGGATTTCCCAGGCAAGAATACTGGGGCGAATTGCCATTCCCTTCTCCAGGAGATCTTCCTGACCCAGGGGTGGAACCTGCATCTCTTGAATCTCCTGCATTACAGGCAGATTCTTTACCATTTGAGTCACCAGGGAAGCCTAATTATATTTTTGTCTGATCGGGTCATTCATTTAGCACATATGTATTGATTGCCTTTTGTGTACTAGGCACTCTGCTAGTTTTGGGTGTGCAGTGATAAGGAAAACAGACAGGGATGCTGCCCTTATAGATTTTCTAATAAGGTGTTAACAGTAGGAAGACAGACCACAGAATATTTCAGACTAGTGGCTGAGTCAGCTTCCCTGCCTTCAAGTGCGTTTTGATCAAGTTCATCACTTTTTGCCATTACTCATGAGGCAAATGTGGGCAGGGGTTACTTTTGATTGTGTGGGCCCCCTCAAAATCACTCATTATGCAGAACCCGAGGTTACTTCATCACAGCCCAGACCAAGCACATGAAAAAGGTCTCTGTTTTAAGATTATCTGTGGAGCCCGAAGGGAGCTTGAGATAACATCAGGCGGTGTTTCAGAGGGTTGACTCTTTCTTCTGGGGTCACAACCAAAGGCTTCAGGGAAGAGTTGCATTTGGAAATTTCACTGTGCTTCCTTGCAGCTTAACGATAAGATCAACTTTGTTTATGTATTTACTTGTTTATCATCTATCTTCCCTACTAAAATTATAGCTACCCAAACACCCTTTCATGTCCCCAGGGCTGATAACACAGCTTGGCACAAGTGGGTACTCTTTAAATATTGGTGATTGAGTGAATGAATCACACATTCTCTTTTTATAGGATTTACTGCACCATTAGGAAATTAGCGTGGGTTTATCTGTCCGCTGATACCCAACCATGAGCTCTTTGGGAGGACCAATCATGTCATAGTATTTTTGTTGTCCTAGCACAGGAGAGGTCAGTCAGCCTTGCTGAATGCATCAGTGGATTGAAGGCATAAATATGATCACATGCACAATAAGCCCAGATTTTGAAAGGTGTTTTGATGAAAACTAAAAACTTCTCAGAGTACTTGGGAAGTCTCTCCTACTTGGGCCACTTTTCCCCTGGGTTTTCAATGTCTGGGAGAATTAATTTTGTTTAATCCATTTCAGCCTGCCCTGAATCCAGATGTCTGGGTGATTTTTCTAAAACTTTGGCTGTTGATCTTATGAGAATGGTTCCTCCATTAATACTCACATCACATCTGTTCTGTTCTTCAAATTATGTCTTTGTGAGACTTCTTAGAGTCTGCCTCTAGAATCTCCATTTCCAGATGACTTTCCCATTTGTAATAATGACCATTCTAATTTTTGTCCTTAATATTTCCTGATGGACTTTCCAAATGCATTCATGCTTTTGATCTTCAAAGGGAGCAAATGTGAAATGGACTAATAAAAATCCGTAATGTAACATTTTAATAAGTCAATCTGTCCTTTGCTGTCATAGAACCAAGCTTCCATTTCACTGTTCAAGAACTCATCAGATGAAATGACCTCCCCATCAAGAAAAATTACTCCATATGGTAATGTAATCACAAAGGAGAAACATTATTTTCCTATATATTATTCCCTGCAGAAATTGTAGTAAGAAAGCCATCGTATTAAATATATCTAGGATGCCGAAGTTCTGGCTTGCCAGCCTGATGGAGTTTCATTTTCTTTATAGGAGAAGCAAACAGTTCTCGTTGGCAGCATTTTATTTTAAGGGTTCATTAGGCAATTGTACATTATACTTGGACACCTGTGGAAGTGTAGATTATATCTCCATGAATATAAATGCCTTTGTTATGAGTCACACTATTACAGTCAATAACAGATGTCTTTTTAAGGACAGACACTTAAAATGAAGTATGTAAGGATGCATTCACCTATCTTCCTTAAAATATTAGTAGCAATGTTGTGTGTTTTGTAAATTTAGGAAGTCAGTATGAGGAGAGATTAAAGCATTTCTAGTCTATTAAGCATCACCTTCCGTTAAAAGTGTGGTACTAGTCAGGGAAATGTATGTTTAAATAGCATCTTACTTAATGAATCCTCTCTTTGAACCACATTTACTGCACAGGGAAAATATTTTTCTTCATCTCAGTAGGGCCATGGAGACAATTCATCCAAGGTTGAGTTGAGCTAGGAGCCCTCCTGTCTTATG
This sequence comes from Cervus canadensis, assembly GCF_019320065.1. Classification (NCBI taxonomy): domain Eukaryota; kingdom Metazoa; phylum Chordata; class Mammalia; order Artiodactyla; family Cervidae; genus Cervus; species Cervus canadensis. Next base: position 26,141,611 of record NC_057398.1, read on the forward strand.
AATTATTCAACAGTTTCTTACTTCATAAATATAGGTATGCTCTCTGTTGTTGGTGAGGATCAGAGAGGAGTAGAAAGAGCCCTGCCTATGCAGGAGGAGAGCTAAATGGCAGAGAAATCATTCTGTTATCCTTATTTTTCAGCTGAGTTCTTCTGTTCCACATGTTATCCAAAGAGAGCTAATGGTGAGGTATCAGTGGTAGATTGGAAAGAACATGGAACTTAAAATAAGACTCAGCTCTTCTAAATACTTTGATAATTTTTTTTTGTGAAATAATTTAAATCCCCAGTGCCCTGGTTCCTCATCTATAAAATGAGGATTTATACCTATTGCACAGAATTGTCCTGAGGTTTTTAAAAAAGTAATATAGAACTTCTGATTCTGCTGGAGCAGCTTGTATAGACTAACCCTCCCCTCCCCCCAATAAAAAAATCAGACAAAATACATGAAAATATAAAGAAAAAAAAAAAGAAAACATAGGGAAAAAAAAAAAGCAAGATATCAGTGACTAAGGTAACCAGAACTTGAGAGGTCAAACAAATCCTTATAAGAAGAAAATATTCATTTGTAGGAGCCCCGCTTTTGTCTCTGCTTTCTCCCCTAAGACACTTGCTGATTCACAATGAAGGGGAATGAAGGCTGAGCAGAAAGAGATGACCTGGAGGTTACAGAAGTCTTGATAGCTTGGGAAGGCAGGGGTTAGAATTTGTTCATGCCAGGACAGTTAGGACTTGTGGGGCTCAATGTCATAGAAAGGAGGAAATTTTAGAAGAGTCGGCCCAAAATTGTATGTGTGATTTTGCATTGATGCAACTTAAATATTCTTAAATTATACATTTGTGTGGGCAAGATTCAGAAAACAAATATACAAAGCAGAGTTAAGCTGAAGTTTCAGCAGTTAAATAGAGCCTCTAGTTTTCATATTCACAATATCTGACATTTGAATAAATTGCCACATATTATAGGAAATAGAACCAAATGACTAGAATTAACAATAAAAACCTATGGATGATCCAAATACTGGAGTTTTTAGACACATACTGTCAAAACGATTGGTTCTTTTGTTCAAGAAAATAGAAGAAAAGATGAAGAACTTTATCAAAGAATAATCTATTTTAAAAAATGACATGGAGATACTGTATCTTAAAGATAAAATAATTGAAGCTAAAAATTCAATAGATAGGTTTAATAGTAGATCAGACACAGTAGAAAAGAGAATTAGTAAACTGGATAGAGGTGAATAGAAATTTCCAGATTGAAGTGTAGAGGAAAAAAGGATGGGCAAATGCTAAAAACTAGTTTAAAAGACATGTGGGACATGATTTCAAGGTCAAACAGATGTGTGAAAACAATCTTAGAAATAGAGGTGAGATCTCATGGAGCAGAAGCAATATTTGAAGATGATATTGACTAAAATTTGTTTATACTTAAAAAAATTAGTTTCCAAAGGCATTACATCCCAATTCAAGAAACTCTACAAACTTCAGGATAAATACAAAGAAAATCAGTCTAGGCACATCATAATAAAACATGTTGGCAGCCAAATACAAAAGATATCTTAAAGGCATCAAGAAAGAAAGAGATGTTGTTCTGTTGCTATGTCGCATCTGACTCTTTGTGACCCCATGGACTGCAGCACACCAGGCTACTCTGTCCTCCACTATCTCCTAGAGTTTGCTATAATTCATGTCCATTGAGTTGGTGATGCTATCCAACCATCTTGTCCTCTGACACCCACTTCTTTTGCCTTCAATCTGTCCCAGCATCAGGTCTTTTCCAATGAGCAAGCCCTTCACATCAGGTGGCCAAAGTATTGAAACTTCAGCTTTAGCAATAGTCCTTTCAATGAATATTCAGGGTTGATTTCATTTAGGATTGACTGGTTAGATCTTGCAGTACAAGGGACTCTCAAGAGTCTTCTCCAACATAATTCCACAGCATCAGTTCTTTGGTGTTCAGCCTTCTTTATGGTCCCGTTTTCACCTCCATACATGACCACTGGAAAGGTCATAGCTTTGGCAATACAAACTTTTGTTGGCAAAGAGATGTCTCTGCTTTTGAATACTCTGTCTTGGTTTCTCATAGCTTTCCTTCCAAGGAGCAGTTATCTTTTAATTTGATGGCTGCAGTCACCATCCACAGTGAATACATTACCTTCAAAGAAGCAACAATAAGACCGATAGTCAATTCCTCAGCAAAAATGATAGGAATCAAGTGGCAATGAAAACTCTCTAAATTAACGCTAACCTACAATTTTATATCCAGCAAAAAAGCTTTCAAAAATTAAAATAATATTTTAAAAAACAAAAACTGCACTAAAAGGATAACTTAAAGCAAAAGGAAAGCGCTTCTAGATGGAAGCATAGTCAGTCAGGAAGGATTGAAAAGGGTATATATCTGATAAATCTAATTGAAGCCTGTCAACTTAAACAGTAGCAGTAATGCCTAGTAGGGTTTTAAATGTACGTAGAATTAAAATATAAGCAAAAGCAGTTACAAAAGGCAAGGAGTAGGTAAATGGAGTTAAAGGGGGGAAAGTTTTGGCATTGTCCAAAAAATGGTAATGTCCTAATTTAGATATTAATAGATCTTAATAAGCCAGCATGCATATTTCAATCTCTAGGGTAACCTCTAAAATGATAATAAAATAATATATAAATGAGGATTTGATGGAAGGAGATAGTGAAATAATAAAAATACTTGAATTTGAAAGAAAACAAGAAAGCATAATAAAAATTGGACAGTAATCAAAGGGAAAAAATAAAGAGTAAAAAGTAATTTTAACCCCAGTATACTCCAGTATCCTTGCTTGGAGAATTCCATGGAGCCTGGTGGGCTATAATCCACGGGGTCACAAAGAGTTGTACATGACTGAATGACTAACACACACACACACACACACACACACACACACACACACACACACACATGCACATCAAGAATTAGACTAACAGGGAAGCCCAGGGTAAAGGAACCAAGTATTCCAATTAAAAACAAATATTGACAGACTAGATTTAAAGACAGTAGTTATGTACTGCTTATAAGAAATATACCTTAAATATAAAGGCATTGAAAAGCTAAAATAAAGAGAATGGAAGAAGATATACCATGAGAACCCTAACCAAAAGAAATCTGGTGTAGTTTTAAAAATATCAAAGTAGACTTTAAGCCAAAAAAAAAAAATTTACTAGACATGAACAGAAATTTTTATGGTGATAAAAGGGTTCTTTCAACAAGAATATATAGCAAATCTAAATTTGTAAGCACCTACTGACCTAAAAATTATTTTATTATACCCTCAAAATATATAAATCATAATTGAGCACAATTAAAGTGTGAAATAGATAAATATAAAATCATAGCTGTAGATTTTAAGATACTTCTGTCTGTAATCAACAGAATAAGCAGACAAAAAGTGATGTAAATATTTGAAAAACAAAGTGAGTAACACTGACCTAATTAACACATGTAGGATACCACAGCTAATGAGTGCAGGAGACACACGGTTTTCAAGAACACACAGAGCCTTTACAAAGTAGGACAGATGAGTAGCCAGAAGACAAATATCAGTAAATTTCACTGAATTGAAATTATACAAAATATATTCTCTGGCCATGGTGGAATTAAGCAAGAAACCAGTGATGAAAAGCTAACTTAAATATTCCCAAATGTTTGGGAGTTAAGTAATATGCTATAAAGTAACCCATGAATCAGAGAAAATATTATAATGAAAGCTAGAAAGTATCTCTAATTGAATGATAAAAAACTGACACTCAAACTCTTAAAATGCAACTAAAACAATGCTTGAAGAAAATTTAGAAAACAGAATACATATGTTAGAAAAAAAAGAAAAGTTGAACAAAATCAAGTTTTCATCTCAAGAAGTTCTAAAAAGGATAGCATATTAAACTCAGGAACCTTTGAAGAAGAAAAATAATAAAAACAAATAATCGAATCAGTAAAATAGAAGATGTACAATGAAATATTTAGAAAGCCCCAAATTGATTAAGATTAGTATAATTGATGTGCTCAGTCATGTCTGACTCTTTGTGACCCTGTGGAACATAGCCTGCCAAGCTCCTCTGTCCATGGAATTTTCCAAGCAAGAATACTGGAGTGAGGTGTCATGTCCTACTCCAGGGAATCTTCCCGACCCAGGGATCAAACTCACATCTCTTGTGTCTACTGCACTGGCAGGTGGATTCTTTACCACTAGTGCCACCTGGGAAGGCCCTGCATAATTGATAACCTCCCAGAAAGGGTAAACAAGAAAAATCCTAAGATGTATAAAACTTAAGATGTGTGTATGTGAATATTTATATATATATGTGTGTGTGTGTGTATATATATATATACACATATATATATGTATATATGATGTATGAAACTTAAGATATTATCAGAGTAAATCTAGTGCTATATAAACACATCATGCCCATGTTAGGTTTATCTCATAAATGAAAAGTTGCTTTAGCATTTTAAAATCAATCAATGAATTGATACATTATTTAAAATTATAAAATTATTTAAATAGTTGGAGGAGCAAACATTTTATAAGATTCAGTATTCACTCATAATAAAACTCTCAGCAAATTAGGACTAGAAGGGACGTTCCTAATCTGATAATGAACATCTATGTAAAACCAATAGCCAGAATCTGACTCAATGGGTAGATACTGAAAGTGTTCCCTTTGAGGGATGGAATGAACCAACTATATCTGCTATCACCACTTCTATTCAAGATTCTACTGGTAAGTTTAGCCAATGAAGTAAGGCAAGAAAAATAAATAAAATGGTTATAATTTGCAGGCATAATTGTAAACTAAATAAACCAAAAGAATCCACAAATATTCTGTAAGAATTAATATGTGGTCTCAGCTGACTTGCTGGATACAATTAAATATGTAAATATTGATTTTATTTTCACACACTACAAACAACCATAAGTTAAAAAATTAAAATGCCTTTAAAATAGCGTAAGCTATTCAATACCTAGGAATAAATCTAACCAAAGATGTATAAGACATATACATAGGAAGCCATGAAACTCTATGGGGAAATTTGGAAAAGGAGGGATTTCTCAACTCTATTAAGTGATGTTGAGAGTTGAGTGAAATGTGGATTGAATTAACCATTGGATTTGATAATAGGGAGCATGTGGTAAACTTGGGATGAACATGTTCAATGTAATATGTTAATATCAGGGTAAAAGATTGATTCTCATATATTCAAAACAGAATGTGAGGTGAAGATTCGGAAACAGCAGGAATGAACAAATATCAGAGCAGATTTTTTTTTCCATAAAAGAGAATACAGATAAACAGGATAGTGGCTTAAGGGGACATTGGGTCAAGGATGGTCTTTGCTGGGTTCTTTTAACTTTCTTTTTTAAAAAAGACAGGAGTGTGGCAGTATGTAGTAGAGAGGGCTTCAGAGCTCAGCTGGTAAAGAATCTGCCTGCAATGCAGGAGACCCTGGTTGAATTCCTGGGTCAGGAAGATCTGCTGGAGAAGGGATAAGCTCAGTTCAGTTCAGCTGCCCAGTCATGTCTGACTCTTTGTGGCCCCATGGGCTGGAGCACGCCGGGCCTCCCTGTCCATCACCAACTCCTGGAGCTTACTCAAACTCATGTTCATTGAGTCGGTGATGCCATCCAACCACCTCATCCTCTATCGTCCCCTTTTCCTCCTGCCTTCAATCTTTCCCAGCATCAGGGTCTTTTAAAATGAGCCAGTTCTTTGCATCAGGTGGCCAAAGTATTGGAGTTTCAGTTTCAGCATCAGTCCTTTCAATGGATATTCGGGACTGATTTCCTTTAGGATTGACTGGTTGGATCTCCTTGCAGTCCAAGGGACTCTCAAGAGTTTTCTCCAACACCATAGTTCAAAAGCATCAATTTTTCGGCACTCAGCTTTCTTCACAATCCAACTCTCACCTCCATACATGACTCCTGGAAAAACCATAGCCTTGACTAGATGGACATTTGTTGGCGCAGTAATGTCTCTGCTTTTTAATATGATGTCTAGTTTAGTCATAGCTTTTCTTCCAATATACAAGCGTCTTTTAATTTCATGGCTGCAGTCACCATCTGCAGTGATTTTGGAGCTCAAAAAATAAAGTCTGTCACAGTTTCCATTGTTTCTCCATCTATTTGCCATGAAGTGATGGGACTGGATACCATGATCTTAGTTTTCTGAGTGTTGAGTTTTAAGCTGCTTTTTCACTTTCCTCTTTCACTTTCACCAAGAGGCTCTTTAGTTCTTCGCTTTCTGTCATAAGGGTGGTGTCATCTGCATATCTGAGGTTACTGATATTTCTCCCAGCAATCTTGATTCCAGGTTGTGCTTCATCCAACCTGGCATTTTGCACGATGTACTCTGCGTATAAGTTAAATAAGCAGGGTGACAGTATACAGCCTTGACATACTCCTTTCCTGATTTGGAATCAGTTTATTGTTTCATGTCCGGTAACTTGCTTCTTGACCAGCATACAGATTTCTCAGGAGGCAGGTAAGGTGGTCTGGTACTCCCATCTCTTTAGGAATTTTCCACAGTTTTTTTGTGATCCATACAAAGGCTTTGGCATAGTCAATAAAGCAGAAGTAGATGTTTTTGTGGAACTCTTGCTTTTTGATGATCCATTGGATGTTGGCAATTTGATCTCTGGTACCTCTGCCTTTTCTAAATCCATCTTGAACATCTGGAAGCTCACAGTTTGTGTACTGTTGAAGTCTGGCTTGGAGAATTTTGAGCATTACTTTGCTAGCATGTGAGATGAGTGCACTTGTGTGGTAGTTTGAACATTCTTTGACATTACCTTTCTTTTTCTTATTTATTTTTATTAGTTGGAGGCTAATTACTTTACAATATTGTAGTGGTTTTTGTCATACATTGACATGAATCAGCCATGGATTTACATGTATTCCCCATCCCGATCCCCCCTCCAACCTCCCTCTCTACCCGATCCCTCTGGGTCTTCCCAGTGCACCAGGCCCGAGCACTTGTCTCATGTATCCAACCTGGGCTGGTAATCTGTTTCACCATAGATAATATACATGTTTCGATGCTGTTCTCTCTAAACATCCCACCCTCGCCTTCTCCCACAGAGTCCAAAAGTCTGTTCTGTACATCTGTGTCTCTTTTTCTGTTTTGCATATAGGGTTATCATTACCATCTTTCTAAATTCCATATATATGTGTTAGTATACTGTAATGGTCTTTATCTTTCTGGCTTACTTCACTCTGTATAATGGGCTCCAGTTTCATCCATCTCAGAACTGATTCAAATGAATTCTTTTTAACGGCTGAGTAATATTCCATGGTGTATATGTACCACAGATTCCTTATCCATTCATCTGCTGATGGGCATCTAGGTTGCTTCCATGTCCTGGCTATTATAAACAGTGCTGCGATGAACATTGGGGTGCATGTGTCTCTTTCAGATCTGGTTTCCTCAGTGTGTATGCCCAGAAGTGGGATTGCTGGGTCATATGGCAGTTCTATTTCCAGTTTTTTAAGAAATCTCCACACTGTTCTCCACAGCGGCTGTACTAGTTTGCATTCCCACCAACAGTGTAAGAGGGTTCCCTTTTCTCCACACCCTCTCCAGCATTTATTGCTTGTAGACTTTTGGATAGTAGCCATCCTGACTGGTGTGTAATGGTACCTCATTGTGGTTTTGATTTGCATTCTCTGATGATGAGTGATGTTGAGCATCTTTTCATGTGTTTGTTAGTCATCTGTATGTCTTCTTTGGAGAAATGTCTGTTTAATTCTTTGGCCCATTTTTTGATTGGGTCATTTATGTTTCTGGAATTGAGCTGCAGGAGTTGCTTGTATATTTTTGAGATTAATCCTTTGTCTGTTGCTTCGTTTGCTATTATTTTCTCCCAATCTGAGAGCTGTCTTTTCACCTTGCTTATAGTTTCCTTTGTTGTGCAAAAGCTTTTAAGTTTCATTAGATCCCATTTGTTTATTTTTGCTTTTATTTCCAATATTCTGGGAGGTGGGTCATAGAGGATCCTGCTGTGATTTGACATTACCTTTCTTTAGTCTCAGGTCAAACAATAGGGAGAGAACACAGCCCCGCCCATCAACAGAAAATTGGATTAAAGATTTACTGAGCATGGCCCAGAGACTAAGACAGAACTGTGTTTGGAGAAGGTATGGGTCAGCAGTGGACTGTTGCAGGGGCAGGGGCTCTGGGTATGGCGTAAGCCTTCTTGGAGGAGGTCACCATTAACCCACCAGAACTTACACAGGACTGGGGAAACAGACTCTGAGAGGGCACAAACAGCACACTATGCACTCCACGACCCAGGAGAAAGGAGCAGTGACCCCACAAGAGACTGACCCAGACTTGACCATGAGTGCCCAGGAGTCTCTGGTGGAGGCGTGGGTTGGACGTGGCCTGCGGCAGGGTTTGGGGCACTGAGTATAGCAGTGTGTGCAGGGGACCTTTTGAAGGAGGTTGCTATTATCTTCATCACCTCCACCATAGTTTGGCCTCAGATAAAAAACAGTGAGGGAACACAGCCCCACCCTTCAACAGAAAATTGAATTAAAGATTTACTGGGCATGGCCTGTAAAACATCCACATTTTAGGAATCAGTGAACTAAAATGGACTGGAACAGGTGGATTTAACTCAGATGACCATTATATCTACTACTATGGGCAAGAATCCCTTAGAAGAACTGGAATATCCATCATGGTCAACAAAAGAGTCTGAAATGCAGTACTTGGATGTAATCTCAAAAACAACAGAATGATCTCTGTTCATTTCCAAGGCAAACCATTCAGTATCTCAGTAATCCAAGTCTATGCCCTGAGCAGTGATGCTGAAGTTGAATTTGGATGGTTCTATGAAGACCTATAAGACCTTCTAGAACTAACACCCAAAAAACCAGGATAGGCTACCCACTCCAGTATTCTTGGGCTTTTCTCTTGTGGCTCCCCTGGTAAAGAACCTGCCTGGAGTGTGGGAGACCTGGGTTCCATCCCTGTTGGGATAATCCCCTGGAGAAGGGAAAGGCTACCCTCTCCAGTGTTCTGGCCTGGAGAATTCCATGGACTGTGTAGTCCATGGATTCTCAAAGAGTCGGACACGACTGAGAGACTTTCACTTCACTTCACTTCACTTCACTTATCTTCCTTTTTTTTTTTTTTTAAAAAAAAAAAGACAAGTGTGGCAGTATGTAGTAGAGATTCATGGATTAGATTTATGGTTTCTTCCCCAGGGTTCTGGGCTCTCTGTCACCTAGGAATGCAGGTAGGCATCTAGTTCCATGTCTGAAAACATCTCATGATGTTGAAAAGGTTCCCTGAACACTAAAGGAGAAGTTCACTATTGTGCCCCAAGTACATGGAGTTAGTTCTCAGGATTCAACCTGAGCTCTGGCTCAACCTCAGTTTGGTGTTAAATAATTAAGTCTCCAGCCCTGCCTAAAATCCTTCGTTGTCTCCTGTTTATCCTGGGGATAAAATGAGAACAACCAAGAATGGCTTACAAGGCTCATGACTCTCTAGACCCCACTTCACCATTTCTAGTCCACTCATATCATTATGTGCTCTCCCCCCTGACCTGCCTCAGGGCCCCAGTTGTCCTATTTTCTTAAGACTGAGGGACTTCACAGAATGTAAGACTTTTGGTGTTAAAATTTTGAAAGTCTCAGGCAAACCAAATGATTTGCTCACCTTGCACCATCTTCTCTGTTCACTCATGCCCAAATTCCTGAAAATCACTGATTATTTCCTGAATGTACTTTACTTGTTTTTGACATTACACAACTGTAATTCTGTTGGAATATCAGCCCCTGTCTTTTTCTTGGCTAAATCCTCTTTTCCTATTCATTTATTGAGTTATAACTAACCATACACGTTCATATTAGTTTCAGGTGTACAACATAGTAATTTGGTATTTTTATATATTATGAAGTTCATCACCATATAAAATTGTTACAATATTATTGTCTATATTTTGTATGTGTACATTATTTTGTAGCTGGAAATTTGTATCTGTTAGTCCCTTTCATCTGTTTTCATGTTTGCCTCCCCCCCTCACCCCAAAAATGACAAATTTGTTCTCTGTATCTATGAGTCTGTTTTCTGTTTTGCTTTCTTTTTTAGATTCCACATATAAATACAATCATGTGATATTTTTCTCGTCTGACTTATTTCGCTTAGGACCATCCATGTTACTGCAAATGGCAAGGTTTTTTAAATGACCAATTAGTATTCTGTTTATGTATATGTATGTGTGTGTATACACCATATCTTCTTTATCTATTCACCTATTAGTGGACACATAGGTTGCTTCCATATATTGGTTGTACTGTACTGTTTTGATTACTATAACTGTGTAGTGTGGACTTCCCTATAGCTCATATGGTAAAGAATCTGCCTGTAATGCAGAAGACCTGGGTTTGATCCCTGTGTCAGGAATATTCCCTGGAATAGGAAATGGAAATCCATTCCAGTATTCTTGCCTGGAAAATCCCATAGACGAGGAGCCTGGCAGGCTACAGTCCATGGGGTCACAGAGTTGGATATGACTAAGTGACAAACACACAACTTTGTAGTGTAATTTTAAGTCTGGGAGCATGATATCTTCAGCTTTGTTCTTTTTCAAGATTGCTTTCACTATTGAGGATCTTTGGTGATTCCATACAAATTTTAGAATTCTTTTTTTGTAGTTCTGTGAAAAATGCCATTGATATTTTGATAAGGTTTTTTTTTTTTTTTATTCTGTAAATTGCTTTGGGTAGAATGGACATTTTAGCAATATTGACTATTCTAATCCATGAACATAGAGTATCCTTTCATTTATTTGTGTCATCTTCTGTTTCTTTCCTAGTGTCCTACAGTTTTCAGAGTACATGTTTAAATTTATACTGAAGTATTTTATTATTTTTGATACAATTGTAAACAAGACTGTTTTCTTAATTTCTCTTTCTGATAGTTCATTTTTTGGTGAAATTTTTGCGGTTTTCTATATAATATCATGTATCCTGCAAATGGTGACAGTTTTACTTCTTCCTTTCCAATTTGGATGCCTTTTATTTCTTTTTCATACCTAATTGCTATGGCTAGGACTTCCAATATTATGTTTAATAAAAGTGGTAAGAGTGGACATCCTTGTTTTTTTTTCCCCCTTAATCTTAAAGGAAAAGTTTTCAGCATTGACTGTTTTATTTGTTGTAGCTTTGTCATATATGATGTTCCTTACATTTAGATATGTTCCCTCTATACCTGCTTTTTTGGGAGTTTTTATCATAAACGGATGTTGAAATTTGTCATATACCTTTTCTGCATGTATGGAGATGATTGTATGATTGTTATTCTTTGTTAATATGGTGTGCCATATTTATTTATTTATGGGTATCAAAATGTTCTTGCATCCCTTGAATGAATTCCACTTGATCATGATGTGTGATCCTTTTAATGTATTATTGAATTTGGTTTGCTAATATTTTGAATTTTTGCATCTATATTCATCAAGGACATTGGCCTATAATTTTTGTGTGTGTACACATGGTGTCTTTGTCTAGTTTTGTTAACTAGGGTAGTGCTGGTTTTGTAAAATGAGTTTGGAAGTATTTTTTCCTCTTCAATTTTTTGGAGTAATTTGAGAAGGATAGGCACTAATTCTGCTTTAAATGCTTGGTAGAATCCACCCATGAAGCCATCTGCAGGGGAGTTTTTGATTACCAATTTGGTTTTTTGACTAATAGTTGGCTTATTCAGATTTCCATTTCTTCATGATTCAGTTTTGAAAAATGGTATGTTTCTAGGAATTTATCCATTTCATCTAGGTTGTCTAATTTCTTGGCATTTAGTTATATTTTCTCATGATCCTTTGTATTCTTGTGGTGGTGTTTGTATTTTCTCCTCTTTCATTTGTGATTTTATTTATTTGAGTCCTCTTTCTTTTTCTTCCTCTTTTCTTTCCTCTTCCTTTTTCTTCCTTCTCCTTTCTTCCTTCCATAGCTAAAGGTTTGTCAATTTTGTTTATATTTTTAAAGAACCAACTCTTGGTTTCATTGACTTTTTCTACTTTTTTTAAAGTCTCTTATTTATTCCCACTCTGATCTTTATTATTTCTTTCCTTCTACTAACTTTGGGCTTTGGTTATTTTTTTCTAGTTCTTTTAAATGTACATTTAGATTCAATACCTGAGATTTTTTTTTTTCCCCTTTAAACAAGACTGTGTCTCCATGAACTTCTCTTTTACTTTTTTGACTGTCCTGAGTCTTCGTTGCTGTGTGGGTTTTTCTGTAGTTGTAGTGTGAAGGCTTCTCACTGTGATGGCTTCTCTTGTTGCAGAGGACAGGCTCTAGGGTATGTGGGCTTCAGTAGTTGGGGCTTGTGGGCTCAGTAGTTGTGGCTCCTGGGTTCTAGAGCACAGGCTCAATAGTTGTGGCACACAGGCTTAGCTGCTCTGTGGCATGTGGGATCTTCCCAGATCAGAAATTGAACCTGTGTCTCCTGAATTGGAACGCAGATTCTTTACCACTGAGCCTCCAGGGAAGCCTGAACTTTCCTTTTAGACCTGCTTTTGCGGCATCCTATAGATTTTGGAAAGTTGTGTTTAATTTTTATTTGTCTCTAGATAGTTTTTGATTTCTTTGTTGACCCATTGATTGTTTAGTAGTATGTTTTTTAGTCATGCAAGACAACTTCTTGTAGTTGAATTTTAGTTTCATACCATTGTGGTATAGAAGAGATGCTTGAAAAGATTTCAGTCTTATTAAATTTATGGAGACTTTTGTTTTGTGGCCTAAAAGGTAACCTATTCTAGAGAATGTTCCTTGTGCGTTTGAGAAGAATGTATATTCTGCAGTTTTTGAATGCAATGATCTTCTTATATCTATTAAGTTCATCTGATCTAACGTGTTGTTTAAGGCCTGTGTTTCCTTATTGATTCTTTTGTCTGGATAATCTACCCATTAATGTAAGTAGGGTGTTAAAGTCACCTATTATTATTGTATTATTGTTAATTTCTCCCTTTATTTTTGATAATTTATTTTTTACACTTACATTGTCTTATGTTGAGTGCACATTTCTCTGCCCTTTTATTTTGTTTGACCTTCTTTTTTTGTTTCTATGAATTAAACAAAAGAGCCACCTCTCCTGTTCTTGAAGGATTGGCCTTGTATGGAAGTGTTCCCTGTATAAACTACTTGTAAGTAGTGTAAACTACTTGTAAGTAGTGTATAAACTACTGGTGGCTTTGACAGTGCAGCTGAGGCTGGTAGGGCTGTGGTAGGGGTAAGTACCTTAGGGGTACTGTGCCTGAGGCCACTTTGGCAGAAGGCTGGAACTGGAGTGGGAATGGGTCAGGGGGAGCCTGGAAGGGACTCAGGGGTGCTCACTGGTACCTCAAACCCTGGAGAAGGCTTCTTACTCATTTGGCATAAGCTCTAAGGTTAGTAGATGGATTTATTTCCCCTGTATTACAGGTGCCCTATAAGCTGTTGTTTTCTCACTGTGTCCCATTATGGGTGAATCTGAGCTCAGTTCTTCAGCAATATCCTTTCTTTCTGTAGGTCACAGAGTCAGAAGTGGGTTTCCTGTGGACACCATGTCTCTGTCCTGCCCACATCTATGTGGTCCTTTTACACGCAGTAGCTATTTGTCAGCCCTCAGGTTTTCTTCTGGAGGATTTCTCTGTGTAGGTGTATAGTCAGTGTGCCCTTTGGAGAAGGTGAGCTCAGGGTTTTCCTATGCTACCATCTCGGACCCTTTCTTTGTCTTGTAAAACTCAGGTAAAAGCCCACTCTTTCCAAGAAAGGCTTCCCTGTGCTCCCTGTCCCCCTATTCTAGATTGTGTCTCCACTTAATATCTATATAATTTTGGGCTTGCACTTACCATAATACTTATCAACTGAAATGATAACATTTTTATCTCTCTGTTGGATTGCAAGCTCCTTGAATATAGGAGCTATGACTTTTAACTCATTTTAGTATCCTTAATACTTAGCATAATACCTAGCTTGTGATGATTAATAAAGGCTTGTTGAATAAAATAATGTATTAACAGGTATTATGATGGGTGGAGGAACCAAAGAAGGTTACAGCTAGAAGAAATCATGGAGTGGTCATTCCCAAGCAATGTGCAGTCCTACAGTTCTTCTTGGATGAGCTGCCAGAATTGAATTCATCTGTGAAATGTATATATTTACCCCATAGAGTATTGTGAGGATAAAATGAATTAATAAGTATGGAAGTCTTGGGAGAGTTTTTGGTACATTGTAAGTGTTCTAGGTGTCTGTTGAGTAATAAACCATCTCAGAGCATAGTGATAAAATTATTTGGTATTATCTCTCTGCTTCTGGGGATTAGCTAGGCTGGGCAAATCTGGCTCTGTCTCTCTAATATGATTGCAGTCAGTTAGCCGCTGGAGCTGGGGTCCTCTTGAAGCGTTCTTCACTCATATGTCTGGAACCTGGGCTGGAAAGACTCATGTGCCTGATGGTTGAAATAGCTGGACTCATGGGGCATCTTTCTACAGATGTTGTCCTCCCACATGGTCTGTCCAATGTGACAGCCTCTGGGTGGTTTTTACATATATGTAGACTTCATACGTAGCACCTGAAAACTCCAAGAGCAGATTTCCAAGAGAATCCATGGGAAGCTACATGGCCTTTTATGGCCTAGTCCACGCATTTTCAACAGAGGTGATATTGCTTTCTGGGTTTGAAAAGTGATTTGTGCAAAGGTGTCAAAAATACCATTTTTTAAATGTAAAAAACACAAATATGTATACAGTACAAGAAATATATTTGTGGAATTAAAATATTGGGTTGGCCAAAAAGTTCATTTAGGTTTTTCTGTAAGATGTTTCAGAAAAACTCAAAAGAATCTTTTGGCTAACCCAATATTATGGAGATGAAAATGCAATGAGAAAAAAAATGTCTAAAAAGGCTTTCTAGGGAGGGGAGAAATAATGAATAAAAAAAGGTCGAGAAGTTGTGCCTTGGCCTTAAATGTCCCTTAGTGTCATTTTGGCTATATTCTGTTGATGTAAGCAGTCAGAAGCCTGCCAAATTCAAAGGGAGAGACAGAGATCTCCATCTCTTAAGGGGAGGGATATCGAAGAATTTGCTGCCGTATTTAAATCAGCCAGAGTAAACATTCTATAGATTCTTGAAATTATGGAGCTCTGTCAGAAGCAAAGTTATATGACGTGCAGAACATGAAAAGCAGTGAGGAGAGGGGATCTGTTAAAAGACAAAGTGAACTGGAACCCGTGACAAAGCAAGAGGTCTTGTTTTTAGGCTCACATGAGAATGCTCACCTTCATGTACAGAAGAAGGAGGGGTCAAGGCAGCTGAGTCTTCACGACTAGCCCTGTCATCCAGAAGGGGCCCACATGAAAGTATACAGTAACTCTCGATGCTTTTGCAGGCACTGGAAGGTGCCATGACATTGTAGTTGTGACTGTGTTGCCATTGCTGACCCCAGTATCCCCGTCTTAAGCATTGTTTGGAAGGACATTCTTATTTTACAGATTAGAAAAATGACCTGGAGAATGAAATCAGCTTGACTGTTGGCACACACAGAGATGAATCCTGCTTTGCTAGGTTCCCATGAATTCCCATGCCTCAGAGAAATTGTTAGTAACTGATGGACTACATTGTTACCATGTAAAGATCCAAGGCCTAGAGAGACTCCAGTGGACCAAGGCTGCCTACTCTTAGGGAAGAGAGCCTTGGGCTTTGTTCATGTGGATGTGGATGTGCTTTCATGTTTCCGTGAGGGCAGGCTGTTCCAGATCGCCCATCTCATGGGTACCGTATTTTCTTCTCTTGATACCTTGGCACACTTGTTTATCTTTTTCCTCAGCCCTTACAAAACTCAGATCTTTTCATCTTTTTTTTTTGATGCAAGATGTTTAAGACATAATAATTAATACAATTACATTAATTGTATTTAATTGTAATTAATTAAATTGTAATTAATACTAATTACATTAGTATATTTTCATAGTAAGTTTTTGGTAGACAAAATATTTGTTTACAATCATTTTTGAAAAATGGGTTTATTAAGCAAAGAATTCCAGGTCAAAACACTTGTTTACTAGCAATACTACTATTACTCCACTGTTTAACTGTCTTCCATTGGTGTTTCTGAGAAGTTGGTTGTCTGATTGTTTTTCTTTGTTGTAGTTGTCTTTTTTTCTGCTTATAAAAAACATTGGATTGGCATTTTGTGGGCTTATAATAATCTGTCTAAATGTGTATTTTTTAAAAATTTATCGATCTTAAAAGTTATTGTGCTTCCTGAGTGAAGACACTATACAGTGTTCCAGAACTATGTATATTCTTGTAAATAGGCTTCTTTTCCCTTTCTTCCATGCTAAAGTCCTGAAGAATAATCTCAGTGTGCCTTTTCCCCCTGTGCGTTGTAGGAAGCTGTTCATCCCTAATATCTCAGATTAAATTCTTCAGATACTCAGGACGTGGCCTTTTCTCACTACTTCATATCCTTCTTCTTCTGGAACTCATGTTGTTGTGCTCAGTTATGTCCAACTCCCTGTGGCCCCATGGACTGTAGCCCATCAGATCCCCCTGTTCATGGAATTTTCCAGGCAAGAATACTGGAGTGGGTTGCTTTTTCTCACTCCAAGGGATCTTCCTGACCCAGGGATTGAACCCATGTTTCTTGCGTCTCCTGCATTAGCAGGCAGAATCCTTACTGCTTATGCCACCTGGGAAGCCCCTCTGGAAGTCATCGCAAAACTGAAAAAATCTTCAACTTCCCTGATATTTCCTTTAACTTTCTATTATAGCTGAAACCTGTTTCCTCTGAGCACCTCATTTTTCCCTGGAGTCTTTGTAAGTGGAGGCTATTTCCCCTCACACACCCTTAGTATCCATGACTGGAGGTACAGTGTATGTTCTTCTTGCTCCTCATTGATGTTTACCAATCATTTTTCCATTCTTCCTGAATTGCACATCATCAGAGTATAACTACTCTCTAATCTTTTCATTTTTGCTTCAGAAGTAACATTTGTTACTTTTGGGGTCCATTTTTGGACCTTTTCTTACTTTTTCAATATGTAAGGTGGAGTGTGGATTGAAGGCATGGAGGCAGAAGGTGGGGATGGCAAGGAAAGGGAAGTTCTTATTTATCAACTCAGGCTTGGTCCAACCTCGGTAAATTTTGGGAATGGTGGTAGAAATGACCTGTCTTGGCCTGCCTTTCTTTGGATCATATATCACATAGCCCAGTAAGCCTCAAGAAAATGGACAATGGTCTGCCGTTTATGGACTCATCAACAGAAATGGCAGTATACCTCTCAGATGTCGAGGATGAAAGCATCACAGAGCATCTCAAGCATTACTAAATTCATATTTTTTACCTAAATAATTCCATTTCTTGAAATGTCTTCTAAGAAAGGAATGAGAGAGGTGGATAAAGATAATTTTGCAATGTAATTCATCCCAGTGTTGGAAGCAATCTAACCTTTCCATGATTGAGAGTTTGTTACATAGTTGTGGTGTAAATATAAGAGGAAATATTAGGAAGGGATGGAGTCTATCTTATTTATGTGCACAGTGACCACCACAAAGCATGGCATTTAATAACCCTACAATAAAAATGTTTTTGGTAAGAATCTCATTGAAATCTAATTCATATACCATACAAATTATCCATTTAAAGAATATAACTCAGTTTTTTTTTAGCATATTCATAGCTATAGGCAGTAATCAATTTTAGAACATTTTCATCACCCCAAATTGAAACCCTATATCCATTAAGAGTTACTCTTCATTTCCCTTTTACTGCCAAGTTCTTTGCAGCTAATCTGCTTTCTATATCTATAGATTTGCTGATTCTGGACAGTTAATATAAGTGGGATGATTCAATACGTGATCCTTTGTGATTGGCTTGTTTCAGTTTTCATAATGATTTCAAGGTTCATTTGTGTGGTACCATAAATCAATACTTCATTCCTTTTTATTGTCAAATAATATTACATTTTCCTACTTTTTGGCTAGCATGAATAATGCTACTATGAACATTCATGCACAAATTTTTGTGAAAAAATCTGCTTTTATTTTGCTTGGAATATATATTTAGGAGTAGAATTCTTAGGTCATATGGTAACTCTGCTTAAACTTTGGCAACCACCACACTGTTTTCCAAAGAGGCTAGACATTTTACATTTCTACCAGTAATGTATGAGCATTCCAATTTCTCCACATGCTTGCCATACAATAATTATTTGTTGAGTAAAACAATAATATAGATGATTGATGTAAGATTATAAAATTGTAAAAAATACCATAATTGTATTTTTTTTTCTTTTACAAATGTGTGTGGTAAACAAAACTTGTAGGAAATATAATAGGTTATGGACTTCCCTGGTAGTCCAGGATTTAAGAATCTACCTGCCAATGCAGGGGACACAGGTTTGATCCCTGGTCTGGGAAATTCCACATTCTGCGGGGTAACTAAGTCCATGTGCCACAGTTACTGAGCCTGTGTGTTACAGCTACTGAAGCCTGGGCACCCAGAGCCCGTGCTCCGCAGCAGAAGAAACCACCACAATGAAAAGCCCACATACTGCAACTAGAGGAAGCCTGTACGCAGCAGTGAAGACCCAGTGCAGTCAACAGTAATAAAATAAAGTTTACAGATAAATTAGAAGTTCGTTTTTATCATGGAAATATAAAAGGTTATTTCTGGTTTGATAAGATTAGGAATAATCAAAAGTTCATTATAATAATCACATATTCTAACTTGCTGCCATGAAGAACATTGCTTTTAAAAGAAGAAAAAAAAAATTTTTTTAATGTTGTTGGTCAGTAGGAAGTTGTATCAGAGACGAGAAGTTCTCTTAAGAAAGAAGTTTTTATAGGCAGTAGAGTTTGAGTAAAGGTGTTGCTTGCATTGAGCTGCATTCATTTGTCTTGCTTTTGGCTGAATGTGAGGACTCAGTGGAGTTCAGAATTCTTGTTGTTCAGTCACTAAGTACTTTGGCCTCCTGATGTGAAGAACTGACTCATTGGAAAAGACTCTGATGCTAGGAAAGATTGAAGGTAGGAGGAGAAGGGGACAACAGAGGATGAGATTGGTGGATGGCATCACTGACTCAATGGACATGAATTTGAGTAAGCTCTGGGAGTTGGTGATGGACAGGGAAGCCTGGCGTGCTGCAGTCCGTGGGGTTACAAAGTGTCAGATGTGATTGAGTGACTGAACTGACCTGAACTGAAGTCATGTCTGACTCTTTGTGACTCGATGAACTGCAACGTGGCAGGCTTCCCTGTCCTTCACGATCTCCTGGAGTTTGCTCAAACTCATGTCCATTGAGTCAGTGATGCCATTCAACCATCTCATCCTTTGTCACCCCCTTCTCCCCTTTTCCTCAGTCTTTCCCAGCATCAAGGTCTTTTCCAGTGAGTCGGCTCTTTGCATCAGGTGGCCAAAGTATTGGAACGTCAGCTTCATCATTAGTCCTTCCAATAAATATTCAGGACTGATTTCCTTAAGGATTGACTGATTTTATCTCCTGGCTGTCCAAGGTCTTCTCCAGCACCACAATTTGAAAGCATCAATGCTTCAGCGCTCAGCCTTCTTTATGGTTCAACTCTCGCATCTATACACAACTACTGGAAAAACCATAGCTTTGACTATATGGACATTTGTTGAAAACAATAGAAACCAACTCCAGTAAAGCAGAAAAGGAATGTATTTGAAGGCCGTTGACTGGTTTGCAGAAGGCTGGAGATCCAAGCTAAGGTAAATGAGCAGAAGCCAAGGAGGAAAGAAGTCAGTCCACCCCAGAGGAGGAATCAGTGGGCCACCAGGATCTTTATATCTGGACAACATTGCTGGGACATTGAGTATCTCCCTTTGCAGACTCATGCTGCCATGTCATAGGACCTGTGATCTAATGTTGCTTTGCTTCTTTCTTCAACCTTGAGAGCATTCAGTGTGATGAAGCTTAGGTCACATACCCATGCCACAACTGCTAGGAAGCCAGGAGAAGACTGTCTTCCCCTGACCTATAGATGAAAGGAAGCATTCTTCCACAGTCCCCTACCTCTTATGTCTTATGTGATTTCTCTCAACAGAAGGGCACTTGGGCACTCAGCAGGCAGGATCACATTGATTTTTAGTCCAGATTGCAATGTCATAATCACAAGCATTTGACAAGAAAGGACATTGTTGTTTCTTGTATGGGGTAGAAAGACCAGACTGACAAATCACTCATGGCAGGAAATACTACAGACAAAAATACCTCTTAGTGTTATATTAATCAGAGTGACTAATGCTAGCTGCTGTTACATACAACTCCAAAGTCATGGTGCTTTAACACAAGATTTTATTTCTTGCTTGAATCTACAGTCCAAATAGGTATTCACTAGGCAGCTTTCTCAGTGGTTGTGCAGGGCTCAGGCGTCTTTCATCTTATGGCTCTGCCCACTCCAAGGCAATCCCTTCTAGGACTTTCCTGGAACCCCTGCATGTGCAGACAATGAAAAAGTGGGTGGAGCATCACTCAGGAGGTTTCATGGCTCAAGTCAGGAAGTGGGGACCTCACCTCCTCCTACACTCTGTTGGCTAGATGTCAGTCACATGGCCTCATTTAATTACAAGGAAGGCTGGGAAAATGCAGTCCAGCTGTGTGGCTAAGACAGCAAGGAAATGGGCTTGGTAAGTATGTAACCAGACTCTGCCAGAAGTCCTTTATTTATAAAGGAAATCAAAACTAGCTTTTGGCAAAATCTACTGCAGTGATTCTTACCATGCTTTGGGTCAGTAGCCTCTTTGAGAGTGTGATAAACTCCCCACCTTAAAAAAATATACTGTGAGAACATTTTGTAGACGACCTCAGGAATTAAGGCTACTCCTGCAATTTGGGGATCCCTGGGTTAAGAGCCCTTGGTGTATGTTGTAAGCAGAGAACAAGTTGACATTTCTTGAGTACCTACTATGTACAGAGTACATTTCTGGGTACTATGGAGTCAGATTGCTGAACTAGATGAAGTCGCTGACCTAGTGGGGCTCTCATTCCTAGGATGAAATCAGAGAGAGAAATGTCACCTAGACCAAAAATGCTAACTGCTATACAGAAGCCTCAAGGATCAGCATACATAGATATAGGCCAATAAAGAAGTAAATCTTTAAGGTTGGATTGCAAAGTAGAAATGAGACCAGCTATCCATTCATTCATCTATTCATTTATTTACTGAGTTCCTACTCTACTCTGGGTACTAGTTTAAGTGACTAGGATGAAGCAGTGAATAGAAGGAGCAAGATTCTGTCCTTAGCGAAGCTTACATTCTAGTTGGGAAGATGAAGCCGGAGGGAGATACTAGTTAAAAAAAAAAGTTTAACTCACTCAGTAACCATAGACCCTTGATGAACTCATAAACATCTTTGATTCTAAGGAGAAGGATTCATAGGCAACACTGCCTGCTTAGAGGCCAGTATGGTTGACCTAAACATCATGGCCGCCGTGGCTCCCATCCTTGGAGAGGACCTGGCAGAGCTGGACCAGCTCTAAGCAGGGCATGCCTTGCCGGATCAAATAGCTGGAATCATCTGAGCCTTTTCCCTGGTAAGCAAAACCGTTCAAGTGAGAGACTACAGAGAGGGTATTACAGATGTGACATTTCAAAAAATGAGATGTGAAGCTGAAAGGAACTTTTATAAACTATCATTAATAAAAAAAAACAAAGTTCACCCCAGATAAAGGGCTGCAAGTTTCTTATAAAACTAGGCATGCGTCTACTCTTTGACCCAGAAACTCCGCTCTTAGGTATCCACTCAACTAAAATGAAAACATGTGTCCACAGAAAGACTTAACACAGAATGTTTATGGCAGCTTTTATTCATAATAGCCACAGATTGGAAGCAGCCCAGGTGTCCATCAATAAGAGAATGAATAAACAAATTGTGGTGTATTTATAGAAAGGAATGCTTCTCAGTTCTAAGAGGAAACACACCCCTGATGCAGACAACAATATGAATAAATCTCATGTAAACATTATGCTGAGTGAAAAAAAGCCAGATGCAGAGAATATACTGTATGCTTTGCTGTTTATTGAACTCTGACTGGTAAAGCTCTTGTCTGTGGTAGAATTCAAGTTCAAAGAGTTGTTTCTCATGGAAAAGTTGGGGCTGGGATTGATGAGAAGGAATAGGAGAGGACTCTCTGAGTGATGGTAACATTCTATATCTTGTTGGGGGTTTGGGTTTCACAGGTGCATGCCTGTGTCAAAACTCAGAATGGTACACTTAAGATTTGTATATTGCATTTTATGTACATTTTACCTCAAAGGAAAAGAAAAACCCTTAATTCAAGTTAATATGCATACTGAAATGTTGTGAGTGATGTGAGCAGATGTCTCCATCTTTGAAGTGTGTAAAAAATATTGAGATGGATGGACAAACAGATGTATAATAAAGCAAGTATAGTAAAATGTTAATTATAGAATCAAGGAGATAGATGTATGAGTATTTATAATTCTTTCAACATTTCTTTATGTTTAAATAGTTTCATAATAAAATTTTGGGAAGAAAACTGCCATTGCTAAATAATAAACCGCTCAAAGATTTGGTATCTTAAAACATTTATGATTCCTCACATTTCTGTGGGTTGATCCGATGGTTATACTGCTTCGTGGGGTGTTGGCTAGGCTACTGAAATGGTTGGAAGGTCAAAAATAATCTCATTTAATTGGTACTGGTGCTGGCCACAAGGTGGGAGCTTATGGGCTTTGTCTTTCCCCGTGGACCCTCCAACGGGCTGCTTTTTTCCTCAGGCTTGTGTGTTTAGTTGCTCAGTCATATCTGACTCTTTGTAACCCTTTGGACTGTAGCCCACCAGGTTCCTCTGTCCATCGGATTTTCCAGACAAGAATACTGGAGTGGGTTGTCATTTCCTTTTCCAGAGGATCTTCCTGACCCAGGGATCAAACCTGTGTCTCCTGCATTGCAGGTGGATTCTTTACTGGCTGAGCCATCAGGGAAGCCCTGACTTTCCTCACAGTATGACATCTGGGTTCTAAGTGGGAAGTCCATGAAGGAAATAAGCAGAAGCTACCAGTTTTCTTTAGGCCTGGACTGGAAAATGGTGTCATTTTTTGCTGCATTCAGATTTAAGGGAAGGGAAAACAGAGTCCACCCAATGGGAGGAATGATAAAAATATACAGCCATCCTGAATTAACCAGCGTTTTTGGGACCAGTTATTTTATGGGACAGACTACCTTATTTTTGTGTTCTCATTATGAAAATATTGTAAAATCACTATCAAAGGCAGAGTTAATGAAAGAGAATGTAGTCACAATATATAGGGAAGAGTGATTATGAAGGTATTATGAAGGTATATTAGGAAGTTAGTTGATAACAATATTACTGTGTCACTTTTTCAGATTTTTCTGGACTTTGTGGCATTTGTGTTATTTGCCAGCTTTTAAGAATGTTTGTAAATATTATGATTTCATTTTTTGTTCTAAGGGAAATAAGGAATGCCAGGAGTGCTAGGCTCATATAGGATAGTCAAGGGAAGGCCTCACTTACCACTGGCATTTTAGCAGTAGTGTGCGCATGCTGAGTCACTTCAGTCGTGTCTGACTCTTTGCGACTCTATGGACTGTAGTCTGCCAGGCTCCTCTGCCCATGGGGTTCTCCAGGTAAGAATATTGGAGTGGGTTGCCATGCACTCCTCCAGGGGATCTTCCTGACCCAGGCAGGATCAGATTCATGTCTCTTATGTCTCCTGCATTGGCTGGCAGGTTCTTTACCACTAGTGGTAAAGAAGTTCACAAAGGCCTAGGAAGTTCACAAAGATGAACTTGTAGAACCAGAATTCATATCCCTGATATGTTCATCACTCAGTCATGTCTGACTCTTTGTGACCCCATGGACTATAGCCAGCCAGACTCCTCTGTCCATGGAATTTCCCAGGTAAGAATACCAGAGTGGGTAGCCATTCCCTTCTCCAGGGCATCTTCCCGACCCAGGGATCAAACCCAGGCCTGCTGCATTGCAGGCAGATTCTTTGCTGCCTGAGCCACCAGGAAAGTCTTTTAAACAAATACTTACTGTTAATCTCACTTTGAATTTGTAATTTAAATTTTTTCCCTTAAAAAGGCTTCCAAATTACTGGATTGGTCAAAAAGTTTAATGGAAAAACCCAGACAAACTTTTTGACCAACTCAATATGTGTTTCATGCAACATAAAACTTGGATTCTTCTCTGGGTAAGAGTAAACTATAGTTTTATTTATCTTTGTTATAGGTCAGCTGTAAATTCTCTGCACTAGATTTATGGCTTACATCAGAGTACTTTAATAGCAACACAGTTAGCAGTTCACGCCTTTTCTGACTGTGTTGCCTCATTGGGGGCATTTCCTTCTTTCAAGCAGTGAATTTTACTATTTGACTTATTAGTGTTTTATTCCAGGTTCATGGTTTAGAGTGGGGCTTCCCAGGTAGCTCAGTGGTAAAGGATCTGCCAGTGCAGGAAACGCAGGAGACGTAGGAGACACAGGTTCTATCCCTGAGTTGGAAAGATCTCCTGGAGAAAGAAATGGCAACCCATTCCAGTATTCTTGCCTGGAGAATTCCATGGACCAAGGAACCTGGTGGGCTACAGTCCATGGGGTCGCAAGAGTCAGACATGACTGAGCACGTATGAAAACTAAGGATTTCCAATTTTTAAAAAAAATTTAAAAATATTTATTTATTATTATTTATTTATTTTTGGCTGTGCTGGGTCTTAGTTGGGACTTGCGAGTTCTTCAGTTGCATGCAAACTCTCAGTTGCGGCATATGGAATCTAATTCCCTCACCTAGGCCTCTGGGCTTTGGGAATGCAGAGTCTTAGCTACTGGACCACCAGGCAAGTCCCAGGAGTTGCTTCGAACTCTTAACAGCATGTACCTGGAGAGGTGGAAAACCATAAGTGGTACCATCCGATCCTGCCAGTAGCAGAATACAGCTTAACATCTCAGGGAGATGAATTTTGTTGTGTTTAATGTGGAACAAATATTCTCTCCCCCCAATCCCAGCCCCTATGCTTCCTTAGAGGTAAGCTGTTCTTTACTCTAGTTGTGCTTGGGATTTGACTGAAAGAAGATACTGGTTAATTGTTTGCACTTGGGATGGAGGGGAAATTTTCTAATAACCATTGGGTAGAATATCTCTCACCCTTCTGGAGCTCCCCTCCCCTAATTCCCTTCAGCAAATACCATGGTTGACTTGCTTCTCTTTCCAGTCTGGCTTTTCCTGTGTGTACTCTCAGCCCCAACCACTGTGTGCTGTGGGTACAGATGACAGTGTATCTCATTCCCACCCCTCTGTTCCTTAATCAGGCTTTCCTGTCTTCCTGGATGCCTTTTTTCCCCATCATATCTACTTTCCTTAGTGCCAACCAGCCAACTCCTACTCTCCCCAGCCAATTCCTATTCATTTTTATCTATGAATTTAATACCTACAGGATAACTTAACAATCATCCCAGACTTGACTTCTTTTTCAGAACAACCCCACTTCCTTCACTCCATGGAATATATTAATTGCATCTCTCCTAGCTGCAACATCTCCAGATACTTGGGCTGTGTCCTTTAGAATTGTTTCTAGGGTATTGTACAACATGTCACTGTATACAGTAGGAGGTCCAAAAGCGATGCTGAAATTGTGAATTTTTTTTTTCACTAAAGTTATTCTCTTTCCAAGTCACCTCTTCCATTCTCATTTACACAGCCTGAAATTGGGAATCTCAAAAAATCTCCTACCTTCATTCTCCTCTTTTAGTATTACTTCTTAGTCTCTGAAAGAAATTCTCTCCCCTTAAGTAGTGACTTATAGCAGGGGAGAGAGTATTTCTTGAAAGTAGTGGCTCAGAATACCTTTCGCTGAAAGTTTATTCCTGAAAACTGGCTGCTGTTAGCCAAATCAGCCTGCCTTAATATAATGTCACCGGGAATTAAAGGATCACAGTTTCCAGAATTATGCCTCTCTATTAGAGACTGATTGTCCAAGCAGGTAGAAGGAAAACCCCAGGAAGAATGTGAGCTCTTGGGGAAGGTCAGGAGCAGGGAATAATGAGAAGTTACTTTATTATTTTTTTAAAAAATATTTTTATTTGTATAACCTTTAAGGCTCCTGAGCAACATCTATGCAATTCTTTAGTGATTAATCAAGGACTTATTGACTTTAGCTATCATTTTCAAAGGTTGCCAGAATCACGTTAGGTTTTTGTTGTTGTTGTTTCCACAGTCCTCGGCATGAGGAACTTACCCAACCAGGGACTGAATGAATGACCCCTGAAGTGTAAGCTCAGAACCCTGATCAGTGCACTGCAAGCAAAGTTCCAAGCAGTTACTTTATTGATACTGCCTCATGTTTAGAGGTGGGCAAAATTGTCATCAGAGGGCTTCTTCTGAGCATATCAGAGGCAAAAAATTAGCTCACCTCCTCTGGACTTCTGTGTAAGCTCAGAATTGGCAGAGTATGGTCCTAGCTGATTTTCAAGTGTTGAATGAGAACAGTCCTTATTTATTTTTTTCTTTGAGTTTGGACCTGGGATTTCCCATCATTCTCTCTCTCATTAGCTCTCAAAGCTGAAACCACAGAACAGGTATACCAAATATTCCAGTTCCCTTCCTGAGGTGCTCCTATGTTACAGTGATGTCAGGCTTGACCATTTGATTGCCTTTGGCCAAGGCAATGTGAGTGGAAGTACCTTGTATCATGTCAAAGTCCAAGTTTTAGGGGATAGTGTCCCAAATGAAGCCTGTGCCATCAGCCTGGGTTTCAGATTGAAGGCAACATGGAAAGGAGTTGTTGTTGACCTAGGGTGATATGTAGCGTAGATGAGAATGATTTCCTTATGGTTTTAAGTCCCTTTGATGTGGGGGTTGTTTGTTACTGCAGCAAATGTTATCTTAGGCTGACTGATACATGCAGTCAGTTAAAGCAATCTACTGGATTGCTAGATTTCCTAAAGAAAGTTGGGGAAAGAGCTTAACTTAGAAAAAAATTTTAGTCAATGTTAACTTATTCAATATTTATTTTAGAGATAAAGGAATTATTATATAATAAACATTTCTACTTGCTTCAGTTATCTCTAACCTGGCATTATCCGTTCTGTGTCTATAGGTAAGTTGATTGGTAGTTGACCTGGTCATTCTCTGAATATATATCAGGTACCTACTCTCATCCTACTCTGGGAGATAGTCATGGACAGGAAAGCCTGGTGTGCTGCAGTCCATGGGGATGCAAAGAGTTGGACAGGAATTAGTGACTAAACCACAGCAACAAACTCTCATTCAAACACTGTTAGGTGCTGGACATAGTGGTGAACAGAACAGACAGGTCCTGGTCCCTGTAGAGCTTTTATTTTCATTAAGTTAGGCAAATAAAGACCAAAATAAAGGGCCAAATATAAACATGGTAATTTTTGAAAGTGATTATATTACAAGAGCAATAAAGCAGGATAAAGTAAAAGAGAGTACCCGTGAAGGGCAAGGGAAGGGCATGGGGTCTCTCTAGAACATTTGAGTCACCATGTAGATGTAGCTCTCTTTATGCTACTGAGAAATTAAACTGATATGTACAAATGGCTTTTTTTTTCTTTTTAATGGAGTCACAATTTTACATCAATTCCTTTACTAAAAGCATGGAAGAATTTAACACTGAGAGCCATTTTTTTAAATGAAAGATTCTTATTGTGATGTAAACATTCATCTTCAAATTTATCTGGAGTTAAGTCTGGATCTTATGCATAAAAATACTTCATTCCAGTGTTGAAGAGAACTCTTCCTGGATGACACTGGGAAGGATTCAGCTTATAAAGTAGTCAGGGAAACCCCATGACAGGGCAGTTAACTTTAGTTTGGTTCCAGAACATGAGACCTGTGTGTTCTGTGAAGCTCTGATCTAGGACATTCCATTTTCTGATAGTAGGGCTCCCCTTTGGACAAAGTCTGCCTTCTCCCTCCAACAAGGCTAAGAAGAGCTCAGAGCTCAGAGTACTGATGGTCACACTCACAAAAGCATACCCACTAGCTTTTATGTTTTTAAATTCAGCGAAACGAACAAAACCAGAGACGGTGGGAAGAATGATCACATCCATCAAAAGGTAACTCATATATTTTTCAACCATTATACTCTCCAGTGTGAATCAGAAGATGTCAAAATTAAAAGCCATGAAGCTCATCATTTTACAGTGGTTGTTATTGTTCAGTTGCTTAGTCATGTCTGACTCTTTGTGACCCCATGGACTACAGCACGCCAGGCTTCCCTGTCCTCCACTATCTCCCAGAGTTTGCTCAATCTCATGTCCATTGAGCCGGTGGTGCCATCCAACCATCTCATCCTCTGTTGCCCCATTCTCCTCCTTCCCTCAGTCATTCCCAGCATCAGGGTCTTTTCTAGTGAGTCGGATGTTTGCATTAGGTGGCCAAAGTATTGGAGCTTCAGCTTCAGCATCAGTCCTTCCAATGAATATTCAAGACTGATTTCCTTTAGGATTGATTGGTTTGACCTCCTTGCAGTCCAAGGGACTCTCAAGAGTCTTCTCCAACACCATAATTCAAAAGTATCAATAGATCTGAAAGAGACACGTGCACCCCAATGTTCATTGCATCACTGTTTATAATAGCCAGGACATGGAAGCAACCTAGATGCCCATCAGCAGATGAATGGATAAGGAAGCTGTGGTACATATACACCATGGAATATTACTCAGCCATTAAAAAGAATTCATTTGAATCAGTCCTAATGAGATGGATGAAACTGGAGCCCATTATACAGAGTGAAGTAAGCCAGAAAGATAAAGAACATTACAGCATACTAACACATATATATGGAATTTTAGAAAGATGGTAACGATAACCCTATATGCAAAACAGAAAAAGAGACACAGAAATACAGAACAGACTTTTGAACTCTGTGGGAGAAGGTGAGGGTGGGATGTTTCAAAAGAACAGCATGTATACTATCTATGGTGAAACAGATCACCAGCCCAGGTGGGATGCATGAGACAAGTGCTCGGGCCTGGTGCACTGGGAAGACCCAGAGGAATCGGGTGGAGAGGGAGGTGGGAGGGGGGATCGGGATGGGGAATACGTGTAAATCTATGGCTGATTCATATCAATGTATGACAAAACCCACTGAAATGTTGTGAAGTAATTAGCCTCCAACTAATAAAAAAATAAAAAAAATTTAAAAAAAAGAATAAAGATTAAAAAAAAAAGTATCAATTCTCTAGCACTCAGCCTTCTTTAAGTTCCAACTCGTACAACCATACATGACTCCTAGAAAAACCGTAGCTTTGACTAGATGGACCTCTGTTGGCAAAGTGTTGTCTCTGATTTTTAACACACTTGGTTATCATAGGTTTTCTTCCAAGGAACAAGTGTCTTAATTTCATGGCTGCAGTCACTGCCTGCAGTGATTTTGGAGCCCAAGAAAATAAAATCTGTCACTGTTTCCATTTTTCCCCATCTATTTGTCATGAAGGGATAGGACTGGATGCCATGATCTTCATTTTTTGAATGTGGAGTTTTAAGCAAGATAAGAGATTACTATGAATTGTCTGAGTTGGTTTGTTCATTTATTCTCTCATTCATTCATTCACCCATGCACTCATTCATTCAACAAATACTCATTAAGCACCAAGTCACTTGGGGCTGGGCTCTGAGCTGGACCCTGAGATAATAATGGAGGACAATCTTTGTTCCTAGAAGGTTTTCAGTGTGGATAGTTTAGGGGGAGTGAGAGCTAGAAGGAAAGGCAGACGGTTCTATGAGTTCTCCTTATCCCTAAATAGCCTGATCTCCTCTAGGTGGCAGTGATCAATGAAATATTACCTGAGGAGGTGGCCCTGCAGCAGATATCTGAAGGTTGAGTAAGGTTCAACAAGGAGAAGGACATATAAAGGAGATGCTTTGAGACCCTTCCTGGGCAGGGAGCAATGCACTCATAAAGGAACTCTGGTGATGGGAGTATGGTATGCTCAGAAAACTGAAGGTAATTGAGATTGGAGAGTGGAGAGCAAGAGACACAAATTTTCTAAGGGCAGGGAGGAAGTCATGAGCATGATGAAAACCTCTAAGGAGGGAGTGACATAACCAAATTTTCTTTCTGAAAAGAACATGCTACCTAGGAATAGAAGGGCAACCACTGAACGCAGATTTAAAGATCTTTAGGAAGCATACAGCAGATTTTATGTATCATACTTTATGGTGAAATAGTGAAAGCATTTCCCCTTGAGACCAGGAGTAAAACAAAGATTTCCCTGACAACTACTTTCTGTAAGTCCTAGACAATGTCATAAGGTCAGAAAAAGAAATAAAAATCACAGTGATTGAGACTGTTACTCTTTGTAGGTGAAAATGATTATCTAGGTACAAAGTACAAAAGAATCTGCCCACAAACTGTTAGAAATAATATACAAACTTGGAAGGTTATTAGATGCAAGAGCACTATAAAAAATAAATTGTTTAAAAGGCTGGAGAAAGTGTGGAGAAAAAGGAATCCTCCTATACTGTTGGTGGGAATGTGAGTTGGTACAGTCACTATGGAAAAAAAACAAACTAAAAATACTATTGCCAAGTATTACCATATGATTCTGCAATCCTGCTGTTGAGCATGTATCTGGACAAAACTATAACTCAAACTGATATATGCACCTCTGTAGTCACAGCAGCACTATTCAGAATAGCCAATACATGGAAGCAACCTAAATGTCCATCAACAGATGAATAGATAAAGAAGATGTGATACACACACACACACACACACACACACACCCCCACAGTGGAATATTACTCAGCCATTAAAAAGAACAAAATTATGCCATTTGCAGTAATATGGATGGACCTAATGATTATCATACTAAGTGAAGTAAGGCAGAAGGAGAAAGAGAAATGATATGATATGATATGATATGATGTCACTTATATGTGGAATTTAAAATATGACACAAGAAAGCCTGTCTATGAAACAGGGACAGACTCACAGACATAGATAACCAACTTGCAGTTGCCAAGGATGAAGGGGGATAGGAGAGGGATGAACCTGGAATTTGGGATTGGTATTGGGTTGGCCAATAAATTCATTTGGATTTCTCCATAACATGTGGTGGAAAATCCAAATGAAGTTTTTGGCCAACTCAATAGATGCAACCTATTACATATAAAATGGATAGAAAATAAAGTCCTACTGTATAGCACAGGAAGTTATATTCAATATCTTGGTATAAACCATAATGAAAAACAATATAAAAAAGAATGTCTATAAATGTATAACTGAGTCACTTTGCTGCTTAGCAGAAATTAACACAACATTGTAAATTATACTTCAAGAAAGGTTTTTTTTAATATGCTAGCAGCAAGAAAGTAGGAAGTAAAGTGTTAATAAAGATGCATTTACAATAGCATAAAAATGGAATACTTAGGAATAAATCTAATGAGTTCTTCTGAAAATGTGAAACATTAATGAGAGAAATTTAAAAAGACAAGTAAAAGTATTCATCATATTTGTAGATCACAAATGCATTTCTGTAAAAATGTCAACTTTTCCTATATCTACAGATTCAATTCAGTCTCAATCAAAAGCCCTCACCCTTTGAAGTTAGAAATTAGATGAAGTTAGATGATTGTTAAATCTATGTGGACATGGAAAGGGCTAAGATTAGTTAAGGCAATCTAGAGGAAGCAAAAATAGGTAAAAGGCTTAAACTATTATGTACCAAGACCTATTAAAATCAACAGTAGTTAAGACAGTGTAGTATTGACACCTAGATGGACAAAAAAGACCAATGAAACAAAAGAGAGAACCCAGAAATAGACACACACATATACAGTCACTTGATTTATATGGTGACACTGCAATGTGGTGATGGAATGGTTTTTTTTTTAAATGAATAGCCAAAGCAATCTTGAGAAAGAAGAATGGAACTGGAGGAATCAATCTGCCTGACTTCAGGCTCTAGTACAAAGCCACAGTCATCAAGACAGTATGATACTGGCACAAAGACAGAAACATATATCAATGGAACAAAATAGAAAGCCCAGAGATTAATCCATGTACCTATGGACACCTTATCTTCGATAAAGGAGGCAAGAATATACAATGGAGAAAAGACAACCTCTTTAACAAGTGGTGCTGGGAAAACTGGTCAACCACTTGTAAAAGAATGAAACTAGAACACTTTCTAACACCATACACAAAAATAAACTCAAAATGGATTAAAGATCTAAATGTAAGACCAGAAAGTATAAAACTCCTAGAGGAGAACATAGACAAAACACTCTCTGACATAAATCACAGCAAGATCCTCTATGACCCACCTCCCAGAATATTGGAAATAAAAGCAAAACTAAACAAATGGGACCTAATGAAACTTAAAAGCTTTTGCACTACAAAGGAAACTATAAGCAAGGTGAAAAGACAGCCTTCAGAATGGGAGAAAAATAATAGCAAATGGAGCAACAGACAAAGAATTAATCTCAAAGGTATACAAGCAACTCCTGTAACTCAATTCCAGAAAAATAAATGACCCAATCAAAAAATGGGGCAAAGATCTAAACAGACATTTTTCCAAAGAAGACATACAGATGGCTAACAAACACATGAAAAGATGCTCCACATCACTCATTATTAGAGAAATGCAAATCAAAATCACAATGAGGTACCATTACACGCCAGTCAGGATGGCTGCTATCCAAAAGTCTACAAGCAATAAAAGCTGGAGAGGGTGTGGAGAAAAGGGAACCCTCTTACACTGTTGGTGGGAATGCAAACTAGTACAGCCACTATGCAGAACAGTGTGGAGATTCCTTAAAAAACTGGAAATAGAACTGCCATATGACCCACCAATCCCACTCCTAGGCATACATACCAAGGAAACCAGATCTGAAAGAGACACGTGCACCCCAATGTTCATTGCAGCACTGTTTGTAATAGCCAGGACATGGAAGCAACCTAGATGCCCATCAGCAGATGAATGGATAAGAAAGCTATGTTACATATACACAATGGAATATTACTCAGCCATTAAAAAGAATTGATTTGAATCAGTTCTAATGAGATGGATGAAACTGGAGCCCATTATACAGAGTGAAGTAAGCCAGAAAGATAAAGACCAATAGAGTATAGTAACGCATATATATGGAATTTAAAAAGATGGTAACAATTACCCTATATGCAAAACAGGAAAAGAGACACAGATGTACAGAACAGACTTTTAGACTCTGTGGGAGAAGGCGAGGGTGGGATGATCTGAGAGAATAGCATTGAAACATGTATATTATCAATTGTGAAACAGATCACCAGTCCAGGTTGGATGCATGAGACGCGTGCTCGGTGCTGGTGCACTAGGATGACCCAGAGGGATGGGATGGGGAGGGAGGCGGGAGGGGGGATCGGGATGGGGAACACATGTAAATCCATGGCTGATTCATATCAATGTATGACAAAAACCACTACAATATTGTAAAGTAATTAGCCTCCAACTAATATAAATAAAAAATAAAATAAAATGAATGCTACTGGGTCAGTTGGATGATTCATGTGAAAAAAAATGACAGGTGGATTGTAACCTACTTGTGAAAGACAGTGCAAGCAAAAATAAGACAAAAACAAAACTCTCTTAGAAGAAAATGTGGGAGAATAATTTCATAATTTGGAATTGGGCAATATCATTTTAAGTAGCAGATTGAAAGCTCCAACCAGAAAGGAAAAAATAATTGGTAAATTGAACTACATTAAAATGAAGAGCTTCTGTTCTTCAACAGATACCACAGAGCTGGAGTGAAAAGGCAGTTCATGAGATGAAAGAAGATATTTGAAATGCATATATTTGACAAAAGACTCATTTATATACAAATAATTTTACTGTTCAGTTGCTAACTTGTGTCCGGCTCTTTGCGACCCTATGGACTACAGCCCACCAGGCTTCCCTGTCTTTCACTATCTCCCGGAGTTTAGTCAAATTCATGTCCGTTGAGTCTGTAATGCCATCTGACCATCTCAACCTCTGTCACCCTCTTCTCCTTTTGCCTTCAATCTTTACTTCAGGGTCTTTTCTAATGAGTCAGCTCTTCGCATCAGGTGGCCAAAGTATTGGAGCTTCAGCTTCAGTAACGGTCCTTCCAATTAATATTCAGAGTTGCTTTCATCTAGGATTGACTGGTTTGATCTCCTTGCTGTCCAAGGGACCTCTCAAAAGTCTTCTCTAGCACCACAATCCACAGTTTGAAAGCATCAATTTTTTGGTGCTCAGCATTCTTTATGGGTCCAACTCTCCCATCACTGCTGGAAAGACCATAGCTTTGACTATATGGACCTTACCTTGGCAAAGTGATATCTCTTCTTTTTAAAATACTATGTAGGTTTGTCATAGCTTTTATTCCAAGGAGCAAGAGTTTTTTAATTTCGTGGCTGCAATCACCATCCACAGTGATTCTGGAGCCCATGAAAAGAAAATCTGTCACTGTTTCCACTTTTCCATGAATTGATGGGACCAGATGCCATAATCTTAGTTTTTTGAATGTTGGGTTTCAAGTCAGCTTTTTGACTCTCCTCTTTGACCCTCATCAAGAGGCTCTTTAGTTCCTCCTTACTTTCTGCCATCAGAGTGGTATCATAGGCATATCTGAGGTTGTTGATATTTCTCCTGGCCATCATGTTTCCAGCTTGTGAGTCATCTATTCTGGCATTTCACATGATGTCCTCTGCATGTAAATTAAATATTCAGGGTGACAATAAACAGCCTTGATGTACTCCTTTCCCAATTTTGAACTAGTCAGTTGTTCTATGTTTGATTCTATTAATTAACTGTTGCTTCTTGACCCACATACATGTTTCTCAGGAGATAGGTAAGGTGGTCTGGTACTCTTATCTCTTTAAGAATTTTCAATAGTTTGTTGTGATCCACAGAGTCAAATTCTTAAGGTGTAGTCAATGAAGCAGAAGTAGGTATTTTTCTGGAATTCCCTTGCTTTCTCCATGACCCATCAAATGTTGGAATTTGATCTTTGGTTCCTCTGTCTCTGTGAAACTCAGCTTGTGCATCTTAAAGTTTTCTGCTCATATACTGGTAAAGCCTAGCTTGAAGGCTTTTGAGCTAGCGTGTGAAATGAGCACAGTTGCACAGTAGTTTGAGCATTCTTTGACATTGCCCTTCTTTGGTGTTAGAATGAAAACTGACCTTTTCCCATCCTGTGGCCACTGCTGAGTTTTTCAAGTTTGCTGACATATTGGTTAGAGTTCTTTAAACACATATAAAGACCCTTACAGACCAAAGCTAAAGAGCGGGCCACTTAAGTGAGCAAAGGATTTTAACATTCACCTTACATTAGAGGATATCTAAATAGCTATAAAAACATATGAAAAATATTCAGCATCATTATGAATCAGAGCAATGCAAATTAAAAGCACAATGGTCTATAAGCTGTACCCTCACCATAATGAAATAGAAATACATCAAAAATGGTAAAGGGTATCTGGTGCTGAAAAGAATGGATCAGTCAGTACAATGAGACAACATTGGTAGGAGTGTTAGTTGGTACAGTTATTTTGATAAAGTGTTCAGTAGTGTCTGCAAATGTTGAACTTACTCCTACACTGTGACCCCGTACTTCTACTCCTGTATGCAGACATACCGATCAGAAATGCATACATGTCTGTCAAAATGCATGTATGTAAGTACCAGAGTATTTACATTGTACCAAAAATACAGTGTCAATACCAGTGCTATTCAGATTAGCCCCAAACTGGAAACAACCCAAATATCTATAAGCAGAAAAAGGAATAAATAAATCATAGTATATTCATGTGTAGATGATGGAATACTACAACAAGGAGGGTGTTAGTGACTTGAAGGGGCACAGTGGGGGTTTTCTCGGAAACTGGGGGTGGTGTGCTTCTTGATCTAGATGCTGGTTTTGTGGTTATATTCACTTGGTGGTTGCTCAGAAAGCTGTACCCTTATGATAAATGTACATTTTGTACACTATGTTGTACCTGAAATAAAAATTTCACTTTAAAACAGTAAGTAAACATAGTGACTGCAGAGCCAAGAAGATAGTAGGTGAGCAGTCAGGATGTGGAGCACACGCCAGCTTTAGCAAGAGTTCGGGCACAGGGGACTTCCTTGGTGACTCAGTGGTTAAGAGTCCATATTGCCAGTGCAGGAGACATGGGTTCAATCCCTGGGCTGGGAAAAATCCCACATGCCACAGAGCACCTAAGCCTGTTCTCTAGAGCCTGAGAGCCACAACTACTGAATCCCACATGCCCTGTGGAACCCATGTTCCACAACAAGAGAAGTCACAGCAGTGAGAAGCCCATGTACAGCAATTAGAGAGTAGCCCTTACTTGCCACAAGTAGAGAACAGCCTGAGCTGCAACCAAGACCCAGTACAACCGAAAATAAACAACATATACATGAATACATAAAATTAAAAAGAAAAAGAGTGCAGGCATAAGGCCAAGCTGATGGTGATAAAAAAAATAGCAGAGTAAGTTCCAGGGGAGTGAAGTTGAAAACCAAGAGGACTTAATAATTAATTGGCTGAGGCAGGAAGCATGAGAAGCGGGTGTCAGAGTTGACACTTCGGTTTCGACTTATGTAACCAGATAGAGAATGTTTCTCTCCCCATGAACGGGGAGCCTTGGAAGTTGTTGTTCAGTCACTAAATCATGACTGACTCTCTGTGACTCCATGGATTGCAGCATGCCAGGCTTCCCTGCCCTTCACTATCTCCTGGAGTTTGCTCAAATTCATGTCCATTGAGTCGGTGATGCTTTCTAACCATCTCATCTTCTGCCACCTACTTCTCCTTTTGCCTTCAGTCTTTCCCAGCATCAGGGTCTTTTCCAGTGACTCTATGCATCACGTGGCCAAATTATTGGAGCTTCAGCTTCAACATCAGTCCTTCCAATGACTGTTCAGGGTTGATTTCCTTTAGGATTGACTGGTTTGATCTCCTTGCATTGGAGGGGGTTATTCATTAGGGTATCTGGGGAGACGAAGAGTATATGTTTAGAGTTGAGGTTCTAAAGAGATACACGAGTAAACTCATTACATGGGCAGTGGATATGTAGGTCTGAAGTTCAATGCAAAGACCAGGACTTAATGGATGTCTAAGAGATGGAACTTGAACTGAATTTCTGGATAAAGATACCAATTATTCTTATCCTGGACACCACAGGGCCAAATGCTTTGCCTGTAAAATTTCTTTCTGTTCCCATGTCCATGGTCATACTGTCAGGGTGCGGCATTCCCAAAGATCAAGGTGAGATTTAGAGAAGTTATGCAAATTACTAAGGGATTGAGCTGTAGGAAGGGGTAGGAAGAGGGATGATGGAGATGTTTAGATTCAGATCTTCTGACTTAAGTTCTGGGAGTTGCTGCTGAATCACGATGTTCCTGTGGGTGG
This sequence comes from Cervus canadensis, assembly GCF_019320065.1. Classification (NCBI taxonomy): domain Eukaryota; kingdom Metazoa; phylum Chordata; class Mammalia; order Artiodactyla; family Cervidae; genus Cervus; species Cervus canadensis. The sequence continues at coordinate 26,179,023 of NC_057398.1, forward strand.
ATTCACTGGTCTGTAGTGTCATGGACCTCAGGTGAGAAAACAAGGGCAGCTGCAGCATTTCATTAGAAGAAATCTTCAAGAAAAGACTTCATGCACCCATCTGTCAGAATGGGAAGGAGCTCAGAGATCTGAACTCCGTGATTGTCCCAGATTAGAATTGAAAGATAAATGCTCCGTGTTCAAACCTAGTTAATACATCCATCAGCTAAATGACCTTGGGCAAATTGCTTAACTTATCCATGCCTGTGTGAGTTTTCTATTGCTACGTTAAAAAACCACTGCAGCTTAGTGGCTTAAAATAGCACACATTTATCATCTCACAGTTCTTATGGGGCAGGAATCTGGGCACTGCTCAATTGATTCTTTTGTTCAGGTGAAGTGATTAGCCAGGGGCTGGGGTCTCATCTGAGGCTTGTCTGGGGAAGGATCTGCTTTCACTCACATGATTATTGACAGAATTCAGACCCTGGTAGAATGTGAGCTTTAGGGTCTCTACTCCTTGCTGGCTATCAGTTGGAGGTCACCCTAGTTCCTTGTGATGTGCAATGACTTACCTTGTCAGAGCTGGCTGGCAAGGAAGAGTTAATAAAGAGTGTCTCCTAGGAACTTGCCTAGTGGTCCAGTGGTTAAGACTTTGCCTTCCAGTGTAGGGGGTGCACGTTCGATCCCTGATCTTGGACCTAAGATCCCACATGCCTTGAGAGCAAAAAACCAAAACATAAAGCAGAAGCATTATTGTAACAAATTCAATAAAGACTTTAAAAAATGGTCTACATAAAAAAAAATCTTTTAAATAAAGAATGTCTCCTAGAAAGATGGAAATTATAATGCAGAGCAACACATCATGAAAGTGACTTCCTGTCACCCTTGCCTATTTTATTGATTACAGTGAGTCCCAGGTCCTAAACCCTTGAGGGGAGAGGATGACACAGGGCATGGACTCCAGGAGTCAGGGATCATTAGGGGCCACCTTCGTGTCTATCTGCTATGATGCCTCAGTGTTCTTATCTATTTAATGGGAATAGCAGTTGTATCTACCTCGTGAGTGTTTGTGTGGCACAAATGAGATAATGCCTGTAAAGCATTTAGCACAGTGCCTAGGACATAGTTTGTGCTCAAAAAATGGTTAGCTGCTGTTTTTATTCTTCCAAATTCTGCAATCATATGACCAAATGAAAGGATTATTTATTTTTATAAATAGATTCACTGTGGATGGTCAGCTTCCTGTGGGATATTTAAAATGCAATGCCATTCAAATTACCAAGGAAGAGTGCACCCTAACTCCAAATTTCTGTGGGAGAGTAGGAGCCTAACTTTGGTGGGCTAATGGCTGAAATCTACCTGTTGTCATAAAGATGTGAGTTTATTTTTCTACGTATAAAGCCAATTATCTAATACAGATGGTCACCCTAATTCCCAAATAAATTTAATATGAACTATATGTGATAAATAGTACTTTCAAAACTTCTCAAGGATTATCGTTTATCTTGAGAACATGTATGCAATGTCTTGTGTCTGCTTAGCTACCTAACAGGGTGATGTTTCTTTCTGTCTTTGCAATCTCTTCACAAATTGCCAATAGTGTACATCACATTCTAATGTAATGCTTATTCAATAACAAAATTATTTTCTTCTTCTTCTAAAAAATGCAGTGTCATTCCTAAACAAACACATACCCACAATGGTGCAGGAGGGAAAAAATGAGGCAAACCAGTAACCATCATGTAGCATTGCAAAGGAGGAAAAGGCAGCCGTGTCTGGCACTGAAATATGATAAGTGAATGCCCCCACCATATGGTGGGGTCTACCGTCACCTTTTTGCTGATATATGAGCCAGGGTTCCATCACATTAATTTCCAAATCAGTCATAGCGTGGAGATCATGTTAACTTTCAAATACTGGCTCACTGCCTTTTAGTCATGGACATGTAAAACATGTATCATCCTTGCTGTTACAAATCAGCAGGCTTACAAGAGACCCTCTGATAATGATTTTTAACTTTAAACCAACAGGAGGTAAGGAAAGGGGTTGGATCAGGAGTCAGGAGTCCTAGGTCTAAATCCTGACTCTCCTGGTGATGATTGCTGTGTCTTGGGTCCATTATTTCCTTCTGGTCCTCAACTGCCTCATCTGTAATACCAGAGGTTTATACTACTGGGTCTCTACAAGTCTTTCCTCTGATAAATTTCTTTGATTCTGAATTTAAATGTCATGTTAGACTTCTGGTTCTGCTAGAGGTAATTGGAGTTGTGGCCGGCCTCTGTTCCTCTAAAAAGGTCAAGGCATCCAGCTCCCGATCCCTGTGTTTAATGTTCACTTGCTAACCTGAAATTTAAGTTGGTCATGCAAGAGCCTCCTGTGCCTGAATGCATCTGAGGGTAAAAATAACTTCCCTTGAATTCTCCCCGAGGGTGAGCAATTTCACATGCATTAGTACCCTTAGCTTCTGCACGACTTCTCACCACCCTCCTTAATGTTCTCGTAAAAGGTGTGCATTCACAGAATGCTAAAGTGTTTCACAAAAAGAAGACTGGGGCTGATCTATCAAGCCTGCTAATGTCATTATATTAAAAAGGGACTTTTCAGGATCTCAGGAGGGGGATGTTTGTTCATTTGTTCATTCATTCAACAACCAAGCACTTAGTAACTAACATATGTCAAACCAGAGTCCTGAGGATACAGTTCTGAAAAGGGGGATCAGTCTTAGGAAGCATAAAATTTAGTGGGATAAACAAGCAAAGATATAATTATATGTACACATGACCAAACGATGGATGGCGTTATTGCTTTAAAACCATTCTCTCTTTTGGGTGAGGATGAAGATTTTGATGAGAACAATAATGGTACTGATACTGTTGTTGTTGTTTAGTAGCTAAGTTGTGGCTGACTCTTTTGCGACCCCATGGACTGTAGCCCACTGGGCTCCTGTGTCCATGGGATTTTTCAGGCAAGAACACTGGAGTTGGTTGCCATTTCCTTCTCCAGGGAATCTTCCTGACTCAGGGATCAAACCTGTGTCTCTTACATTAGCAGGTGGATTCTTTATCACTGAGCCACCAGGGAAGCCCATGGTACTGATATAACCAGGCACTCTTTGAAGTGCTTTCCATGTACTAACTAATTTAATTTTCACAAAAACTCTTTGATATAGGTGCTATTATGTATAATTCCCATTTTTCAGACAAATAAATTTGCAGCAGAGAGAGGTCAAGTTATTTGTTCAGGATCAGGAGACTATCACAGGCAGATTCCTCTTGATGGTTCCCCAGACCTGATAGAGCTGTTTATTCAGCAGGGATTCACTGGACATTAACTATGGGCTGGAGGATGGGGCATCAGAGATATGTTCCCCCTTCTGGAGGAGTACACGAGCCATGGTGCATGAGTCTATCAGAGCCACATGCAGAATACTGTGGAGTCATTTGTGTCCCCAGATGTACACACATAGATAGTTTCCTTAATTACCAGGAATATTGCTTACTCTCCATTTACTTTTGACCAAATATGTAGCCCAAGAATGTTGCAGACAAACTTCAGGCATTTAAGAAACATCTTAATAGGAATGTAAGTTGGTACATCCACTATAGAAAACAGTATGGAAGTTCCTCATAAAACTAAAAATAGAATTACCATATGATCCAGCAGTCTCACTCTTGGAAATATGCCAGACAAAACTGTAATTAAAAAAGATACATGCACCCCCATGTTCATAGCAGTCACCACCCAAACATGGAAGCAACTTAAATGTCTACCAGCAGACGAATGGATAAAGAAGATGTGGTATATATACACAATGGGATATTACTCCACCATAAAAAGGATGAAATCCTGCCATTTTCAGCAACATGAATGCAGCTAGAGATTATCATACTAAGTGAAGTAGTCAGAAAGACAAATATATGATATCACTTACATGTGAAGTCAAAAACGTGGCACAAGTGATCCTATCTACAAAGCAGAAACAAACCCTAGTTGCCAAGAGCAGGGGTTGAGAGAGGGATGAAATGAGTGTCTGGAGTTGATAGATGAAAACCATTACATTTAGAATGGATAAACAACAAGGTCCTAATGCGTAGTACAGGGAAGTACATTCAACATCCTGTGGTAAACCACAGTGGAAAAGAATATAAGAAACAATGTATATATTGGGTTGGCCAAAAAGTTTTTTTGGGTTTTCCATAACACCTTATGGAAAAACTTGAATGAACTTTGGCTAAAAATTTCATTCAAGTTTTTCCATAAGATGTTTTGGGTTACTTCGTTGTACAGCAGAAATCGCACAACATTGTAGATCAGCTATACTTGAGCTACAAAAAAAAAAAGGAAACACCTTGACAGGTTTGTTGTTGTTGCCCTATCAGTAAACTGTATATTGTTAAATTTTTTTTCCCAGCCCAAGGACTTGTGCCAATTCAGAATATACAAGTGCTGAAATTCTCACATATCATTTTCATTTCTGATCAGAGTCACGTATGGGGCAACGATCTGTGGGATGTCCAAATGGGATGCGTGTCTTGGCTGCTCAGCTGTAGGTCCCAAGGTTTACCACCCTTTGTCACCAAGAGCAGTCTCTTCACAAATAGTCTGCCGCACACATCAGCTTGAAGTGGGTATTCCAGGCCTCATCCTGCCCTTTTACGAGCAGGGCTGAGACTCATGTATCATTGTCAGAGAGTTATTTGTGAAGTGTTGTCATGATGCTTTGAAAAGTATGCTTTGATGCCAGGCTGCCAGCCATGTACTCTGAGTGGACAACAATGCAAGCAGATGTGTCAGAGGCCACAGCTATCTGAATAACATCAGAGAAACGCTGACAACCTCGTAGGAAAAATCCCATTCCTAAGATTAAGTGAAGCATCGTATGGGCCAGAGGAAAAACATCTGTGTATCAGTGACCCTTCTTAAGAACTTGTTTGCCGCTGGCTGAAACCTCCTGGTCATTCCTGCAGCCTCAGTGATGCTTCCGCTTTTCCTTCAACCTTGTCTTCTGTCTACATCTTCTCATCTTTCTTGCCCTCTTCCTCCTTTGCATTTGTTGTCTCTGTGTAGGGTTTCCACCCCCAGGTCTTCACCTGGCCACTTCCTCTGTATCATTCCCATCTTATCTCTAATGAGAGGCCCTTCTTGACCCCTTTGTTTAATATAAGTACCCCTGCCCTGCTCCTTTCTCTCCTTGCAGTCTGATTTTCTTCATAGCAATTCTTCTCATCTTTTTAAAAATATTTTATTTGATGTGGGCCATTTTAAAAGTCTTTATTGAATTTGTAGCAGTATTGCTTCTGTTTTATGTTTTGGTTTTTGGCCCTGAGGCATGTGGGATTTTAGCTCCCTGACCAGGGATCAAACCTGCACCCCCTGTATTGAAAGGTGAAGCCTTAACCACTGGACTGCCATTGAAGTCTGTTGTTGTTGTTTTTTAATAATTCTTGTTATCTCAAAAAAAATCTTCTCTATGAATTTATTGTGTGTCTTGTCCATTAGAATGTAGCTTCTTGAAGACAATGCTTTGCCCTACATTTCATGTGTATCCGCTAGGATAGGACCTGGTCCATATAAGATATGGAAATATTTGGGATGGGGGTAGAAAAATAGATTAATTAATTAAATGAAGACAGAAAAATATTGGTTTCATTTTGTAGATCTGGTTCAGCCAGAGTGTTATAGAACAGATTATAGACTTTGCTAAACTATTACATTCGTAAGGGCTTCCTAGATGGTGCTAGTGGTAAAGAGCCCACCTGCCAATGCAGGAGATGCAGAAGATGTGGGTTCGATCCCTGGGTTGGGAAGATCCCCTGGAGAAGGCAATGGCAACCTGCTTCAGTATTCTTGACTGGAAAAATTCCGTGGACAGAGGAATCTGGTGGGCTACAGTCCAGAAGGTCACAAAGAATCAGACGCAATGAACACGTATGTACAGAGAAAGAAGAGGATAGTTGGGGTTTTGATCCTGGACTGTGGAGCCACATTGCCTGCATTTGAATCTCTGTTCAGTCATGGCCTGTGTGACCTCTCAGAGCCTCAGTATTTCATTTTTGAAACAACATGATTGCTGTAAGGATTAAAGGGGTTAATATTTGTAGAGCGCTTCCATGTTTCCTGGCACAGAGTAAGCAGTAGGTAATCGGGTAGATATTCTTGGCATTCCGTTGAAGTCACATCCATCTCCCACAACAGTAATCCTCTCTGGGGTGGTTCTACCCTCTAGGGGGCATTTTGGGAGTATACTTGCATCTTGCAGTGATTGAGGGGGCTCCTGGCACTTGGTGGAAGGAAGAAATGGTTGTTATCCAGTGATTTATAGGGAAGAATTTTTTCCACCTCCAGCATGTCCTATAAACCAGCTGATGCTAGATGTTCATTTAGGTGAAGAGCCTATTTACAATGACCTGACTGGGATTTTTTTTTTTTTTTTTTTTTTGGCATGGTTGAATTTACCCTGAATGTTTGAGGAGTTTGAAAGTTAAGTGAAAGTGACAGTTGCTCAGTCATATCCAACTCTTTGCAACGCCATAGACTGTAGCCTACCAGGCTCCCCCATCTATGGGATTTTCCAGGCAAGAATACTGGAGTGGGTTGCCATTTGAGGAGTTTACCTACATAAGAATTGAGGAAAACCTATGCTTTGTTTTATTTGGAATTTTACCAGAAGTTGTTTCCTATTTTGAAAATATTCATCAAAGTTATACATGCTTCATGGTATTTGACCCACTTGAACAGCTGCCTGAACCAGCATGTAGCTTGCAGCTGTCATGATGATTCTTCATATATGTACAAATAAACTGACTTTTTTCTGCTTCCAAAATGCCAAATAGGAAAACAGATATCGGTATTCAACTGCTTATCTCTTGACACCAGATGAAATTAGGCTGAGTGAGTGATCACAGACTAGCCCTGCCTGAGAATGTACTTTTTGAAATACACATAATTTTCATCATATTTATTTTACTTTATTTCTCTTTTATAATTAAAGTAGTAAAAGGAATTCTAGCATTATCTTTGTGTCACATTTTGGTAATTCTTACAATATTTCAGACCCTCCATCAGCTAAATGATGATAACTCATGAAAGGCTCAGATGATGGTTATCATTTTTTAGCAATAAACTATTTTTTAATTAAAGTACATTAACATACATAAGTTTTTTTTTAGACATAATGCTAGTGCACACTCAATAGACTATAGTATAGTGAAAGCGTGACTTTTATATGCACTGGGAAACCAAAAACTTCATGTGACTCACTTTATTGCAGTGGTCTGGAACTGAGGCCTTCACACCTCTGAGGTCTCCCTGTATGTTTTATTTATTTTTTAGTTAAAAAAATTTTATTGGAGTATAGTTGTTTTATAATGTTTGGATAATTTCTACTGTGCGGCATAGTGAATCAGCATGGTGAATCAGTTATCAGTGAATTACGTATACATACATCTCCTCTGTTTTGGATTTCCTTCCCATTTAGCTCACCACAGAGCATTGAGTACAGAGTTATACAATAGGTTTTTACAGTAGAATTATACAGTAGGTTTTCACTAGTTGTCTGTTTTATATGTAGTATCAATAGTGTTTACACGTCAATCCCAATCTCCCAGTTCATCTCTGCCATTACCATACTTTTCCGACTCCATAATCAAATAGAAGCCGTGCTGACACTCCCATGGTCTTGGATGAACTGGAGGCACCTGCTCAGTGGGCTTGTGCCAAGAGACCAACGCTGGGTATGGGCCTCTCACCCTGGGCAGAGTTCCCTCCAGAGAGGCACGATGCTGCCCTCCCCGGGCAGCACATTCACTGGCAGCCTCTACAACTTGACCATGCTGGTTCTGGGGGCTTCAGGACCTTCACCGACCTGGGATTGGCCCAGTGAATTCTGGCTCAAGCTTGGTACCTGCTGCGCAACAATGGCAGTGTTAGCAAAGCTCCCTCGGGCCTCAGGAATGTGGGTTGTCTGCTCTTGCATTACACTGTACCAGGCAGCTCTGCTTTGAAAGATTATTTTGTAGTTACTTTTTGCAATTTTTCCATTTCTTTCTCATGACAACTCTCTACCCTGCCAGCCCACCATCCGCATCCTTTTCACTAAACTGCAGTGAAGTGCTAGAATTTTACAGCAGAGGAAGGCTGAGTGCCAGGTTGTGACTACTGTCATTATTCAACATAATCTAGGATTTTCTGGACAATCTGAGACACTAAGGAACCTCAAAGTCATCTAGATGAGGGTGCAGGAGATAGAGCTTAGAAGTGTTACCATTCTGTCATTGCATTTGTTTTTGTTTTTAATGTAAACATGGGCTTATAAAGCATTAGTAGTTCCCCAGGGTCTCATTTTGAATCCTTCAAAGCTGTAAGAGCAATGCAGTTCTTCTCAAGCCCAGTATTTTGTCCTTGATAGAACATTCTGACCTTAGGTCTCTTTGTGAATGTCTGTTTTTTTAAGTACGTATGGCTGATTCATGTTATTGCATGGCGGAAACCAACACAACATTGCAAAGCAATTATCCTCCAATCTAAAAATAAATCTGAAAAGCTAAATGTCTTATGAAAAAATTAATAATTTATAATAATAATAATAAAAATGTTATCATTCTGAGTCAGACAAGAAAGAATCACCTGTCAAAATGTTAGAGATGTGTAAGGACATCGAGCTGTCCCAGGACTACCCAGGGTTACAGGCAGAGGACAGATACCTGGACTCCTAGCTATGGACCCTTCTGCAAGATCAGAGTGGTGATGATTTCAGAAGAAATGGGTCAGATCAGGAGATTCCAGCTGGTATGTCCAATCCAGCTCATTCCCTGCTTCTTGGGAGTGAAAAAAATTTTAGCCTGTATGCTGAGAAAAATTTTTTACATTTTTAAATGGTTGGGGGGAAAATCAAAGGAAGAGTAATATCATGGAACACATGAAAATGATGTGAAATCCAACAACCGATGTCCATAAATAATCTTGCTGGAAGGACGAGATTCAACAATCGATGTCCATAATCTTGCTAGAAAGACCAGGATGCAGCATCTAAATAAAAATGACATCTTGGAGGAAAGTCTGAGACGGCAAGAAAGTGGGGCTGTGTTTAAAATAATGAGCTCCTTACAAGTTAATAAGATAGCATTGTCAGGATGATGCCACCCTAATCTGATTTGTACCAGAGCCAAGGCCGAAATGCATTCTTTGGTTGAAAGGAAATGTAGCCTCAGTGATACTAATATTCAAGCAATTTACCAAGTGATAAAACTAAAGTAATTTATTATAATTTTATGAGGAGATCTCTTTCCTTGGCTTAGGAGAGGTTTTTATTGCCTCTAGTCCTGCAATTTCACTCTTGCTAATATTGATTTTGCTATAATCTCTTTCCCTTTTTTACACTTTTCAAGTTATTTCTTGATGTGGATAAAATTCACTTTTTAACACAGTTGAAGATATAAAAACCAACCTTTGCAAAAACGTATTATGATAATTATATTTTACTACTGCTCGCCAATAGTACGTGTGTGCCGACAGAAAAAAATATATTTTTGAGTCACTAGACTTTTTTCTCTCCTTAATCTTTTTTTTTTTTTTGGTCTTAAAATAAGGGCCAAAGAGGCCAGGAATGTCCCCTTGAGGGCCCTTTCTACTGGGAAGGGCCTTGAAAAGCTTCTGAGAACAAAGATCAGCATTCTCTCTGCAGGCCTGGGTGACTCTGGCATTACCCTTTAGTGGTTCCCTATTGTCCTAAATTATTTAATGAGTCCAAGTGCATTACATCTATGATTTTATGAAACCCCTGGTGGGGTTCATGGTGAGATGTTACAAAGGAGGGAAATTAGGCCCATTGAGTTGAAACCCTGTTCCCAAGCTCTGGCGGCTGCCATATGCTGCAGTGAGGGGGTCTGACCCCATGGATTCCAGGATGTTTTCACCACTCTGGGATGCAGGACCTCCCTAGAAGGTAACTCCATATGACCAGAGAAGACATGGGGACCTTCGAGGTCTGAAATGTAGGGCTGAATGCCCTCCAACTTGAGCGGTCTATGTCCCTCCCCCCTTTTTTTCTTCATTAAGAGGAAAACAATATTTATAAGAAATAATGAACATTTCTTTAAATAAGCGAAAGCAAAGTAAATTCAGTGGATATACTAAATACAAAATATAAAATAATTCAATGTATTTGAACAAGGTATTTTTCAGTTACATTATTATGTTCCTCTTTAAATATTTGCATGTATGCTCAGTCATGTCTGACTCTTTGAGACCCTCTGGACTGTTGCCCGCCAGGCTCCTCTGTCCATGGGGATTCTCCAGGCAAGAATACTGGAGTGGGCTGCCATTCCCTTCTCCAGGGGATCTTCCCAACCCAGGGATTGAACCTGCATCTCTTGAATCTCCTGCATTGGCAGGTGGATTCTTTACCACTGAGCCCCCTATTTAATCTGTAATGAAACAGTGTTCTTGGATGAATACTATGTCTGAAATGATTTATAACAAGATTTACAGTAGTACATACATATTTTTTATACATTAAAAATATTCTTTTTCATTATAGTTTATCATAGGATATTGAATATAGTTCTGTGTGTTATACATTAGGGCCATGCTGTTTATCCATTCTAAATGTAATAATTTACATCTACCAACCCCGAACTCCCAGTCCACCCCTCTACCTCCCTCTTGGCAACCCCAAGTCCATTCTCTATATCTCTGAGTCTGTTTCTGTCTTGTAGCTAAGTTCATTTGTGTCATATTTTAGATTCCCTTTAAGAGTGTGATAGTTCTGAGTCTTGTTGCTAGGCTAGCGGGGTTTCCAGGCATGCTAATGAGAGCACATCTCAGCTCTAAACGTCTCAGGGTGGGGTGTTTATGTCTCTTCTCTCCAAATGCAGGAAGCGTTGCCAAAGCCGGTGTTAAATGAAAAGGACAATTCAGGGCTCTGAGATTAATTTGCTGCACGTGTCAAACACTTTACACATACTCCATGTCGTACCAAGGAGAATGCAAGTGCATCTCCCTATGTGTGACCTAACCCTCACACAGGATTCTGGCTCACAAAACATTTCTGGGAACAAGACCCTATGGAAGCCCTTCAAGGTTAAATGGTATACCCGTTTTACAGATAAGGAAACTGAGGAACAGCTGACTACAGTGACGTACTTGGGGTTCCATAACTAGAGATCAGAGGTACAGGTGCAGCTCAGGCTTCCTGACTCCCAGAAGGTCAATGCTTGGGGCCCATTGATTAGGTGGACTAAGGTGGACCCTCCATGAATTATCAGGACATCTCCTTTGGTATGCATTTTCCTAGTTTCCTCCTACAGGCTTCCACCAGCTATTTCCCCAAACATATTTTACATGGTTTTGCTTCCTCTAGACTTTTGTCCTTGTGTTAATGGCCTTCGTTTCTCAGTAGCCTCTCAGAGCTAGTATCCGCTGAGTGTGCATATTCTGTACAATTCCCCCAAACCTATGGTTTCTCTGAAGATCCAGAAAGCAAACATAGAAACTGGGGTTTGCCCTCATGCTACTCTGATTGCATTAAAAGTAAGTGTGGTAATTTGTGTGTGTGCACTTGGGGTTTTCTTTTCTGGGTTAATTCTAGGGCAGTTACCATGAATAAAAATGACTTTACTGCTTTGGCAGAGTTTTGGAACTAGCTTATCTTGATCGAGCTTGTCTCTTTTAATTTCTTTAAAAAATGTCTTCTTGTGAGGAGTTGGCAGCTTTTCTGATCTATTTCTTGTCAGTCTGGCGGAAGGCACGTAGAGCATGTGTCTTCCCTTTTCCTTCTCAGGGGTAGGTAATATGCTTGCAAAAATAGATCACATCTCTTCTACTTCTCTCAAGAATGTTTGGCCTATCGGAGGCAGAGCCTTGGGGACTTTTTCGACCTGTTTCCCAGGAGTCTTCCATCACAAATGCCATCCTCAAGACTTTTATGTCTTTACTGCTTGGTGGTGGTGGTTTAGTCACTAAGTCGTGTCCGACTCTTGCGACCCCCTTGACTGTAGTCTTCCAGGCTCCTCTGTCTATGGAATTCTCTAGGCAAGCATACTGGAGTGGGTTGCCATTTCCTTCTCCAGGAGATCTTTCCGACCCAAGAATCAAACCCAGGTCTCCTGCACTGCAGGCAGATTCCAACTGAGCTACAAGGGAAGCCCCTTTACGGCTTAGTTTCATTCTTATTTCTCTACAAAAGACTCCATAGCCTCAAATATGTGTCTATAAACATTTACCTTCTGATTCAAGTCTGGGTCAGAAAGCAACTTGTACAATGTTTACAATTGCAGCATAGAAACTATTTCTCCTTCTTAGCAGAGTTGAAGGGGCAACCTACATTAATTGAGCTCTTACTGTATTCCAGGGTCCTTGGTGACTCAGCCGGTAAAGAATCTGCCTGCAGTGCAAGAGACCCGGGTTTGATCTCTGGCTTGGGAAGATCTCCTGGAGAAGGGATTGGCTACCCACTCCAGTGTTCTTGCCTAGAGAATTCTGTGGATAGAGAGGCCTGGTGGGCCACAGTCCATGGGGTTGCCAAGAGTTGGACACAACTTGGCAACTAAACAACATATTCCACACACATGCATTTATTTTCACCCTGAACCTGTGCATTCTCTTAGCCTATTTCTATAGGCTGGAGGGGAAAAATGATTTGCTCAAATCACTTTACCAAGTAAATGGTAAACTAAGATATAAAGCAGGCATGTCTGACCTGAATATGCAGAGTGTGTGCTCTTCTGCCCTGATGCCTCACTGGATTCAGAGGCTCTATTGGGTTAAAGTTAGCTCTTGCCCTCTTGACTAAAACCCTTCATTGTGTCCTGATCCATTCCCCCACTAATTTGAAGGAGTAGGAGTGTTGCACATGCTGTGTGGAACTTTTCCAGCGTGGGAGAAGACTGTGTTAGTGTTCTGTTTCCACTTGTCGAGCCCAAACAAAGTGTGATTTATCTTCACCCAGAGCTGTCACGGCCGGGTGCGTGGGTGCCAAGCACTGTTGCCAAGACTACACGGAAGCCACACACTGTTGCTAAGCTACGGCCACCTGAATGCTGGGCGGTGGCCAGAGTAATGATTACAGTAATGATGGCTGACATCTATTGAGCATGTATGACCCAGGCAGAAATCAAAATGCTGTCTGTGAATCAACTCAGTTAGTCCTGAGATATTCCTGTGATCTCATTATTATCCCCATTTGACAGATGAGGAAACTGAGGCTCAGAGAAGTTATTAGCACTTACCACTGGCTGACATGTAGTTGTTTCATACTTTTTTTAAAAAAAGTTTTCTTTTTGTTTGTTTTTAAAGTCTTTATTGAATTTATTACCATATTGTTTCTGTTTTATGTTTTGGTTTTTTGGTCCCAAGGTAGGTGGGATTTTAGCTCCATGACCAGGGATCTAACTCACACTCTCTGCATTGGAAGGAGAAGTCCTAAACACTGGACCACCAGGGAAGTCCTATTTATCTTCCTCTCTCCCTCTAGAGGACTTCCCAGGTGGCTGAGTGGTAAAGAATCTGCCTGCCATTGCAGGAAATGTGGGAGACATGGTTTCAATCCCTGGGTCAGGAAGATCTCCTTGGGGAGGAAATGGCAACCCACTCCAGTATTCTTGCTTGGAAAATTCTGAGGACAGAGGAGCCTGGTGGACTGTGCTCCATGGGGTTGCAAAGAGTTGGAGGTGACTGAGAACGCACATGCACTCACTCCCTCTAGAAGGTAAGCTCTGTGAGGGCAGAGTTTTGGAATTTGTTTTTGATTTGTTCACTCTTGTACCCCCACTGCCTAGAAAGTTGCTTGGGACATAGTAGGTGGTCCATAAATAGTGTGGGATGAATGGAGTCATGCAGAACAGAGCCTAGAGAGAAGCCAGCTCACCAGCTGAGTTGGATTGTCCTCCAGAAGCTCCAGGTTTTACTTTGATCTCTAGCCAGTTGGTTCAACTGACCTGTTGTTTCTGAGCATCTAGAGGTGGGAAGATGGATGCTGCGTGTAGCTGCCTGTACCTGGAATAGTTGTGACTTTCCAAGCACTGTCTGCGGCCAAGTTCAGTGCCTGGTACTCAGAAGGCACAAACTCTGCATGAATGAACAAATGAATAATTCCAATGGTGGGAAACTGTGGAGTGGAAACATACCAGAATCAGACTGGAATAGATATAGAGGGCAGATGGTTCCCCACTGAGTAGTTCCCATATCAACATGGCCTTAGGTCTCTAGGAACTTTTTGTCCACACAAGCATGCCACTGAGTTATGGTAAATTTCATGCAAGTAACTGAGCAAAGTAGTAAGGAAGTTAAAATCAAGGCAAGGACGTGAGACTAGAGAGGAAGGAGCATTCCTTTTGCCATAAAACCCCCCAAGAAACAAAAACCCCTTTTCTTAGGAAACTTTCCTATCTTGCCTGCCCCCTTCCTCTTTCTTCCCAGACATCTCTATTTCTCCCTTCATCAACCCTGGACCAAGCTGCCACAACTTTGGATGCACATTTTCCTAGCAGAGTTTCCATCTCTTTTCTCCCTCACTCATTTAGATCACATGTATTTTCTTACCTTTTAGTTGACTTTGACTGATTATCATAAGCACTGCAAAAAGAAACACTAGTAAAAAATCTGCAAACAAAACTAAATGAACTTGCTTAACCCCTATACTGACATTTGTGTTTACAAGACTTTTAACAACAAAATGGTGTGTAATTGGGAAGGGTCCACTTCATCACACAGATGAACGCCTCATAGAAAGATTTTCCCTGAGGTTTAATGAGAAGACTCATTTCCACAGATAAGCAGAGTTCTGAACAGTTTACCCAGGTCATTATCGTAGGAAAGAAATTCTACCTGTGGAGGAGATTAGAGCAACAAATCTCTCTTCTTTTGCTCCATCATTTTCTCTCTCTCTCTCTCCTTCACTCACACACACACACACACACACACACACACACACACACAGACAGATGATCTCTCATTCCAACACTAATATCTTTAAATATCTCACTTGCCTGTGAGAGTCCAACCACAAAGAAGGCTGAGTGCTGAAGAACTGATGCTTTTGAATTGTGGTGTTGAAGACTTTTGAGAGCCCGTTGGATTGCAAGATCAAACCAGTTAATCCTAAAGGAAATCAACCCTGAATATTCATTGCAAAGATTGATGCTGAAGCTCTAATACTTTGGCTACCTGATAGCAAAAAGCCAACTTACTGGAAAAGCCCCTGATGCTAGGAAAAATCGAAGGCAGAAGGAGAAGGGGCAACAGAGGATGAGATATTTAGATAGCATCACCAACTCAATGGACATGAATTTGAGCAAACTCTGGGAGATAGTGAAGGACAGGGAGGCGTGGAATGCTATAGTCCATGGGGTTGAAAAGAGTTGGACACAACTTAGAAACTAAACAAGAGCAAAATGATGCATTATCTTGCAACAGAGGTGAGTGGAGGGATTCTGATTTGATGCAAGTGGGGCGATTCCTCTGAATCAGAATAAGACAAAAACTTTTTCATGCGTCTGATTTGGCTGTACTACTGGCTTTTATTCTCAATTTCCCCCCCCCCCCTATTTTAGGGAAGCCTGGTGTGCTGCAGTCCATGGGATTGCAAAGAGTCGTACATGACTGAGTGACTGAACTGAACTGATCTTCCATGTGGAGTTTGTTTCAATAGCTTATGGCCCAACACACAGTGGCTGATTTGATGTTCTGATGTGATATTTGCTTCTAGGCAAAACTTACTGACAAGGAAAAAAAAGACATAAAGACAGAAATTATTAATCTCTAAATGTAAACTTCAGGCTCTTATCCTTTTGGGCAATACTATAGAACTAACAATGGCGACTATAATTTGATAATCAGGATAATTTATGCATATGTGACATTTTAAGTTTGAAAAGCACTTTCTCATATATAGAATTAATTAGTACTGACCCACAAAACGCCAAGAAAAACTTCATTCTTACTTGTAGACTTACTGCTTACGAATGATTTGTTTTATTTAACATGTTTTAAAAATCTATATTGGATGCTTGAAAAATATCATACACCCTCAAACAGTTTATTAGTTGCCACATTCCAGATGTGTTGGTATAATTAGAACCACTCCTCCTTTGACTGTGTGGATCACAACAAATTGTGGAAAATTCTTAAAGAGATGAGAGTACCAGATCACCTTACCTGTCTCCTGAGAAACCTGTATGCAGGTCAAGAAGTGATAGTTAGAACTTGACATAGAACAATTGGTTCAAAATTGGGAAAGGAGTGTGATAACTGTATATTGTCACTCTGCTTATGTAACTTATGCAGAATACATCATCTAAAATGCCCAGTTGGATGCATCACAAGCTGGAATCGAGATTTTCAGGAGAAATATCAGCAACCTCAGATAAGCAGATGATACCACTCTAATGGCAGAAAATGAAGAGGAACTAAAGAGTTTGTCGATGAGGGTGAAAGAGGAGAGTGAAAAAGCTGGCTTGAAACTCAACATTCAGAAAACTAAGATCATGGTATCTGGTCCTATCACTTCATGGCAAATAGAAGGGGGAAAAGTGGAAGCTGTGTCAAGCCTAAACAGCATACTAAAAAGCAGAGATACCACTTTGCCAAAAAAAGTCCATATGATCAAAGTTATAGTTTTTCCAGTAGTCATGTAAGGGTGTGAGAGTTGAACCATAAAGAAGACTGAGCACTAAAGAATTGATGCTTTTGAATTGTGGTGCTGGAGAAGACTCTTGAGAGTCCCTTGGACTTCAAGGAGATCAAACCAGTCAGTCCTAAAGGAAATTAATCCTGAATATTTATTGGAAGGACTGGTGCTGAAGTGGAAGCTCCAATACTTTGATCACCTGATTTGAAGAGCTGACTCATCAGAAAAGACCATGCTGCTGGGAAAGATTGAGGGCAAGAGGAGCAGGCGACAACAGAGAATGAGATGGTTAGACAGCATCACCAACTCAATGAATTAGAATTTGAGCACACTCCAGAAGATAATGGAGGACAGAGGAGCCTGGTGTGCTACATACAGTCCATGGGATCGCAAAGAGTTGGACATGACTTAGCAACTGAACAACAACTCCTGATAATGGCTGCCTGTTGTTTTGATAATATTAGAATCTGTGCCTCTGTGTGTCTGTTTTGACCAGAAGGGTGAAAATTACCAACAAAAGAAAATCCCAGTTGATTGGATCGATAGTTCTGTTCTCTTATCTGAACTCTACTGCTTACCATATAGGTTGAGTATGTAACCAAGTAGAGAAAACCATCAAGCCTCCTGCAGTCGGTGGCTTAGTGTGTGAGGGAATAGTGGTTGCTCCTAGACCTTTAGATGACAGTGTGAGGCCTTGGTGGGGGGTGTACTGTGACTCTATTATACATCCCTGTCTGATTAGGATGCAGCTCAGGGTTTTGACTGGTGGCCTGTTGCCAATGACAAGAGAAGAATGACCAGACCTTGCCTTATTTTGGGGTCCTTTAGAAACCCCATTGAACTAGAGTATATACTCAGTATACACTAATTGCAACCAGAGCTCAAAAGGAAGGTATTGGTTCATGTAAATAGAAGTCTGTGAACAGACTGAGTGGTTTTCTGGGACTTGCCAACACCTTTAGGACTTGGTTTCTCCCCATTCTCAGCTCTGCCCTGCTCCATGCTGCCTTCATCTTCATCTTCATCTTCCAGAAATTTCTCCATAGAGGAGAACAAAGTAACACCCTTATAGACAGCAACCCCAGCAGAAAGAGGACTTCTAACAAAACTCAGATTTAAGGTTTGCTGATTTACTTGGATTATGGGTCCATATTTGAATATGAGCCCAGGAGGACAGAATGTCCCCATTGACCAGGCTTGGGTCATGTGCCCTTTCCTCAGATCTAGAGAGAATGGAGTTCCCCTTTGGGCCATATTGACTGATATCTAGGTGCTCCTCCAGAGAAAATTAAGGAAGAGGTAGGGTGGCCAAAGGGGCTTCCCCAGTGGCTTAGTGGTGAAAGAATCCACCTGCATTGCAGGAGCCACAGGAGATGTGGGTTTGATCTCTGGCTTGGGAAAGTCCCCTGGAGGAGGGCATGGCAACCCACTCCAGTATACTTGCCTGGAGAATCCCATGGACAGAGGAGTCTGGTGGGCTGGAGTTCATAGGGTTGCAAAGACTCAGACATGACTGACGCAACTTAGCATGCAAGTAGGGTTACCAAAGGGAAGAAAGAATGATCACTGGGCTTCAGAAACAACAGCTGACTTCTCCATGGGTCCACTAGACCTTTGGGTCTGATTTTGCAGTGAGTTTCACACATCCTGTGGCTGTTCTTTTCCCTTCTCCTATCTCTGAGACATCATTATGTTAAAATATTTAATGACCATTGGCCATTGAGATAGCCACTGGGATAGGCTCAAAGGTGAATAAAAGCACAAGCCTTTCCCACCCAGAGCAAGCAATCTACACACACACACACACACACACACACACACTCAATTTTGGTGCCTGTGATAAACTATATGATCCAGCCATGTACCAAGAATACAAATGGGAATGAAAATAAGGAAATCATCGTTGTTCTTAGGAAAGTTAAGCAGAGACATTCAAACCAGGTCTTGAAGACTGTGCACAGCACATGTGGGAATATTTGTGACCAGTCTTCTGACCATTCTCCCTTCTTTAATATCAACTCATCTTACCTCTAAGCTTCTATAGACACACCTCAGCCAAGGTTCCCTTTCCTCCACCATGACCACCGTGACTTCATCCAGCATGACCTCCTCCAGCCAACAGGTGGTGCCAAGAACATATCCACCATGCAGTAGTTGAGAACTCTTCTTCAGAGCTTTTCATCTACATGGACTACTGAGCAGGTGAATGTGGTTTCCAGTCTGGTTGATCCCATGGTGCCATGTTGCCCTACTCTTGATTAGAAGATATTTTCCAGAGTCTTCTAGTCTAACTCTTTTCTGCTGCCATGAAATCTCTTCTTCATGTTATTCTAATTAGCAGGACGGGGACAAGGGCAGAGGGTTATGCCCCAAAGTTGGCCACACCCATCTCTTTCTCTGGGCTAGACACCAACTTGGGCAGGAGTTCCTTGGAATATCTCAGGCTGGCTATCCACTTCCTTTCTCCCCATCTCATCTCACCTTATCACCAGACCTGTAGACAGAGCCTGTTTTCACACTTGGACAGGCTGAACAGACAGTATCATTTCTTTGTAAAATGGTTGAGGACTCCAAACCCTATAAAACTTCTATAAAACTAAATGCGTCAAAGTAACTAGCAATCTGCTTTGTGAAATTTAGCAGTGAAGTCTGGATATACTATGCTGGATATCCACAGTGAAGGTTCAGTTTATTTCTTAGAACAATTCAGGAAAAATAAGATAATTCACCTTCATGTACTGTGTCATTGTTTAGTCATTAAGTTGTGTCAGACTCTCTGTGACCCCATAGACTGCAGCATGCTAGGCTTCCCTGTCCCTCACTGTCTCTCAGAATTTGCTCAGATTCATGTCCATTGAGTCAGTGGTGCTATCTAACCATTTCATCATGTACCTATACTTCCTTAAATTTCGGTTTTAATTAATTGAGTCAGCAGGACCATTAAAAATCTGATTTATAGGAGAGGTTTTCCTCTGTGAGTATACATGATTTTGCAATATCTGGGTGGAAAGTAAAAAAAAAATGTAGATCACTCTCTGGAATCCAAAAACAGTAGGCTTTTGTTAGAATACTGATGGTTGGCAGAACTTGTCACTTTTCCTTTAGGTGTCTGAGACTTCAGAACCTGAGGGGCAAACATGTAGGTTTCTTTTTATATTCTGTAAGTCACAAATCCTTCTGTGGCTGCAACTCTGAGAGAAGATGTTCATTTTGCTCTTTCTTCTAGTTAAGCAAAGTGGTGACTTTGCTATTTTAATTCTCTTTTATGAGCCTAGTTTCCTACCATTTTTTTTTTTCTTTTTAAGTGTACATGTCCTTGAGTAGGGTTTCTTAATCTTAACTCTATTGATCTTTTGAGCTATACAATTCCTGGTTAGGCAGGGGTGGGATGAGGGGATGTCTTGTTCATTGAAGGATATTCAGCATCATCCTACTATACCCACGGGTTCCCAGGTGGCTCAGTGGTAAAGAACCTGCCTGCCAATGCAGGAGAGGAGGTTTTGATCCCTGAATCAGAAAGAGCCCCTGGAAAAAGAAATGGCAACTTACTCCAGTATTCTTTGCATGGGAAATCTCATGAACACAGGTCTTGGCAGGCTCCAGTCCATGGGGTCGCAGAGAGTTGGACATGACTTAGTGATTAAACAACAACAAAACCAACTGAACCCACTAGAGGCCAGTCTCCCTACCAATTCTGACAACCCAGAATGTCTCCAAATATTGCCAAATGTCCCCTTCGGGTAGGGGGTGGGCAAAATCATCCTGAGTGGAGAATGTGGACTGTGGATCAGCAGCACTGCTTCCGCCATGAGTGGTTAGAAGTGCAGACTCTGGAATCTTCCCTTAGCTTGCTGGATCACAGTCTGCACTTTAACTCAATTCCCAGGTGATATGTATGCACACAGCAGTTTGAGAAGGCTTCCCTGGTGGCTCAGAGGGTGAAGAATCCGCATTCAATGCATTAAGAAACAGGAAGATGCAGATTTGACCCCTGGGTTGGGAAGATCCCCTGGAGGAGGAAATGGCAACCCACTCCAGTATTCTTGCCTGGAGAATCCCATGGACAGAGGAGCCTGGTGGGCTACAGTCCATGGGGTGCAAAGAGTCAGACATGACTGAAGCAATGGAGCATGGATATATGCAAGAATTTGAGGAGCTAAGTAGTTCAGTTTCTTACAGTAGTAGTTCTCAAACTTTGATGTGTATCAAAATCACCTTGATAGCTAAGGAAGAACGCAAGCACTAGACTTATTGAAGTAGGTGAGAAACTACTTGTATTTTTTCAGGTTTCCCAGGTGATCTGATACTGAGTTTGAGAATCATTGCCTTAAAACCAAAAGATCAGGAAATAAACCAGTGTCTGTGCTGAGATCAGTGCCTGGATATTCTTTTAAAATTCTGAAAGGAAAAGTTTAGATGCAGTAATCATGTTGAAGGGCCAAGCAAGGTATCCTGGTGGCCAGCATCTCATCACACCTCAAGCTTTGGAGGGGATAGACTTCACATTCTTTGGGGAAAGCCAGTTTGTTCCAACGGCTGCATTCCAAATAGAAATTCAGGAAGTATTTGCAATCATGAGATGTAAACTGGAAATGGTTTTCTCTGGGGTTGATATTCTCCAAGAGGAAATGGGATGTGAATAAACATGCTTTTCTTTTTTTTTTTGGTCCAGATTCCTCAGGTGCATTGCATTTGTCTATTCTGTGTTGGATAAGCATCACTGTCAGCAAGGCTACCCATGCTACACCTGGTAAATAGAGAGAGGATGACAATTGATTTCATATCATGTTGAGTGATGGTAGGGGTAGGTGGGACTGCATAATAACTAGGATCTTGGCGTGTGTGTGTGTGGCATGAACACACATTCTTTCTAGCTATTTCTTTATATAATATGTGACAAAAATTGACTTTTCTTTTCCTCCAGTTCATTAAATTCAGTCATGGTGTTTATATCTAATCTGAGTGGTTTAAAATCTTTTTCAATAACTTCACCTTTGCAAATCCATTGTAAGCTTTGTCTAAATGTTAGCCCAAAGGCTGCAATTATAAGAGAACTGCAAGGACAGAATGAATGATAGCAATCTTGATTATTAAGAAGTCTTTGACCCATACAGAGTACAGGTCCTGAAAATAGAGGAGTACATTATAAAACTCTTTTATTTGAAGCAACAAACAAATAAACTATGGATTTCAAATGTCATGTGATATAGCATTTCTATATTATTGTATTTGTAACTGAAAAGCAAAGACCTCAGCACTCCTTACTGGTAGTGTAAACACAACTGTTCTTTTTACATCTCTTAAGATTGTACTATTCCCAATCTTGAAAGTAAAAGTGTTAGTTGCTCAGTGGTGTCTGACTCTTTGTGACCCCATGGACTGCAGCCCATCAGGCTCCTCTGTCCATGGGATTCTCCAGGCAAGAATACTGGAGTTGCCATTTCCTTCAGGGGATCTTCTGGACCCAGGGATTGAACCCAGGTCTCCTGCATTGCAGGCAGATTCCTCACCATCTGAGCTACCAGGAAAGCCCCAATATTCTTCTTCCAAATGGCTTAAATAGTTAACGATGGTGTAACATAGAAAAGATTTCCATATTTTCATGAAAGAGGGGTGAGCTAGTTTGGTAGAAAGATATTGATGTTTTTCTTGTAATTGCTTTGGGTTTAAATCCCACTTCCACTCTGAGGTATCTTTTTTTTTGTTGGCAAAGTAACGTCTCTGCTTTTTATTTATTTATTTTTTTTCAGTGGGTTTTGTCATACATTGACATGAATCAGCCATGGAGTTACATGTATTCCCCATCCCGATCCCCGCTCCCACCTCCCTCTCCAACCGATCCCTCTGGGTCTTCCCAGTGCACCAGGCCCGAGCACTTGTCTCATGCATCCAACCTGGGCTGGTGATCTGTTTCACCATAGATAATATACATGCTGTTCTCTCGAAACATCCCACCCTCGCCTTCTCCCACAGAGTCCAAAAGTCTGTTCTGTACATCTGTGTCTCTTTCTATTTTGCGTATAGGGTTATCACTACCATCTTTCTAAATTCCATATATATGTGTTAGTATGCTGTAATGTTCTTTATCTTTCTGGCTTACTTCACTCTGTATAATGGGCTCCACTTTCATCTATCTCATTAGAACTGATTCAAATGAATTCTTTTTAATGGCTGAGTAATATTCCATGGTGTATATGTACCACAGCTTCCTTATCCATTCGTTTGCTGATGGGCATCTAGGTTGCTTCCATGTCCTGGCTATAATAAACAGTGCTGCGATGAACATTGGGGTGCACGTGTCTCTTTCAGATCTGGTTTCCTCAGTGTGTATGCCCAGAAGTGGTATTGCTGGGTCATATGGCAGTTCTATTTCCAGTTTTTTAAGAAATCTCCACACTGTTTTCCATAGTGGCTGTACCAGTCTGCATTCCCACCAACAGTGTAATAGGGTTCCCTTTTCTCCACACCCTCTCCAGCATTTATTGCTTGTAGACATTTGGATAGCAGCCATCCTGACTGGCGTGTAATGGTACCCACTCTGAGGTATCTTGATGACTTTTAAGCCCATTCCTCTACCAGCTCCCAATGAGGTTTTATTAGTATCATTGCTCTGTCTTATGATGATGAAATGTGCCTCTCTGGGCCTCAAATACCCTCCTTGCCTGGGGTGACAAACTAGAAAGTGTACAAGGAGGAATTCAAACCCAAGTTTTGAGTTTGTAATCTTAACCCATAGACTATGCTGGATACTGGCTGGAAAGTGTCCTGCATGTGGATTGCATAAGAAAAGATGCAGGAGGAGATGTCAGTGGAGGAAAAATTAAGGAAAGCTGTAAAGGAAACGGTCTTCTAAAAAAAGAATAGTGGGACTTTCCTGGTGGTCAAGTGGTTAAGATTCTGTGCCTCCAAAGCAAGGGGTGTGGGTTTGATCCCTAGTCAAGGAATTAAGATCCCACATGTCACACAGTGTGGCCAAAAAATACAAAAGCAAAAGTGGGTATAATGGAGTGGCCAAAAGTCAAACTCAAAGATGCTGAAAAGAGAGGAGGGTGAGTGAGAATGAGGATGCCTGCCTGGATGGGGGTTAGAGCTTATCCTATATGTGTGGCCAACTCTTAAATCATCTCTTGTTGAGGTTCTCCCCTGAGTGATTCTAGAGTCTGAGAAAGCAAGACAGAAACCAATGGGCAATGTGCAAAAGTCAACAAAGCCTGGCTTCTCAGGCCACAGAGAAGGGGTGCTTTGGGTTGTCATGGTAAACAAGGGACACGATTGGCATCTCCTGGATGGGACAAGGATGCCAGACTTCCTACAGAGCATAGGGAAATCTCGTTCAGTAAAGCATTATTTCACCCAATGCCTAGAGCACCCCCATTGAAAACATCCAAGGAAATTCTGCTTTGGCTTCTCTTGTTAAGACATGTAGATCTGGTGACAAAAAAGGTGTGGCATGACTAAAGCTGGAAATTCACATGGGCAGACAGAAATGTAAAGCCCATGACCCACAACAAGTTTGATACAGAAAGACTTTCATTGCAGCTTTGTGTATCAACAGTGACAAATTGAAGGCAACCTCAACATGAAACAGCATGGAAATAAATTATGATTAATCATTTCAATGAGAGATTATGCAAACATTTAAAGTGATGGCCATGAAAATGACATAGCCTCATGGAAAATATTGCTAACAGAAAACTTGCAAAATATCTAAAGTATTTGAAAGCTTCCATATATTCATGTATAGGAACTAAGAACAAACAAACAAACAAAATAAATCAGCAAATCCCTTGGCAGTGGTCAAGATACTGATACTTCATTTCTTTAAAAAATAATCCAGTTTGCATCATGTCTTTTCATTAATTTAGAAAAATCAATTCGGTTCCCCTCCCTATGACAATGGTTACCTGGCAAGGGGCAGGGACCAGGGGGAGAAGGTGTTTTTCACTAGGTGTCAGAGCACACAGAACTGGAAGGTGAATTCCTGGGGCAGGTATGGAGCTCAAAGCAAGTTAGACCCTAGGTTGTCAGCGTGGAGGATTGTAGTTCAGTTGCTAAGTCATGTCCGACTCTTTGTGACCCCATGGACTGCATCACGCCAGGCTTCCCTGTCCTTCACCATCTCCTGGAGTTTGCTCAAATTCATGTCCATTGAGTTGGTGATGCCATCCCTCTCATCCTCTGTCAGTGTGGAGGGTAGCAGAGCAGTAGTCAAGTTGTGGGATAAACCCAGAGGAGGGAGCCGCCCATTAGTATGAGGAAAGTTCCTTTTCAGAATTGAGGATCTCAACCCTGGCTGCCCCTTGGAATAAACTGGATGGTGCTTAAAAACCCAGATTCCTGGACTCGCCTCCTAATCAATTAAACCAATCTCTGGGAGTGTCAACAAGTAATGCATTACAAAATTTTTTTTGTTGGTCATCTATATGTCTTCTTTGGAGAAATATTTTTATAGATCTTCTGCCAACTTTTTGATTGGATTGTTTGTTTTTTTGATACTGAACTACATGAGCTGTTTGTATATTTTGGAGATGAATCTCTTGTCAGTTGCTTCATTTGCTAATGTTTTCTCCCATTCTGAGAGTTGTCTTTTCATTTTGTTTATGGCTTCCTTTGCTCTGCAAAAGCTTTTAAGTTTAATTAAGTCCCATTTGTTTATTTTTGTTTTTATTTTCATTACTATTCTAGGTGTGTAAAAAGTGACCTTACTGCAATTTATGTCAAAGAATGTTCTGACTATGTTTTCCTCTAAGAGTTTTATAGTGTCTGGCTTTACATTTAGGTCTATGATCAATTTTGAGTTTATTTTTATGCATGGTGTTAGGGAGTGTTCTAATTTCATTCTTTTACATGTAGTTGTCCAGTTTTCCCAGCACCACTTATTGAAGAGACTGTCTTTTCTCCATCATATGTTCTTGCTTCTTTTGTCATAGATTAGGTAGTCATAGGTGTGTGTGTTTATCTCTGAGCTTCTATCCTGATCCATTGATCTGTGTTACTGTTTTTTGTCCTAGTACCACAAATTTTTTTTTTTTTTTCACATAGCATTCTTTTTTTAAATTGAAGTACAGTAGATTTACAGTGTATTACTTTCTGGTATACAACAAAGTGATTCAGTTATGTGTGTGTGTGTGTATAATTTTTTCATGTTGTTTTCCCTTATGGTTTATTGGAAGATATTGAATATAGTTCCCTGCACTATCTAGTAGGACCATGTTGTTTATCTATTTTATATATAGTAGTTTGGGCTTTCCCAATGGCTCAGAGGGTAAAGAATCTACCTGCAATGCAGGAGATACAGGAGACATGGATTTGATCCCTGAGTTGGAAAGATCCCCTGGAGGAGGAAAATGGCAATTCACTCCAGTATTCTTGCCTGAAAATCCCAGTGGAGAGAGGGGCCTGGTGAGCGAAGGGTCCAAAGGGTCACAAAGAGTTGAACAGGACTGAGCAACTATGCTTTGCGCAGCACAGCGGATATAGTGGTTTGTATCTGCTAGTCTCAAACTCCTAATTCATGCCACTCCTTCTTCCCCTTTGGTAATCATAAGTTTGTTTTCTGAATCTGTGAGTCTGTTTCTGTTTTGTAAATGAGTTCATTTGTATCAAATTTTAGATTCCACATGTAAGCGACATCATATGGTACTTGTCTTTCTCTGACTTGTTTCACCCAGTATGATAATGTCCAGGTCCGTCCTTGTTGCTGCAGAGGGCATTTTCTTTTATGGCTGAATGGTATTCCATTGTATATAAACCACGTCTTTATGCTGAAGAATGCATATTTTTAACAATATTTCCAGCTAATTATAATATGCACCTGAGGTTGAAGGCTAAGGAGCCAAAGAGGGAAAGAACAACCTTAGACAATACCCCCAGTGATATTTTTGGTGGTGTACTAAAATAAAATTAGGTCAGATCAGAGCATATCTTCCTTGTCTTAGGTTTAATATCATTTGGAATAACTTCCCTGTATTTCCACTAAGTTTTTCTGAACCAAGTTCCTTCTGAAATTCTGAGCCTAACAGGCCATTGGTGAGTTGGTCCATGGTGGAAGACGTTTTTCTGGATTTGAATTTGGAGAGGTTGGGGTGGTCAAGAATATGAATATTATGTATCTCACTCAGCAGTCATCATTATATTCTCACTGCTCCTCTGAAGACCCTAATTTACACCACTTATCAACAGAAGATTACTGGTCAAGTGCTCAATAAGTCATACTCTGAGGGAACTTTACTGAGAATTGTCTTAATAAGATTTGGAAATTCCTTATCTTTCTGACTCTGTGTCTTTGTTATAACAATCTATATTCTCTTCTTAAAGTATAGGCCAGCAGGATTAGCATCATCTAGGAGTAGAAATGCAAAAATTCTGAGTTCCAAGGCAAACCTATTCATTCAGAATCTGCATCTTAACAGGCTCTCAGGATTTCAAATGCATATTCAAGTTGGGGAAGCATGGCTGTAGACCAGTGCTAGCTAACAGAAGTCTCTGCAATGATAGGAATTTCTATATCTGTACTGTTCAATATGATAGCTGTTAGCCACATATGGCCACTGAATATTTGAAATATGGTTAGTGCAACTGAGAAACTGAATTTTAGATTTAATTTTAATTATATTAAATTTTTTATTAAATTATGTTAAATTTAAATAGCCCATATGGGTAATGTATGGTGAGTGGCTACCATGTTGGATGGTTCTAATTATTTCTAAAAATTTGGCTCCATCTTGCCTCTCTAGTGGGTCTTCTGCATTATGGTTACTTGTATTTACAAAAAACAAAAGAAAAAAAAAAAAAGAAATCATCCTCTAGCTATACTCTTCAATTGGGTGCAAAGAATGTGGAGCTATATACTATGGGAGTATTGATCTCCATTCTCCCCACAACTGAGCTCACCTTCAGCTTATGCCAGCAAGACAGATCACAATTATGACTATGCAACTCCACTTGAACAAGCAAGGAAAATGTGTTGTAGGCAGGAAAAAGGTATTTAAAGAGCTTTAGAGAATAAGAATGATAATGTATTGAACCTTCCCTGTGTCCCAGGCTACATCATTTATATTCATAATTTCACTTGATCTTCACAACAAGAGGATAGAAATTTTTGTCATCTTGGTCACTGTTGATTCCAAGTACTTGAAACAGGGAGTGGCACATAGCCGATGCTCAAGTAACAGTTAAATGGATGGATGAGCTAGTATCCCCATTTTATAGATGACAAAATTGAGGCACAAAGCAGTTAAGTAAGTTTCCTGAGGCCATAGAGTGACACAGCAAAGATTTAAGTCTCTGTAGTGCTTAAGTCTCTGTAGAGCTCCAAATCCCACCTCAGCATCATGCATGGATAGACAGCCTGTTTAACCACATTAATAAATGTTGGTCCACCTGCTGCTTCTTATGGATTCACCTATGCTACCTGAGGCAGGGACGAAGTTTAGATATAAAGGGAAGACTTGATTTTAAAAAGTTTGTTGACTACCTGCCATTTGCCACACTCTCGGAAAGCACTGGTGTGTATCAGTGTTTCATCACCATTAATGTGTGTATGAATCTCCTAAAGTTCTTGTTGAAATGCATATTCCGATTCCTGGAGGAAGTGACATCGAGCTGAGACTTATTAATGAAACAGGCATACAAAGTGAGGCACATAAAGAAAGTCTCAGAAGAGTGTTCCAGGAAGATGGAACTGCATGCAAAAAGAATGGGAGGCTCAAGCTAGGATGGAGCATCTGGGCATAAGAAAACTGTCTTGACGTCCTATGGTGCACCTGCTTCTCCCAGGGCAAACACCTTATCTAAAGGATGGTGTGTTGGATTTCAAATGCTGCCTTTTCTTGGCTGCAGGCTAGCGCCCAGGTCACCTGCAGATAAACAGCTTACTCTGAATCCCATCCTCAAAGCACTGCTTGGTTTTAGTTGATATTTCTGATTTCCCGTTTGATGTTCGGAATCCTCTGCCCACTGCTCCTCAGCCCCATGCGATGTGCTGGCGTCCCTTGGAAGCCTAATGAGGCAGTTGCCATGGTAACCCGGTGACATCCTTCTGTAGCTGATGCTAATGCCGTAGCTCCCCAAACCGTGTGCCTGTTTCTTTCTGTTTGGTAAATTAATAACATTTAAATTAAACATATTAATTTATTTCATGTCAATTAATTTGTATGTTAAGCTGCATGCTGACTTCACCCTCTCCTCCCCCAACACCCATTAATTAACTCCAGCCAAATTGGGAGCACATCAGAGAAGGTTGTAATAGCTTCCAGCAAACTGCAATTACAATACTTTGCTCCTGTGTAGAAAGTAATCAATGTCAAAATAATTGCTTTTCACAGGTCTACAGTCAGCTGTCTTGTCAGATAGTTAACTTGTAATTATAACCATTTGGATTTTTAAAAATAAAACATGTAGCCAAAATATTGGAAGGAAAAGCCGTGGCTGCTAATACAACTAATTGTGTTGAGTATCTCAGTATGTCTCATTTTTCAATTGTGTTTTCTCAATACCCAGCCATCTCTCTCTCAGGCTAGTGATGACTTCCCCCTGCAACTTTGAGTTCCCATTTCAGGAATCATGGTTCCCAAGAGGTTAGTTTTGGAGAAATGTCAAACACACCAATGAATTCTGGGCTAATTTTTGCCTTTTTTTACTTTCTGTCTTTGTAGATATGGTGGGAAAGCTGGTTCCTCCAAATGAGATTATGTTCCTAGAATCTGTACTGGCTGGAGGGCAGCAGAGGTTGCCAAGTTTAATGTGTGCTTTGCTAATCTTATTGAAGCAACTTCTCTTCCCCCAGACTCTCTTTGCACAGCTTTAAGCATAGTGGCCTCTTTCCCCAAGCTTTGCGGCACAGCTCTTTATTTAAAGTAAAAACTGGTGTCTGGGAAACTGCACATAGGTGAATACCACTGATCTTTCCAATGGCTTGTTTCTTCATTCTGGCAGGAAGGGGCTATGGAAATATTGATGGCCACCCAGGCTTCTACCAGTGACTCAACATTGCACTTGTTAAATTGGGTGTGCCAGAGATCTGCTCATGTTGTAGCCTTATATATGATACCTTCTATCTTTGTAGATCCTGGAGCTCCAATTTGTCTACCCTCTAATCACCTCCCTGCACATCCATCCAATCAGCTGGATGTTGACCAAGTGCATTCTTGCACAGGCCTGTCTCTGTGTTAGGCTCTGGGGATTGAGAGGTGAACAAGCAAAATTTGCCCAAAGCCTGTCTCTATTAGAGCTGGGACATGACCCCCTTCTTTCTCATTAGGATTTTGTTGAAGAGCAATACAGGTTTATTGTTTCTGTTATTGATTTGTGGAGACCCCTTCTGACTTTCTACAGTCACTAAAGACTTTTATCTTCCAAAGTCAAATATTTCCTGTCAAACCTTGTTCCTATCTGTAGTTCACAAAGGTTTGTCTTGGGAGGTGAAAGAAAAGAAAAATAAAAAGACAACCCACAACATCTACATAGCACATGCACATACCTCTCAATGTATCCATTTTCCTGAAGTTATAACCACTTCTCTTCCAACTTGGGCAGATGGGTGTTTATTACCAGATAAAGAATTACAGGAATGAGGGTACCACAAGTTACTAAAGATTTAAGGACAGAATGCTAAAAAATGACTTTGCAGGTTTTACAGGAATAAAGGGATCTACCTGTTTTATGCACACAGGAAAATTGAATTTACAGTCTCCTCTAAACCAGCAGCTGTGCCTTTTGACCTAGCAACTGCTGCACTGTAGGCATTTAATTAATATTTATTTTAAGGTCCTGAATTCTATATGTCTCTGCACAAGCCTCTGATCTATTTTGTGCCTGTTGTTTCTCCTGACTTAAAAATAGATGTGATGCTTTGCTAACTCAAAGATACATCAGGAATTGAAAAAGCCATTTGTCGGACTTTCACATGCCACCTGGCGTGCCAGATTGTAGCCCTCATAATTGGAGGTCTTGACTAATATTTGGGGCTTCGCAGGTGGTGCTAGTGGTAAAGAATCCACCTGCCAATGTAGGAGACGTGAGATGTGGGTTCAATCCCTGAGTCGGGAAGATACCCTGGAGAAGGAAATGGCAACCCACTTCAGTATTCTTGCCTGGGAAATCCCATGGACACAGGAACCTGGCAGACTACAGTCCATGGGGTCCCTGGAGTCAGACGTGACTGAAGCGACTTAGCACACATGCACTAATATTTGCTTATCATCTATTCATAATTATCAGGCATTTACTTCACAGGGTTGGTTTTGAGGCGTGTGAAACAATGTGTCCAAGTACCATGTGTGTATCAGTAAGTTGATTTCAATAACGTCCTATGTTGATATAATTATATGCAAAAAAGAACTGATCAGTAGTGCAGGGATAATTCCTGGAACAAATAATTTTTGTATCCTTCCTCATCATGAGGCTTCATGAGCTAATCCCTCCAGAGTGGCTAGCTCTGGCCAGATGAAGGATGTCCAGTGAAGATTCTGCAGGTGACCAGCACTGATGGAATTCATTGCCTTGCATAGGCAGAGAGAATGGTTCTCTTTGTTCTGGGAATGCATGAGGAAGATGCTTTGGCCTTGTCTAATTTTCAAGAAAAATGAGAAGGTACATTTTAGGACATGTGCTCTTCCCTCCCGAGAATAAAAGGCAGAGAGATTTCCTTTCAGTCCTATTGCTGGCTAGACTTTTGCTATAGGATTTGAAAATAATGGAGTTGGGTTGTCATGGCAATGCCTCCTGTGCCATAGTTGTGATATTGTAGCTGATTTCTCGATGCTACTTTTATTTCAAGAATTGCTGAAAGTTTCTCAAAATGGCTTCAAGGCCACGCAGACTGGCAGCTTATGTATCAGATGAAGGAGCAGGTATGAGGCTTGCCTGGCTTCCTGGGTGATGACAGAGTGGAATTTTTGAGTCTCTGTGCTTGAGAGAAAAATCTAAAGAAACTTGGTGTTGGGCTTTCCTGGTGACTCAGTGGTAAAGAATCCACCTGCCAATGCAGGAGACATGGGTTCGATCCCTGGTCCAGGAGGATCCTACATGCTGGGGAGCAACTAAGCCAGTGTGCCCCAACTGTGTAGCCTGTGCTCTAGAGCCTGGGAACCATAACTACTGACCCCACCTGCTACAGCTACTGAAGTCTGAGTGCCCTAGAGCTCGTGATCTGCAACAAGAGAAGCCACTGCAATGAGAAACCCGTGTTCTACAACCAGAGAGTAGTCCTCACTCACCACAACTGGAGAAAAGCCCCAGAGCAGCAAAGACCCAGCACAGCCAAAAATAACTAAATAAATAAAACTATTAAAGAAAAGGCTTATTTAAAAAAAAGAAAAGAAACTTGGTTTTCTCATTAAACAAAATCACTTTCATATACGTAACATCTCTCAGAACTGCTGGGCCATACTTTTTTCCCCAACAAAATCTTTTTTCCCCAAACAAAATCATTTCTCAACTTGGGGACATTACATCTGATGGCTGGTAATTCTTAATGATCACTGATACCTTCTATTTCCTTGGTCCATCCAACCTTCTATGCTTCCTGGGATCTTCTTAGAGCCTTCTTCTCTGGCCTGTCTGTTGGGTTACCATGTCTTGTCAGTTTTAGAATGATGAGCAACATTTTATTGAGTGCTTTCTCAGTGTCAGACACCATCCTGAGTGCATGATGTGCAGTAGCAAACTTAACTTTGGCTCAAGCCTGTGAGGTTGATCATATTCCTTATTCTTTTTGACATGTAGAGAGGAGCACAGAGGCCTAAGAAGGCCACGTTACTTGCTCAAGGTCACATAGAATAGGGATGGCAGGGTCAAGGTTCAAACCCAGAGCCTGTGCTCTTAACCACTGTAACTGCAGTACTCGCATCCTGTCTCCTCTGTGCCTGTAGAATCCACCAACCTCTGTTATCACCAGCACCCTGGCTCAGAGTTCCACTGTCTCTCGCTGAAATCATTGCCGCAGCCTCCTGAACCTGTTCATCTCTCTCTGTCTGGCCTGTCACCGATTCGTTCTGCACACAACCACCATAGTGATTGTTCTGAATTTCCATCAGAGTTACACCCCATCCCATCCCAGGTCAACCCCTTCAACAGAACCTCAGTGCCACCCAGATGTGGCCCTAACTCCTTGTGTAGGTGACTCCTGTGTGAAAATGATAGTGAAAATGTCCATGAACTTGATAATGATGAGAACCGGTATTGACAAAGCATATACAAGGTGCCATTTGTATGGTGGGGATCTTCTCATGGGATCCTCTCAACAACTCCAACCAGAGCAGGATTGGCTTCAGATGGGGGCTGGGTGACTCCTGGCCCTCAACCTTTAACCACTCCTCCTGCTTTCCATGCCTTCTGCACCCCAGGTTTACTGAGCAAACTGCAGTTTCTCTTGGGTTATGTGTATCTCACCTCTGGGCCTTCACCTTGAGCCTCCCCATGCCTAGCACTGTGCCTGGTGCATAAAGATGTTTGTTGAATGAATGGAAGAATTTCATAGAAGATGCCATACTGTTCAGAATCCACTAGGGCCACTAATGTATCAGTGTGTTTGTTAGTCACTCAGTCGTGTCTGACTCTTTGTGACCCCATGGACTGTAGCCTGCCAGGCTCCTCTGTCCAAGGGATTCTCCAGGCAAGGATGTTGGAGTGGATAGCCATTGCCTTCTCCAGGGGACCTTCCTGAACCAGAGATTGGACCCAGGTCTCCTGTATTGCAAGCAGATTATTTTACCATCTGAGCCACCAGGCAATATATCAGAGCAGGAAACAAGTCCAGTAAAACAAAACCAAACCAAAAGAGAAGCCAGTGATGGGGAGGATTGGAGGAAGAGTAAAAACCAGAGGTGAGAGGAGACAGGACTTGGGACCCAAAGTGGGCAACTGATTTTGTCTCCAGCCTGAGAGGTAACATAGGGAATAGACAGCAAGATGACCTGTGGGGGTCAGGTGTCAAGCTGGGAGGCCCTGAATGCCACAAAGTGGGGATGAGGGCTGCTGCGTCATTCCTGGAGACAAGAAAGCAGCTCAGCTGACTCTGAAGAATTGATTCTTTCCCACTGACTGACTGAGTTGCAGGGTCATCTTCTCTTGGCTGTGCAAGTATCGTGTTAGACATGGGATGCTGGGAAAGATTGAAAGCAAAAGGAGAAGAGAGAGACAGAGGATGAGATTGTTTGATAGTATCACCAACTCAATGGACTTGAATTTGAGCAAACTTCGGGAGATAGTGGAGGGCAAAGGAGCCTGGCATGCTGCAGTCCATGGGGTCACAAAGAGTCAGACACGGCATAGTGACTGAACAACAACAACAGCAAAGGCTATTAACAGCAAGCTGGTGAAGGGACTTCTCTCATGTTCCTGTGGTTAAGAATCCACCTACCAATGCAGGGGACTCAGGTTCAATCCTTGGTCTGGGAAGATTTCACATGCCATGGGGCAGCTAAGCCCATGCACCACAACTACTGAAGCCCACACGTCCTAGAGCCTGTGCCCCACAACAAGAGAGAGAAGCCACTGCAATGAGAAGCCCACGCATCACAACTAGAAAGTAGACCCTGCTCACTGCAACTCTAGAAAGCTCATGCATAGCAATGAAGACCCAGCACAGCCAAAAATAAAACTAAAAAAAGAAAAAAAAAAAAAAAAAGGCAGCCTGGTGCAAAGCCTTGCCAAAGAACTTGTGATTTTATTGTGGAAGCTATGGAGAGCCACTGGAAGGTAATTTGAAGCACCCAGGTTCTTCCCAGCCTGCTGGGAAGTTTAGATAAATACCTACTCACAGCAGTCACTGAAAAACTTTCAGAAGCCCATGTCAAGAAAAGCAGGTGAAATTGAAATCCTCCCCTAGCAAAAGCAGTTTCTCCTTACTTCTCCCCTCCTCAAACACACTTAAGAGAGACTCAGAATTTGTAAAGGGGAGTAAACCTGGGGAGCAGGGTTTAGTTCCCTATTAACCCAGCTCACTCGTCTCCAGAGGTGGAACCAGCAAATTTCCTCCTCTGTCAAGGCAAGGCAGTGCTGTCAGGGGGATGAACATAGAAATCTCTGAGCTGGAATAATGTTGGGCCCAGCAAGGCTGTGTTTCCATTGTGTGCCTTTGATTGCTAAAATGAGTTATTAGCTCCACTAAGAATGTCCTCTAAATATAAATCTCCTATGCCTAACAGATAAAGGCTCCTTTTTGCCTTGACTCTCCAAACACCCTACTTCAGGCATCTGTGCACAGTGGCAAAGCTAGACCTGGTCCCACACCACAAAGGGAAAAAGAACTGTACATGATTATGAGCTAACTTATTTATTTTTATGTAAACTTTTTATTGGAGCAGAGTCAGTTAACAGTGTTGTGATAGGTTCAGGTGGACAGCAAAGGGACTCAGTCATCCATATATGTATCTGGTGGTGATTTAGTCACTAAGTCATGTCTGACTCTTTGCGACCCCGTGGACTGTAGCCCGCCAGGCTCCTCTGTCCATGAAATTCTCCAGGCAAGAAGACTGGAGTGGATTGCCATTTCCTTCTTCAAGGGATCTTCCAGACCCAGGGATCGAACTCAGGTCTCCTACATTGCAGACCGTTTTGTATTTATTCTCCCCCAAACTCCCCTCCCACCCAGGCTGCCACATGACATTGAGCAGAGTTCTCTGTGCTGTACAGTGGGGCCTTGTTGGTTATCCATTTTAAATATAGGAGTGTCATGAGCTACATTAAATGTAGCAGGAGACATGTGAGTGTTACCTGTTAGTTAATATTTTTTTCCCTCCTGTGCTTTTGCAAAAACTTTTCAAGAGCCCTCAGGAGATGTCATCTAGCCTGGCTGTAACAAGAGCATGTGGGCTAAGGACTGAATTGGTTAATTCTAATATTGCATCATTAAGGGAAATGATTTCTTTTCCATGGAGCCAAATTGGATTAATTATATGCATGCAGAGTATACTTAACAAATGGCATAATTCGAAGGTGCTGGTCTGGGTCATGCACAATTTGGTTCTTTGTTTTTCAGCCGACAAGGCGTTTGCCACTTACACTCTGAATTAAATGTGCTGGGTTTGAACATTCTAGTGGTCATTAATGTTAGTTGATGGGCTTTGGTGTGTTTATTTTTCCCACTAGGTTATATACATAATGCTGCAGATTATGACTGGTGGAGTTAAAAACACACAACCAGAAGAGAGAGTTCATGGTTCATTGGACACATTTAGTGCCTGATCAGAATGCAGAGTGCCATCAGTCCAATTTATTCCTTGATTATCAGCCTGCTCTGTGTAATTAAGAGATGAGGCCAGGCTTGCTGTCCTTTCTTCATCCAGTGAGGACTGACCAGAAGCATTAAGTTCTGAAGACAAAGTTGGCCATGTAGTGATATCCTCGATGGCACTTATGGGCAGGTGATAAAGATGGGGGAAGACTCTGTGCCCTCAGCACTGGCAGGGGGCAGCACTATGGGAGGGGGTTGATAAGGCTCTGATAAAGCTTTCATGAAATTAAAAGGTGCTTGCTTCTTGGAAGGAAATCTATGACAAACCTAGATAGCATATTAAAAAGCAGAGACATCACTTTGCTGACAAAGGTCTGTATAGTCAAAGCTATAGCTTTTCCAGTAGTCATGTATGGATGTGAGAGTTGGACTGTAAAGAAGCCTAATGCTGAAGAATTGATGCTTTCAAATTGTGGTGCTAGAGAAGACTCTTGAGAGTCTCTTGGACTGCAAGGAGATCAAACTAGTCTTAAAGGAAATCAACCCTGAATTTTCACTGGAAGGACTGATGCTGAAACTCCCAATACTTTGGCTACCTGATGAGAAATGCTGATTCATTGGAAAAGACCCTGATGCTAGGAAAGATTGAAGGCAAAAGGAGAAGTGAGCCACAGAGGGTGAGATGGTTGGATGGCACCACTGACTCAATGGACATGAATTTGAGCAAACTCTGGGAGACAGTGGAGGACTGAGGAGCCTAGTGTGCTGCAGTCCATGGGGTGGCAAAGAGTCAGACATGACTTAGCAACTGAACAACAAGCTCCAATACTTTGGCCACCTGATGCAAAGAGCCAACTCTTTGGAAAAGACTGTCATGCTGGAAAAGATTGAAGGCAGGAGAAGAAGGGTATGAAAGAAGATGAGATGGTTGGATGACATCACTGACTCAATGTACATGAATTTGAGCAAACTCCGGGAAATGAAGGACAGGGAAGCCTGGTGTGCTGTGGTCCATGGGGTCACAGTGAGTCAGACATAACTTAGTGACTGAGCAACAACAACAACAAAGTTTTCATTAGGTGAGCGATGACAGAGAGGCAGTAGGCTTAAGTTTCTTTCTCTTACACCTCCAGAGTGGGCTTTTACAAAGTGATAAGGAAAATCTTGGCATTCCCCTTCCCCCACAACATACACCTTCTTTTGCTCCTTCTACAGTGACCCGAGGAGGTATAACTGCACCTCTGGTCTTGCCAGAGGTCCTAGTGTGGTATAAGAGCAGACAGTCATGCAGCTGTTTCCACTGCCGTGTGATAGGTTGCTGCTGGCAGCGTCCATGGCTGCCACTCTGGAATTGTACAGTGATTGACAAAAACTTGGCAAAGACAGCGTTTGAGGATGTACAGTTTCCTTAATGCCAAAGGCTATTTATCAGAAGGCAGGAAGTAACACAAAGTGCTCCTGGATGGAGGGACAGATGGCTTCCGAGGTCGTCCTAATGTCCCTGGGGACTTAGAGCTGAAGATAAGTCACCTGCCCCAAAGCAAGGGTTTGGCCAGACATGAGAGGTATCTTCTGCTAATCTTATGGGGACTTTCGGTCTCTCTTATCCACCTTTTGTCCCCCCAGCTAGGTTTCTGGCTATGTGTCTGCCCACTAATCAGATGCAAAGATTAATATCTTTTGAAAAAAGCCCTCCAATATATCTACTGTGTGCTGTGGGGAAACCATTTCCTAGGAGCATCCCTCAGCAAGTGCAGGCTTTAGCCTGTCTGAGATCTACTTTGACTGGAGCTAAATATTTACAAAGATCTTCAGAAGTGTTTCTCTGAAAAAATCTGGGAAGATGTCATGGAGGAGGCATCATTTTTAAATTTTTAAATTGGAAAATAATTGCTTTATATACTGTGGTAGTTTCTGCGGTATAATGACATGAATCAGCTCTAAGTATACACATATCCCTTCCTTTTTGAGTCTCCTTCCCATTCCACCACCCCCGCCCCCCGCTTTCCTACCCATCTAGGTCATGAGCTCCTTGTGTTATATTGCAGCTTCCCACTAGCTATCTGTTTTCACATGGTAATGTGTATATGGCATTGCTACTCTCTCAGTTCATCCCACCCTCGCCTTCCCCTGCAAGGGGAACAGAACAAG
Source organism: Cervus canadensis (assembly GCF_019320065.1). Lineage (NCBI taxonomy): Eukaryota > Metazoa > Chordata > Mammalia > Artiodactyla > Cervidae > Cervus > Cervus canadensis. Next base: position 26,216,957 of record NC_057398.1, read on the forward strand.
TCTGTTCCCTACATCTGTGTCTCTATTCCTGCCCTGTGAATAGGTTCATCAGTACTATTTTTCTATGTTCCATATGTATGTGTTAATATACAATATTTGTTTTTCTCTCTCTGACATACTTCACTCTGTTTGACAGATTCTAGGTCCTTTTACCTCAACTCCTTTTACCTACAACTGACTCAATTTTGTTCCTTTTAGTGGCTAAGTAATAGTCCATTGTATAAATGTATCACAGTATGATCCACGTATCTGTCAATGGACATCTAGGTTGGTTCCATGTCCTGGCTATTGTAAATAGTGCTGCAGTGAACATTGGGGTACATATGTCTTTTTGAATTATGGTTTTCTCAGGGTATATGGAGGAGGCATCATTTGAGCTGAGTTTTGACGTATGAAGAGGTGTTTTCTAGGTAAACTTTGTAAAGAAGGAGCATCTCTACTAAGCACACGAGCACTTACAAAGCAGAGGAGATGCAAAAATATGCTTCTGGGAGAAGCTAGAGTTTGGTGTGATGGAGAAGGGTTTGTGTCCCAGCTAGGGTGGCCTCAGGTCCATGGCATATGGGGATTGCAGCAGTTTGGGGTGGGATGAAGGAAGCTGGGGTGGGCAAGACCTTTATTGAGAGGAACTCATTGAGCTTCAGAGGTCAGAACATGTAGCTCCCCAAGCTCAGTGTGGCTCAGCTTGTCCTGCAGTGGGTGGAGAGTCTGTGTATTTGAGCACACTGGTCCATGTGTGTCCCACGTGGACAGGTTTTATTCCATGTATTAACCTAATATTTGAATGTTAAATTCTTTTTGACAAAAAATTTGCAGCAGATTTAGAAAATACAATAAAATAGAAATGCAAATAACCTGATCATCTGAAGGTAACTACTGATAATCTTTGGGGGTCTATTGTTTATATACATACATTTTCTGAACAAAAATAGGATTGCATAGTATAGGTTATTTTATAATCTGCTTTTTCCACTAAACTCACCATGAGCCTCTCTCCATGCCAGTACATGATGTTAGGTTTTTTAAATATATTTTTGTTTATTTATTTTTGTCTGTTCTGAGTCTTCATTGCTGCACGGACTTTTCTCTAGTTGCGGTGAGTGGGGGCTACTCTCTAGCTGTGTTGCATGGACTTCTCATTGCAGTAGCTTCTCTTGTTGTGGAGCACGGGATCTAGGGCACGTGGGCTTCAGTGGTTGCAGGACATGGGCTCAGTAGTTGCCGCTTCCGGGCTCCAGAGCACAGGCTCAATAGTCATGGCACACGGGCTTAGTTGCCCTGTGGCACGTGGGATCTTCCTGACCCAGGGATCGAACCCATGTCTCCTGCATTGGCAGGTGGATTCTTTACCACTGAGTCACCAGGGAAGCTCAATACTAGTTTTAATGACTACATGCTAGTCCCTTGATAACAGGCAGAATAATTTATTCATCCAGATGCTGATTATTAAGATACTCAGTTTGCGTGACAGGCCGCCATATCTCTCCACTTACATTCCATGTGCTTGCATCTCCTTATCTCTAAGTTCACCTAAAGCAATGCCCACAGGGTAGAAACACTGTTTCTGATGCTTTCTTATAAAGCAGCACTGACTCTGGTCTGAAGCTCTTCTTCTTTGTTGTTTTTTTTTCTGTCTTAACACCCTTGTTGGTCAGTGGAGGAATAGGGACCAAATTTAGACCCCAAATCCCTGAGATGCATGACTTCTATGGCTTGTAGGGAGAAAGAATCTTTGATTCAGATGTGTCCATTCCCCTTCTCCAGCTGTTTCCAAGAACCACAGCACAGAGGCAGTAGACAGCTTGTCATGGTAACTTTGGTATGGTGGCAGCCTAGCTAGAAATAAGCCACCCACATCGTGGAGAAATGAGGTTCAATTAAGCCCCTTAAGCCTCCCGGCCATGCTGCCTGAATTGGTTTTTTCATTTGTGTCCATGCTCTGCAGACCTTGGGCAAATGGAATGTGTTTCTGCATCAGTGAATTTCTTTAGGCTGCTTGCTAGTGGGCTTCTGTTTGACTGAAATCTCGAGGATTCACTGTGTGTGTTTGTGTGTGTGCACATCATGGCACGTGTATAGACCCAGAGGGCTTTGAGTTCCAGGGCAAGAAACTGACTACCTAGGCAACCAGCTTCATGACGGGCTTGAAAATCTGGTGTCTGTTACATGTGACCTCTAGAGAGAAGCCTGCAAGGGAGGTCCCACCTTGGTATGAGCTTGGGGGAGAAAGTAGAACAATTCTGCCTGTTGTTTTGCATATCCACTCATCTGTCCACCCATCTACCCACTCCTCCATTTATTTACTCATTTTACATTATTTGTTGGGTGTCTGCTGTATGCCAGGTGACAGAGCAGTTAAGCATCCACCTGCCACTCTGCAAGAGATGCAAGAGAGGTGGGTTTGATCCCTGGGTCAGGAAGGTCCCCTGGGATAGGAAATGGCAACCCACTCCCATATTCTTGCCTAGAAAATTCCGTGGACAGAGGAGTCTAGATGGTACAGTTCATGGGGTTGCGAAGAGTCAGACATGACCAAGCATACACACAAGCACACACAGGGTATCCTAGGCTCTGTTTAAGGCACTTAAGACACTCAGTAACCAAAAGTGACAAAAGTTCTGCCCTTCTGCCCTTTTGGAACTTACATCTGATGATGGGAGACAGGCAGAACACTTTGAGCATAATAAATAAATGTTCCATAGTATTTGGAAGGTACTAAGGGATCTGGGCTTCCCTTGTGGCTCAGGTGGTAAAGAATCTGCCTGCAGTGTAGGAGACCTGGGTTCAGTCCCTGGGTTGGGAAGATCCCCTGGAGAAGGGAAAGGCCACTCACTCCAGTATTTTGGCCTGGAGAATTCCATGGACTGTATAGTCCAAGTGGCCCCAAAGAGTCAGACACGACTGAGTGACTTTCACTTTCAAGGGATCTAGGAAAATTGCAGTGGAGGGGACTTTGGGTCCCCAGTCAGGATAGGGAAGTGCAGTTGTGATTTTAAGTAGGGTTAGGGTGAGGGTAGTGATAAAGATTCTCACTTTGACCAAACTCAAGTCAGGTTCTCCTAAACTCTTTCCCAACCAGGCTTTGACTTTTGGACTTCCATGTTCATCTCTTCATTTCTAATTTTAGTAAGAATCTTGCTAAGTCAGTTTAACCAGAAAGCCCCATCCTTGATACCTTGTCAGACTCCTTATCCTGCACCATCCCTCAGGGGATGTCTGACTACCCTGCCCTGCCTTCAGCAAGAATCCTGGTAGATTAGTTTAGCCAGAATCTCCTCTAATCCCTGATGCTGCCTCTTAGTAATTTCCCAACCATTCATCCCCACGCTGGCCCCTTGGCTGTAAATTTCTGCTTTCTCTTGTTGTATTTCTAGTTGAGTCCAATCACTTCTCCCTTCTACAAAACCCCATTGCTCCAGTCCTTGTATCTGTTGCAATACCCTACCCCTCTGCCTTGAATAAAGTCTTCCTTACCATGCCTTTAATGGATGTCATTGAATAATTTTTTTAAAAAATTTAATGGAGTATAGTTGCTTTACAATGTTTTGCTATTTTCTGCTGTATGGCAAAGTGAATCAGCTATAAATATACACATATCCCCTCCTTTTTGGATTTCCTTCACATTTAGGTGACTACAGAGCATTGAGTAGAGTTCCTTGTACTCTACAGCAGGTTCTCATTAGTTATCTAATGAGTTAATGACTAATTATTTTGTACATAGTTGTGTATATATGTCAACCCCAATGTCCCAATTCGTCCTACCCCTGCCCTTTTCCCCTTGGTATGCATACGTTTGTTCTGTAGTCTGTATCTCTACTTCTGCTTGGCAAATAGGTTCATCTGTACCATTTTTCTAGATTCCACATGTATGTGTTAATGGTGGCGCTAGTGGTAAAGATTCTTCTTGCCAGTTCAGGAGACATAAGAGATGCGAGTTTGATCCCTGGGTTGGACAGATCCCCTGGAGTAGGAAATGGCAGCCCACTCCAGTATTCTTAACTAGAGAATCCCATGGACAGGGGAGCCTGGTGGGCTATAGTCCATAGGGTCATAAAGAGTTGGACACAATTGAAGTGACAGCATGTACATGCATGCATATGATATTTGCATTTCTCTTTCTGACTCACTTCCCTCTGTATGAGTCTCTAAGTCTATCCATGTCTCTGCAAATGAAACAATTTTGTTCCTTTTTATGCATGAGTAATACTCCATTGTATATATGTGCCACATATCCTTTATCCATTCCTCTGTTGATGAACATTTAGGTTGCTTCTATGTCCTGGCTATTGTAAATCATTCTTCAGTGAACATTGGGGTGCCTATTTTTTTTATTTTCTCTGGCTGTATATCCAGGATGTGTATTGCTGGGTCATATGGTAGTTCTATTTTGGTTTTTTAAGGACCTCCATACTGTTCTCCACAGTGACTGCATAATTTACATTTCCACCAACCTTGTCGAAGGGTCCCCTTTTCTCCACACCCTCTTCAGCACTTATTGTTTGTAGATTTTTTTTTGATGTTGACCATTCTGACCAGTGTGAGGTGATCCCTCACTGTAGTTTTTGATATGCATTTCTCTAATAATTAGTGATGTTGAGCATCTTTTCATGTGTCTCTTGGCTGTATGTATGTCCTCTGTGGAGAAAGGTCTACTAAGGTCTTCCCCCCATGTTTTGACTGTTTGTTTGTTTAATATTGAGCTTCATGAGCTGTTTGTTAATAGTGGGTGGTATTGAGAAATTAACCCTCCAGTGATGAGCCAGAGGTGGGAATGAAGCAACCCTGTGGATATCTGGAGGAAGAGAGTTTCAGGCAAAGGGAACAGTCAGGGCAAAGGACCTAAGGATGAGCATCCTGTGTGTTTAGGGAACAACACCTGGGACAGATGGCCTTGGCAGAATGAGCTCAGCAGTGAGAGGAGACAAGGTCTGAGCAAAAGGCTCTAGCTCAACATACCTTCCACTGTTGACAGTAATGTTAGCACAGCAGAGGACAGCAATTGTTTGGGTCCTGGAAATGGGATAGTGGAGAGCTGGGTGCCAGCTCTAGACATTAGCACCTCCCTTCCTGAGCTCCATTGAGAAGAATCCTGGAGCATCACTGTCCTGAAGCTGCAGTGGCACTAGTAACTCACATGGAAGAAGTGCAAGGCAGAGCATGGGACTGGAAATGAGAACATAGATTCAGCTTCAGACTCCAGTTTTTCCTCTTACATTTGCAAATTACTTACCCTCTTCAAACCTCAGTTTTGGTAAAACTGAGGATTGCAGTAATAGTTGTTCTTTGAGTATGGTATACTTATTAGAGGGAAATGAACTTCCTGCATGCATACCAGCCCCCGAGTGGCAGAGCCAAGGGTTGAAGAAAACTGTCTGCCTTCAAATTCCCCCATGCCTTCCTGCTCATAATAAGCTCTCCAGACTTACAGGGAAGGCTGTCAGCTAATAAGGTATTTGAAAGGGGCTGGCAGATGGTCAAGTGCTGTGTAAATGTATGTTGTTATTGTTACTATAGATGGGACTTGGGGTTAAGTTCTGAGGTGACCCTGGTGTCTAGCAGAGAACATTGTCCTCATCAGCCAGCAGTGGCTTTTGAGTGACAGCTGAACATTTTGCCGCTGAAGGTCACAGAAGAACTCAACCAGGCTGATCTCCATTAATAGATTTTATCATCATGTTTTGCACTTAAAGCTGTTATTTACACAGTACAGGTTAGCAATAGCTGCCACATATACATTTTGCTAATTGATTTATGTTAACTTCCACATGTGCTGTTGATCAATATAAACAGCCTTGTTTTGTTGTGTCCTTGGAGACTTAGAACAGATTTCCCATCAGTGCATGTGGACCTCTGGGTGACCTCTCTGGTCCTCTTTTGCACAGAGGAGAGGAACACAGATGACTGTGGTTATCTAGATTTTTTTGCATTATCATGTGTGCCTGTTTCTAATCCATCTCAACAAGCTTGTACTGCAAATCTGTTTCAACATCAAGTTTCTGGTAGTGGTACTGACATGTATATCACCCTTAGGCTAGGGATTCTTATGTTAACTTTCAGTAAATCTTACTTGGGTAATAAATTAAGTGTGTGTGTGTGAGGAGGCGGGGAGAGATAGAGGGAGGGAGGCAGGGAGCGAGGGAGGGAGAGGGAGAGGTGGAGAGTTTTCTGCTTGTGATATTTGAACTAGAGAGAGTTCATGTTTACCTGGCTCAGGCAATAAACCTAAACCTGCCTGAATCATTTGCACTAAATGTGAATGCCAGAAATAGCACTCACACCTGACCTTTTCAGTTTAGAGACAGCTGGCTCTGGAGCAGGAAATTGAAGCTCATGGAGAGGAAAGGGACAGGCTGAAAGAGTAGTAAAAGGAGCCCAGCTTGGGAGTTTTCAAAGCCCTTGTGGCTGGGGGAGAGTGGGCTGGGGTGAGTGGAGGGCCTCCTTCCAGCTGACTTGAATAAACACAAAAGCCTGGATGAGATTCCTAAGGATCTTTAGGAAGCCTTGCAGTTCTTGCCCACTTTAAATACTCTCCTGAGATCCTGGGAGTCCATAGAATTGATATGAAAATCAAATTACATGCATTTTTGAGTAGGCAGAGAAGCTACTTTTTATTTTTAAGATGATTTTTATCATGTAGTTAAGCATCAAACGGTGCTGAAAGGCTGCTAACAAAAACAGCAGTGCCCTGATTTCCTCTGCACTCTTCCTCCATCATGCTCCTCAGAAGCAACCACCTCTATTTTCTTTTCTATCATTTCTTCTGTAATTGCTCCCATATTTCCAAAGAACATCAGTGTATCATCTCTTGAATGATCAGTTTTGGACATTGTCCATTTCTTTTGTATTAGGTGTAGAAAAGGATTGATGGCTTTCTTATGACCTTATGTCCTTTCTCTTTATGCTCCCAATAGTATAACTGCACATTTTGTTGTAATTATCGGTGTTTCCATTATTATAACTATGATAATATTGTTTACTGTTGAGTCAAGGAGTATATTAAGATGATCCTTCTGTGATTTCATTCCCTTCTCAGCCTACAGATAAAATCTTATTTCAGTTCCCAGATTTATTTTGAATCTGTGTCTCAGTCTTCATATAGTCACCAGCAATTCTATAAAATGCCTCTCAATTTTGCTACAAATTTCCACCCAGTCAATCCTGTCAGATAATCTGTAAGTTTCACTTTTTTCTCCTTGTCACCTCTCTCCTCACTTCTTTTGCTATCATCTGAACTGTGGCACAAATTTCATCCTGGGATTTCTCTTCTGTTATCTCAGAATTCCCATTGCCTTTCTCTTTTGCTGGATTCTGTGCTTCCTTGTCTTATGTTTTCTTAGCTGACTTCCCCCATTTTAGTGGCTTTCCTTCTCCAGGAGTTCCCTACAGTGTATAGTAGAAGTAACTGTGTGTGACCTTGCATGTCTAAAAGTATCATGTTTTAGTCACATGCTGGTGGATAGTTTGGCTGGGTATGGAATTCCAGGTTTTTTTTTTCCCCTCTGAATTTTGAAGGCATTGTTCAACTATTTTCTGGTTTCTGCTACTATTGTTGAGAAGTCTAATGCTTTTCTGATCCCCCATCCTTTGTATGTGACATTTTATTCCTCTCTAGATGCTTTTAGGGTATTTTCTATCTCTGCTTTGAAAGTTTCATAATGATGGGTCTTAGTGTGGGTTTTCTTTTGTTTCTTCAACAGGAGTTCATGTCTGGTACTCGAAAATTTTCTTGTATTTTTTCTTTGTTAATTTGCTGCCTATCTTCTTTGTTCTGTTTCCACAAATCTTTTAGTCACATGAAGGGCTTCCAGGATGGATCTTCTTTCTTATTTTCCTTTTTCTCCCCTGCTCCCTTCAATTATGGGAAAGTTCCTCAATATAACTTTCTACCCCTTTTGTGTGTGTGCTCAGTCATGTCTGACTACCTTTGACACTTTGACTATAGCCCACCAAGCTCCTCCGTCCATGGAATTCTCCAGGCAAGAATACTGGAGTAGGTTGCCATTTCCTTCTCCAGGGGATCTTCCCAACCCTGGGATCAAACCCGCATCTCCTGCATTGAAGGTGGATTCTTTGCTGCTGATCCACTGGGGAAGCTCTTTTATGGGACATCATACTCTTGATTCCAGAACACTTTTAGTTCAATTTCTTTAGAAAATATACCCACATCTCCTCTAAGAATAGAGAAGGGGTAGAAACTAATGATGCTGAGTTGGCGGCAAGCAGAAAAACTAGTTGTCTCACAGCTCCTGTTCCAGACTTTCCCAGTGTGCTGTTTTCAGCCCTTACCTCAGCCCATCTGCCTCTGTATCTGGTGCCTTAGGTTTCTAGGAATTTCTAGGGTTCCCAGGACAAATCAACTCACTTATCAGTAATGTATCCCTCTGCCAGATCTTAAATTGAACTCTTTCTCTCACTTACTTTCTGCTCATTCTATTTTCTCATTTTCTGTATTGTGGTTCAGTGATATAGATAATATCTAGTTTAATCCAAGCTACACTTGGATCTTTCTTTTTTGTTGTAAATTGATTTGTGAGAGGAAATGGGAACAGAGAATTTTTTTTTTTATTCTGCCATCTTGAAGTTGGAAATCAAATTGCTTTTTTTTTTTTTTTAAAAAAAAATGAGTTCTTTAAGCTACTTCTTTGGATAATAAGATGAAAGATCATTTGCTACAAGATTAACCATCCCTAGTGGTACACACTTTATTTATTAGAAGTTCAGCTTTCTTTAAGTGCAAAAAAATGCCCTCGAAGTATCATTCCTCCAAATATTTTGAGTGTTACTGAAGTTTAACAATGAGTGCAAATTGTGTTCCTGCTTTTACTTAACTGGCCTTAATGATCTCTCACCATAATGATTGTAATTTTTTTGTGGTGAAATATACATAACAGAAAATTGACCATTTTTACCAGTTTTAACAGACAAGATGGTTGGATGGCATCACCGACTTGATGGACATGAGTTTGAGTAAACTCCGGGAGTTGGTGATGGACAGGGAGGCCAGGCGTGCTGCGATTCATGGGGTTGCAAAGAGTCGGACACGACTGAGCGACTGAACTGAACTGAACCAGTTTTCAGTATATAGTTCAGTGGCATTCAGTGCATTTACATTGTTGTGCAAACACCACCATCCATCTCTAGAACTTTTCACCTTCCCAAACTGAAACTTTGTACCCATTAACATTAACCACCTATCCTGCTTCTTCCCCCAGCTCTGTCTTTCTTTCTATGAATCTGACTACTTCAGATACTGATTATAAGTGAAATCATACAGTATTAGTCCTTTTTTGACTAGCTTATTCCATTTATCATAATGTATTCATGGCTCCTGCAGAATACAAGGTCAGCATAATATATTCAAGGCTCCTTTTAAAGGATGAATAGTATTCCATTGTATGTGTAGACCACATTCTCTTTATCCACCCCCCCCCCCTCCAGCAGTGGACATTTGGGTTGCTTCCACATTTCAGCTACTATGAATAGTGCTTCTATGGAACATGGATGTATAAATATTTGTTCCAGTGCCTGCTTTCCGTTCTTTTGAATATATACCCAGAAGTGGAATTACTGGATCAATGGTAATTCTACTTGAAAACTTTTAGGAACTGCCACACTGTTTTCTATACTATCTGTAACATTTTACCTTCCTACCAGCAATGCGGAAGTTTTAATTTCTCCACATCCTCACCAAGACTTCTGTTATTTTCTGGGTTTATTGGTTTTTTGCAGGATATTTTTAATAACATTCACCCTAATCATTGTGAATGTAACATCACTGACTTTTTAAAAGCACATACTGACTTTTATGGAGGGCCATTTAAAGTATTAATGCATGCCTTATCTCCTTAATCCTTACACCAGCTCTCTCTATATAGAGGAAGGCACATAACTCTTTCCATTTTACTGATAAGAAAACTGAAGCCCAAAGATGTTAGGTGACTTGCCCAAGGTGATATAGTGAGCAAGAGGCAGAGGCAGTGTTTTAGCTATCCATCACTGTACAACAGACCACCCAAAACTTAGGGACTTAGAAACAAGCATCTATTATATAATCTTTCACGGCCCTGTGTGTTGGTTGGGCTCAGCAGGACATTTCTCAAGTGTGTCTTCCACATGGTTGGGCCAGATGGTGCCTGTTGTTGGGGTCAGCTGAAGGCTTGACTGGGATGGACATCCAGTGGCTTCTCCTTCTCCTTCTTTTTGTTTTGGCTTTTTAATGCACATGTTTGCTTTCTCTGTGATCTTCCGTGTGGTTTCTCTGTGCTCCTCCATGTGGTTTTTCTCCAGTCAAGTAGCTGGACCTCTTACATGGAAGTTCTGGGCTCCAAGAGGTAAGAAGTGGTAGCTACCAGGTCAGGTTAGGGCTGAGCTGACACTGACACAGCATCACCCCCATCCTGTTGGATGCAGTTACAGGGTCCACTAACATCCATGCTGGGGAGGAGGATATTCTACCTTCTCAGAAAGGAACAGTGAAGGCACCTCACAAAAGAGTGTGTGGAGCTGGTGAAGCTAGCACTGCCATCCTTAGAAAAGGAAACCTCCCACTATCAGAATCTGAACCTCCAGACATCTGACTCCAGACCTATGTGGAATCCTGTGTTCCTGTTGGTTTTATCTTTGCTCTTGGGATTATCAGAGTCTAAAGAAATATTATTTTCACCTAAAGGTTCATTCTGGATTTTTGATAACATCTTACTGAAAACCCAAACAAACTCTTGGCCAACCCAATAGACTCGTTAAGGATCACTTAGTCCAGTGGCTTTCAAAACCATTAAAAGAATATTGAGCCCTTTCCTGAAATGAGAACTTATGAGGCAGTTAAGAGTAAATCACATAAAGTCACAGGCTGGGAGAACTCACTGTTCTCCTTTCTTCTAAGCTGTGGGACCTTGTACAAGTTATTTAAATTTCACATGGTTCAGCTTTCTCTCTACAAGATGGAAATAGTAGCCAAACCTACTAAAGGATTGTGATGGGGAGTGGATGAATAAATATGCGTTAAGTGCTGGGAAGAGTGACTGGCATTTATAAGGGCTCAATGAATGATAACTGTTGTTGTTATTGTTATTACTACTGTTGAGACTGGTAAGTCTCATCGGATAAACCAGGAGATGCACTAAACTGGGAATGGGTAAATGAAGCTCCATTTTCTCAATTACTTGTGTTGCCACTGAAGGGAGATGAATATACTTCTCCATCTATAGATAAGGCCATGTCATGGATTAAAAACAGCAGCAAATTCTTGGCAACTCTTCCCACTGAAAGATAATTCCTCTCCCCCTTAATCTGAGCTCACTTTAGTGACTTGCTTGACAATAGGATGTGACAGAGTGATGTTATAGGATTTCTGAAACTGAGTCAGAAGAAGACTTGATGCTTCTGCTTAGGTGGCTTGAATTGACTGTTCTGGGGAAATCCAATCACCATTTAAGTTGCCCACGTGCTCCAAGACCATCGTGCTAGAAGCCTTCACCACTCAGAGGAGTTCTGGAGGATGAGATGCTGCATGGGAAGAGAAAAACCAAGGAGCACCAAGGCACCAAATCTACAGGTGACAAAGTCATGCAGAAGTATAACTTCTGGCCCCAGCTCACCTTGTGCATCAGAGGTGAACCACCCAGTAGAGCTCTTCCTGACTCACAGATCCATAAGTAAAATAAAAGGGTTGTTTTAAGTTACTAAGTCTTGGGGAGTTTGTAACACTTCTTAGATAACTGGAAAAGGAAGTACAGCCAAGAGTTGAATGTTTACATGGAAAGGTACTGGTCCAGAGAGGAGAAGCAGGGTCATTCACTAAGGACGGTATGGTGTGAAAATTAGAAGCAGGGACTCTAGACTCAATTGCCTGGGTTGAAATAATTTTCTCTTGGAACAAGATTCTTAATCTTAAATATTATAATCCAGTTGTAAAAATTAAATGAAATAATATGCTTGTAAATGAATGATACGTAGTAAACACTCAATAAATGTCTGTGGTTATGATTACAAGTGGTAACTGATAGCAAATCTGAGTCCATGTTCTCTGAATCTGATTGAACACTTCCTTGGGAGCAGACCTACAGTGGGGTGTGTATGTGTGTAGAATCAGGTTTTCATCCAGGCTTTGTCACTTCCTAGTTTATATTTCTACAATCAGACTGCTTATCACTGAGCCTTAGTTTTTTCATCTACACAATCAATGTGAATAATAATAGGGTTGTTGTCGTACAGATAAACTACAACTTCTACTATTTTCCTACTCACAAATGAGTGTGATATGAAATCAAGAGAGAAAGAACACACTGTCAAAGGAGGGCTTGAAAGTTTTATCTCGTGCAGATAATAGACAAGGTCCATTTGTCCCAATTTTTCTATTTCTAGGGAAGGCCTTTTTATGTGAATTCTCAAAAAAATTAGTTTCAATTATCCAGTTAGAAATCACCAGCAGTTTGATAAAAAATTTAATAGGAATCACGGGCAGTGGTTTCATCCAGTGATGACTGTGTGGCAACAGCATCTGTTACAGGTTCACAGGGAGCCATTTTCAGTATGACACACTCTTTCTCCCCCAATGAAAAATTAATTTAAAAATACCCATCCAAGTTGCAGCCAGAACAAACATTCCTGGAGTCAAAAATGGTGAAAATACATTCAAAGTAGGTACAGGAGATGGTGCCCTTGTGGCTTAATAGCCATGTCTGCTGCTAAAAATTTAGGCAGAACAGGTACACATATGGGGGCTTACGTGGCAGCTCAGTGGAAAAGAATCTGCCTGCAATGCAGGAGACCCAGGTTCGACCCCTGGGTTGTGAAGATCCCTTGGAGCAGGGCATGGCAACCCACTCTAGTATTCTTGCCTGGAGAATTCCATGGCCAGAAGAACCTGGTGGACTACAGTTGATAGGGTTGCACAGAGTTGGACACGACTGAGGTGACTAAACCGCAGCGGCAGCAGGGGCACATATTGGCTTCCATGGTGGCAAAGTGGTAAAGAAACTACCTGCAATGCAGGAGACACGGGTTCGATCCCTAGGAGGGGAAGATCCCCTGCAGGAGAAAATGGCAACCCACTCCAGTATTCCTGCCTGGGAAGTTTCATGGATAGAGGAGCCTGATGGGCTGTAGTCCATGGTGTCCCAAAGAGTTGTACATGACTTACTGGCTAAACAACAACAGGTACATATATATTTTTTATTACTAAGTCAAAAAAATTAACATCACTAAAAAAGAAAACAAGAAAGTCTGAGGGCATATGTATGGAATTTTTGACACCTTTTGGAGCTTCACTTACAGAGATTATTGAAAATAGCTGCATGGGTCTAACTCAATGTGTGGACCCACAGACAGTCTCCCTGGACTGCTATTATAGTAGATGATGGAGGTTTACTTAGCAAGATGTATGTGGTCAGCATCCAGGACTAGCCATGCGCCTCTTCCTCATTTAATCACTGAGTTTCCCCAGATGAGGGTGTGGTCAGGGCTTAATCTTGGCTTCTCTCAGGGTCAGCGGGTCACAAGCCTTATGTCTCATTACTCATAGCCTCTGAATTTGCCTGAGCAAACATTAACCAAGGCAGCCATTTTGCCAGACTTTTCATTCCTATCAGAGAGAAAGATCTAAAATATTCTTGTAAACTCTGCATGTACCTGGCTTGGGCTTGGGATGCAGGGGGAGTTTGTGTGAGCCCTTTCAGTCAAAGCATTCCCTGCTTAGTGGGTCCACTTTATTTGTTCCTTGGTCTGTCCATCTGTGTTCAAGCTATGCCAAACCTAGACAGTGCATTAAAAAGCAGAGACATCACTTTGCTGACAAATTTCTGTATAGTCAAAGCTATGTTTTTTTTCTAGTAGTCATGTAAGGATGTGAGAGTTGAACCACAAGGAAGGCTGTTGAGTGCCAAAGGATTCATGCTTTTGAATTGTGGTCCTGGAGAAGACTCTTGAGAGTCCTTTGGACGGCAAGGAGATCAAACCAGTCAATCCTAAAGGAAATCAACCCTGAATATTCATTGGAAGGACTATTTCTGAAGCTGAAGCTCCAGTGCTTTGGCCACCTGATGTGAAGAGCTGACTCAATGGAAAAGACCCTGATGCTGGGAAAGATTGAAGGCAGGAGAAGGGGATGACAGAGGATGAGATGGTTAGATAGCATCACCGACTCAATGGATATGAATTTGAGCAAGCTCCTGGAGAAAGTGGAGAACAGAGGATCTTGGCATGCTGCAGCCCACAGTGTTGCACAGTGTTAGACATGACTTATTGACTGAACAACAACTGTCCATCTATGTAACTATCTATCCAGCCATCCATTCATTTGCCCAAATATCCATCTTAAACCCTTTGCCTAGAAGCAGAGTTAATAGAATTATAAACTGAAACCTAGAGCTCTGCCCTGGCGAAAGTAGAGGGTGGGAAACACGGACTCCCTTTCTCTTCCCCCACTGGTGGCTCCTGAAGCTCCACTGAACCCTGGGCTCTGAGGAGCACATCATTGACCTTGGCCATTTGTCTAATCCTTAGCTCTCACTTCCAATTTAATTCCCAAGTGTCTATCTAGGTCCTTCTTAAATTATGACCTGAACATCCAGGAGCCCATTGGTCAGTATCTCCAGGATGTCCCACAGCTGCTCAGACACAGTACTCCACATGCAAACCATCACCCTCAAACAAGCAACCTCTGTTCTACTTTCAACTAATGGTACCACTGTCTACCTGTTTGCCCAAGCCTGGAATTTAGGCTGGTTTCTTATAATATTTCTGTGCTTGAAAAGGTTAAAAACACTGGACTGTGAGCTCCATTAAGGGATACAGGACTCGTGTCTGGTGTGACTTTATCTCATAGGGGTTTGGGTCTGGAGCCAGCTATACCAATCTCTAGCTGTGTGATTTGTGTAAATTACTTCACCTATCTCGGACTCATTTTTATCCACCACAGAATTGGAGAGTACCTACCCTGATGAGTTTTTAAGGATTAAATGGCATAGGATTAATATTTGCAAAGCCTAGAGCATAATGTCTGGCATGAAGGAAGTGCTTGGTGAGCTCTGGCTAACCCGTCTCATCAGTTTCTCATCAACCACTCGGGCCAAATGTATCTCAGCTTCTAAGTTCATCTTAAGACCCTTCTTCTCCATGCCTTCTATCACTGTCCTAATTCAGAGTTCCAGACTTTCTGATCTGGACTATTTAACAATGCTCCATTCTGAACAGCCAAACTGATTTCTCTAAAATGCATGTTTTACTGCAGTACCTTCAACTTTCTGTGTAAAAACCCTTCAATGACTACCTGTTGCCTACTGGAAAAATCTCCACTTCCTCAGCAAGGAACATTGGGTTGTTCATAATTCCCAGGGGTACCTCTGCTTCCCTCTCTGATCTTAGTACCCACACTCCATACCCTCCCCTCTCCCTACTTTCCTTCCTTCCTTTCTTCTCCTCTCCCTCCTTTCCTTCCTCTCTTCCTCTGTCCTCCTTTCTTTAGCTCAGTTGAGATTTCCTGAGGTCTTCAATGTGCAAGGAGCTCTGTCTGATACTGGCGTGTGATGGTGAGGAAAACAGACAGTGCCCCTGCCCTCAGGGAGCTCATGTGATAGACAGATGGGAATCCAGACATTGATCAAAGAATTGTGGAACAAGTGTCCAGTCACAGGCTCTGACCATGCTACCTGGAGGGCCTGAAGTGATAGGGACATTTGACCTGGTCAAGGAGGTCACAGATAGATCCTAGAGAAGGTGGTCCTGCATTGACTGAGGAGTTACCCAGGTAGAAGTAAAGGAGAAGGGACTCTGTGTATATTTGTGTGTGTGCATATATGTGCTTGTGTGTGTGTGTGTGCATGTGTGCCTTTGTGTGCATGTGCACAAGTGTATGTGTGCTAGTTTGAAGTACCTGCCACTTCTGTAAAGGCCAGCCCACCAACTGAGTTAGAACCTTCAGACTGAACTCAGCCTTCTTTCCCTGTCACCACTGCGATTCCAGCCGACTTGTGGGCAGGGCTGCCTGTGTGACAGGCAGAGAGGCAGGCCTGTCTCACAGCATCCTCCCTTTAGCTTCATAGCCCAGCTACACCTCCACATCTTGGGAAGAAAGCAGGAGATTGAAAGCACTCTCCAGAAAATCCATAGCATGGTATTACAACAAGCAAGCATTATCTGGTTTAAATTATCTCAAAAGTTGTTGGTTTTTATATTGTTTTGTTATATTAGAGAAATTAAGCCCCATACTAGTTAAAGTCAGTAAAGACAGATTTTATACAGTACCATTGCAACAGGGAGAGTCATTCAAGCTGAGCTCAGCCTTGAATGTTGCAAAGGCAGTGGGGATTTACAGCCAGATGCACAGCAAGGACTCTGGATAGAAAATTACTAAGAGGAGACATCAAAGTGCGGGGAGTAGGGGTCTTACTACACTTACTTAGCAGGGTTCTTGCTAAAACTGACTGTGCAGGCTGAGGACAGGGCCCAAGGATGAGACTTAGTTGAGAAAGGGCTCAGAGAAGCTTCAGTTTGTTCAAGGGGGAGTCTTTGTAGTTTATTTTTTCCTATGCATCCCCCTCTGTGCTGCCCTATAGGGTAAAGTACAAGAGAAAATTTGCTGGGAGATGGTATGTTGGTATGATGGTATGCATCATGCACTGCAGTGTATTGATTCTGTTTCTTTTTAACCAAAAGGTAATAAATCTGAAAATGGTTACTATCTACCAAGTGCATATTATATGCAGGGGCTCTGCTAAGCCTCACCTCCACTAATGCTCATTGTGGACAGGCACTAGAATAGCAGAGGCCAACCACAGGCTCTGGACATTGCAGCAATCACTTGATGGGCTGCTTAGCCCTGAGGTCTCGATTTCATGTACCTATTCTCTCCCCTGTTGCAGGGTAAGCACCTTGAATGCAGAACCAAAAAGCTCCAGGTGTTCCGGACGCTAATGCTGGTACATGGCTTGTGCCTTGTTCCTTTTCTCTGCTGGGGCCAACCACAGAGCTGAGTCAAGGTCTTAAGTTTGAATGCCAGAGGGAGAGTCTGACATAGAATGCCTTTATAAAGCATGATGTGTGTGATTATTATCCACTTGTTTATGCATTATGCTTTGTACAAAGGTATCAACTTTGTTGAGTCCCCTCCTTCAGTTGAGCTCATTGGCATTTCAGAACTGAGTCCAAAAAAAGTGATTATAGGCATCATGGTAATAATCAAAAAGCTTTGACAAATATACGCTACCATGTATAAAATAGATAGCTAGTGGGAAGCCATCATATAATACAGGGAGTTCAGCTTGGTGCTCTGTGATGACATACAAGGGTGGGATGGGGAGGGGTTTGGGAAGGAGGTTCAAGAGGGAGGGGATATACATATACACACAGCTGATTCACATTGTTGAACAGCAGAAACTAACACACTGTAAAGTAATTATACTCCAATTTAAAAAAAAAGAGAGAAAAGAAAAGTCATTTGTTCGTCTCCTATTTCTTGTGGCCTGCTTGTACCTGCTGCCATACCAAGGATGCCCTGCAGTAGATTCCAATGGAGATCATGTCCTAGGATGCTAACAAGCTCTTTGATTAAAAGAAGGAGAGGTGCTGAGGTGGAAAGCATAAGAGAAGATTCTCAGGGAGGTGACATGCTTGCACTGTGTGCTCTGTGGGGTCAAACGCTCTGGCCCTCATCCAACAGCCCAGGCAGCTGGGATGTGCACGAGAGCAAAGGACAGCTTGCTCAGTTCTGACCGTCTCTGACAGCAGTAGAGGGGGGCTGTATAGCAAAGGTGGAAGGGGGGCTTTGGGGGATGCCTTCTCCTCTCCAAGGAAGTGACATGTGAGCAGAGACCTGGATGAAGCAAGGGAGTGATTCATGTGTGTATCCCAAGGGGAAGCCAGACATCTAGGTATTGAAATGCTCACATACCCACCTTCAGATTGGCAGGCTCTTATCTTCCTACTGTTTGTGGAATGCCCATGACATTGGCCTAGCAGACAGCATCTAAGGTGACCTACATGATCCCTACCTTCTGGTATGCATGCACTGGTGTATTTCCCTCTCCTGAATGTAGACAGGATCTGTGGCTTGTTCCAACCAATAGAACACAGTGAGGATGATGGGGTGCCACTTCTATTATTTTGTCCTGGGACATGGCAGAGGGTTTAGGATGTCAACCCTGTGATTACATCACATTACATAAGACTTTGTCTTGTGAGAGTCACTCTTGCCCTCCTGTTGCCCTGAAAGAAGCAAGCAGACATGTTGTGAGGGAGCTCATGTGGCAAGGAATGCAGTCCTACAACCACAAGGAATTCAATGGTGCCAGTAACCTGAGTGAGCTTGGGTGCAGACTCCTCCCAGCTGAGCCTTCAGATGAGAAGGCAGCCAAGCCAGCACCATGATAACAACCTGGTGAGATCCTGAATCAGAGAACCTGGCTAAGCCATGCTCCTAGATTCCTGACCCACAGGGAGTATGAGATAATGTGGGTTGTTGTACCTAAATGTCTACTGACAGAGGAATGGATAAAAAAAGATGTGGTACATATGTACAGTGGAATATTACTCAGCCATTAAAAAGAATGAAATAATGCCATTTGCAGCAACATGGGTAGGCCTAGAGATTGATTGTCATACTGAGCAAAGTAAGACAGAGAAGGAGAAATACCATGTGACAGACTTCCTTTATATGCAGAATCTAAAAAGAAATGATACAAATGAACAAATTAACTTATTTACAAAACAGAAACAGATTCACAGACTTAGGGAAAAAACTTATGGTTGCCAGGGGGTAAGAAGTGGGGAAAAGGAGTTAGGGAGTTTGGGACTGAAGTGTAAACACTGCTACATTAAAAATGGATAACCACCAGTGACTTATTGGATAGCACAGGGAACTCTGCTCAATGTCATGTGGCAACCTGGATGGGAGGGGAGTTTGGGGGAAAATGAATACAGGTATCCATGTAATAGAAGTAGATAACCAGTGCAGTTAATATCCCAGGCCCTGAAAATTTTCTTCTGCTCTGCAGTGAGAGAACCTGTTTGATGGCAACAATTGGGATGGGGAGCAGAAGGCTCCAGTACTGACCACAACTCAAGGCTGCCTTATGGCTTTCGTCAGCCCTGGGCACTTTTGTCACTTTGGGCTTTATCATTTATTTTTAATTGAGAATTATGTTTTATGCCTGCCTTTTTATAAAGATAGGCTTCCTGTGGTTTAGATGGTAAAGAGTCTACCTGCAATTCAGGAGACCGGAGTTCAATCCCTGGGTCATGAAGTTCCCCTGGAGAAGGAAATGGCTACCCACTCCAGTATTCTTGCCTGGAGAATTCCATGGACAAAGGAGTCTGGTGGGCTACAGTCCATGGGGTTGCAAAGAGTGGGATAGACCTGAGTGACCAACGCTTTTACAAAGATAAATATAATGCAGGATGAGTCCATTATTATATAATCATTACTATTTTATTTTTCTTCTGATTAAAAAAATGAGAACATTTTCATGGGCTCTTAAATGTCTGTTGGGTACCCCGTGTGTACCTAGGTTGCCTGATGGATAAATCACCTTGGCTGCAACCTCACCAGTCTGCCAGCCCCTTCAGAATTTTCAGTAGATTGAATGAGTAAATGAAGATAAGATAAGTGCAGGATGGATAAAGTAGAAAATGGGAAGGAGAGGAAGAAATGGAGATCATTCTGTCTCAACAAATATTTACTAAAAAGGTAGACTTTCCCTTGTCCAAGGGATCTTCCCAACCCAGGAATCAAACCGGGGCATTGCATTGCAGGTGGATTCTTTACCAACTGAGCTATGAGGGAAGCCCTAAAAGATGGAAGGTGATAAGGGCCAAATGAAAGAAACGGGAATAAACCATTCAGGAGAGGAAAAGATTCTGTTCAAAAATTATTTGTTCAGTTGCTTGCTGGTTGGCTCATTTGTTTCACAAACATTTTATTGAGTTATAGGTCATGCGTGAGAGATATAAATGTTTATAAGAAGTGGTCTCTGCCTTTGAATAACTCATGAGGTTGTGGAAGAGATAAATGATTTTAATACCATGTGGTGAGGGTCTATCATCAATGCATATTCAATAGGGCTGCCTGGGTGTAAAACCTCGTTCTAGCACACAGTTCCTGAGCCTAGGCACTGTTGAAACTTTGGGACAAATGATCTTTTGTTATAGGCTGTCCTGTGCATTGTAGGATGTTTAGCAGCATCTGTGGCTTCTACCGTCTAGATACCAATAGTATTCCCCTCCATCCTCCAGGGTGACTACTAAAAACGTTTCAAGACATTGCTAAATGTCCCCAGGGAGAGAAATTTGTCCCTGATTGAACCACTGCTTTAGAGTTGACAGTGTGATCTAAAGTGAACTATTTAATTTGTCAATGCCTCAGTTTCCTAATTTATAAATTAGGGACTAAATTGGACCTATATCATAGGCTTATATTTGTTGTTTAGTCGCTATGTTGTGTCTGACTGTGAACCCATGGATTGTAGCCCACAGGGACCCTCTGCCCATGGGATTTCCCAGGCAAGAATACTGGAGTGGGTTGCCATTTCCTTCTCCAGGGGATCTTCCCTACACAGGGATCAAGCTCATGTCCCTGCCCTGGCAGGCGAGTTCTTTACCTCTGAGCCACCTGGAAGCCCCTCATAGGCTTATCGAAAGGATTGAATGAGATGATGTGTGCACAACTCTTAGAATACCAACTGGCACATAGTAAGTACTCAAGAAATATAAGAGGCAGTTGGTGTCATTATTGCAGAGAAAGGCCAGAGCACATGGTTTAGATTGGGCCAGAGCCTGCACTAGATTATGATCTGGGTATATAATCCGTGTGTTGCGGGGCTTTGGGGTGTAAGACACATTCATGTTGACTGGATGAATGATGGATGATTGGGGAAGCCCTGAACATCTGCAGAAGAACTCTGAGCTCTGAGTCAGGAGGTGAGAGGGATCTTGAAGGTTTCTGAGCTGTGTTTAGTGGAAAGTAAAGATTTCTCAGGGACCTGTACAAGGAGGCTCTTCTGCTGCCATTGTGTCATCAGAGAGGGCATTTGCTAATGGTGCCTTGAAAACCCGATCCATCAAGGGCCACCCAGACTGCTTGCTGTGGCTTCCCAGCAGGTGGACCTGGAGTTCTTCTGCCAGGAAGGGAGTGCATCAGAGCACTGTGGGCCTGGTGCTGCTCTCGGGAATCTCCATTCTCCTAGTCAACAGGACCGGGAGAAAGGAATGTTACTCTTTACAACAGAAAATCAGCCCTCAAGGGTGTATCCTGTACTCAGTTCTGCAAAAGAAAATGTTAGTATTTTCCCTCACTTTCTAGGGAAAAAATTGCTACTTATTTTTCTCCCCTGACCCCCAGCCAGAGTCTTAATTATTTCCTTCACTGTTCAGTCTTTTAGTCCTGGTTAAGACAGCCTGCTTTCTACTCCATCACCACCCTAATCCCAGTTCTTAGTTTTTACACTTTTCTCAGTGACTCACTCAAAGCAAGTGGGCAGCCTTTAGAAGCTAGAAAAACAAAACAAAAACAAAAACAGATCACCCCTAGAACCCGCAAAGAGGACTCAGCCCTACTGACACCTTGATTCTACCTTCTGAGACTCATTTCAGCCTTCTGATCTCAGAATTGTATAAGATAGTAAGTTTGTACCATTTTTAGTCAAAGAGTTTGTGACCATTTTTTATGGCAACAACACAGAAACTAATACACCAACCCTTATATCACTGATGAGGAGTCGGAGGTTTAGAGAAGTGCTGAGGTGGTTTGCTCATGACCACACAGTGGGTGAGGGAGAATCCTGAGACACAAACAGGTCTGACTCCAAAGCTCATGTTTGTCTTGAGACACCTGGCTGGAAGCAGTCTTTCCCAGACACAGTTGGGGATCCAACTAACTATGGACTTGTCTCATGTTACACCATCAGTTCTCTCAAATGTAGACAAGCACGTGAACAAACAGAAAATATTCAGATTTGAAGATCAACTCTCAGAGGTAGGGCTAGTTACAGAAGGGGACTTGCATGTTTAAGGTTCTTGGTAATTTATGGCTATGAGCTCTTCCAATTCGGGAATATTTAGAATGTGGTCAAGGTCACATTTAGAAGAAGGTCATGGTTTATATTACAGGTTAGGTTTGCCCTGTAATATAGGGGTGTGTCTGTGGTCCTGAATCCAGTTTGCCTCTAAATACAAGGGTACATGCAAATTGCCTAGTACATTATAGGTGCTTAGCAAACGTGCATCCTTTCTCCATCCAGCAAATCTGTGTTTCCTAAAAAATGGATGGAGAGAGCCAATGAAAGGATAGGATCCATTCTCACTGACAGAAAGGCAACTCAAATGATACTTTTTTTTCAATTGGAGGATAATTGCTTTACAATGTTGTGATGATGTGTGCTATAGCAGATCAATGTTGTGATGAATTGTGCTAGATTCAGTTCAGTTCAGTTCAGTCGCTCAGTCGTGTCCGACTCTTTGCGACCCCATGAATCGCAGCACGCCAGGCCTCCCTGTCCATCACCAACTCCCGGAGTTTACTCAAACTCATGTCCATCAAGTCAGTGATGCCATCCAGCCATCTCATCCTCTGTCATCCCCTTCTCCTCCTGCCCCGGGTCCCCCCCCACCTCCCAGCATCAGGGTCTTTTCAAATGAGTCAACTCTTTGCATGAGCTGGCCAAAGTATTGGAGTTTCAGCTTCAGCATCAGTCCTTCCAATGGACATCCAGGACTGATCTCCCTTAGGATGGACTGGCTGGATCTCCTTGCAGTCCAAGGGACTCTCAAGAGTCTTCTCCAACACCACAGTTCAAAAGCAGCAGATTACATCAATGCAAATCAGTTAAAATGACATATATCTCCTCCCTGTTGAGCCTCCTTGCCCCCTCCCACCATTCCACCTCTCTAGGTCATCGAAGCACTCCAGGCTGGGCTTCCTATGTTATACAGCAGTTTCTGCTAGCTGTCTCTTTACACCTGATAGTGTATATATGTTAGTGCTACTTTTTCGATATGTTTAAGATTTTTTTGATGTGCACCAATTTTAAAAAAGTCTTTATTGAATTTGTTACAGTTTTGGTTTTGTTTTATGTTTTGTTTATTTCAGCCCCGAGGCATGTGGGATCTCAGCTCCCTGTTGTTGCTGCTCAGTCGCTAAGTTGTGTCCCCCTCTTTGTGACCCCGTGGACTGCAGCACACCAGGTTCCCTGTTCTTCATTATCTCCCAGAGTTGGCTCAAACTCATGTTCGTTGAGTCGGTGATACTACCTAACCATCTCATCCTCTACTGCCCTCTTCTCCTTTTGCCTTCAATCTTTCACAGCATCAGGGTCTTTTCTAAGGAGTCAGCTCTTCACATCAGGTGGCCAAAGTATTGGAGCTTCAGCTTCAACAATAATCCTTCCAATGAATGTTCAGGATGGATTTCCTTTAGGATTGATGGGTTTGATCACTGTACAGTCCAAGGGACTCTAAAGAGTCTTCTCCAGCACCACAATTTGAAAACACCAGTTCTTTAGCACTCAGCCTGCTTTATGGTCAGAGTGTCACATCCGTATGTACATGACGACTGGAAAAACTGTAGCTTTGAGTATATGGACCTTTGTTGGCAAAGGGATGTCTCTGATTTTTAATACACTGTCTAGGTTGTCTAGGTTTGTCATAGCTTTCTTTCCAAGAACACAGGTCTTTAAATTTCATGGCTGCAGTCACCATGCATGGTGATTATGGAACCCAAGAAAATAAAGTCTGTCACTGTTTCTATATTTCCCCCTTCTATTTGACATGAAGTGATGGGACTGAATGCCATGATCTTAGTTTTTTGAATGTTGAGTTTTAAGCCAGCTTTTTCACTCTCCTCTTTTCACATTCATCAAGAGACTCTTTAGTTCCTCTTCATTTTCTGCCATTAGAGTGGTATTATCTGCATATCTGAGGATGTTGATATTTCTCCCGGCAATCTTAATTCCAGCTTGTGATTCATCCATCCTGGCATTTTGCATGATTTACTCTGCATATAAGTTAAATAAGTAGGGTGACAATATACAACCTTTTCATACTCCTCTCCCAATTATGAACCAGTCAGTTTTTCTATATAAGGTTCTAAATGCTGCTTCTTGATCCACATGCAGGTTTCTCAGGAGGCAGGTAAGGTGGTCTGGTATTGCCTTCTCTTTTAAGAATTCCATGGTTTGTTGTGATCCACACAGTCAAAAGTCAAAGGCTTTAGGGTAGTCACTGAAGCAGTAGATGTTTTTCTGAAATTCCCTTGCTTTTTCTATGATCCAGTGAATTTTGGCAGCTTGATCTCTGGTTTCACTTCCTTTTCTAAACCCAGATTGTACATCTGGAAGTTTTTGGCTTGAGGGATTTTGAGCATGACCTTACCAGCATGCAAAATGAGCACAATTGTATGGTAGTTTGGACATGATTTGGTACTGCCCTTCTTTGGGATTGGAATGAAAATGACCTTTTCCAGTCCTGTGGCCACTGCTGAGTTTTCAAAATGTGCTGGCATATCGTGTGCAGCACTTTTTTTTAACAGCCTTGTCTTTTAGGATTTGAGATAGTTCAGCTGGAATTCCATCACTTCCACTAGCTTTGTTTGTAGTAATGCTTTTTAAGGCCCACTTGACCTCATAGTCCAGGACGTCTGGTTCTAGATGAGTAACCACACCATAGTGGTTATCTGGGTGAATAAGACATTTTTTTGGTATAAAACTTCTGTGTATTCTTGCCACCTTTTCTTAATCTCTTCTGCGTCTGTTAGGTCCTTACTGTTTCTGTCCTTCATCATGCCTATCCTTGCACAAAATGTTCCCTTGATATCTTCATTTTTTTTTCTTGAAGAGATCTTTAGTCTTTCCTATTATATTGTTTCATTTACTTCTTTACATTGTTCATTCAAGAGGCCTTCTTATCTCTTCTTGTTAGTCTCTGGAACTCTACATTCAGTTGGGTGTATCTTTTCCTTTCTCCCTTGCTTTTCACTTCTCTTCTTTTCTCAGCTATTTGTAATGCCTCCTCAGACAACCACTTTGCCTTCTTGCATTTATTTTTCTTTGATATGGTTTTGGTTACTGCCTCCTGTATGATGTTATGGGCTCCAGGTCTTGTTTTTGCTGAGTGTATAGAGCTTCTCCATCTTCGGCTGCAAAGAATATAATCAATCTGATTTTGGTGTTGACTATCTGGTGGTGTCCATGTGTAGAGTCATCTCTTGTGTTGTTGGAAGAGGATGTTTGCTATGACCAGTGTGTTTTCTTGGCAAAACTCTGTTAGCATTTGCCCTGCTTCATTTTGTACCCCATGGCCAAACTTGCCCGTTACTCCAGTATCTCTTGAATTCCTACTTTTGCATTCCAATCCTCTATGATGAAAAGGATGTCTTTTTTTTGGTATCAGTTCTAGAAGGTCTTTTAGGTCTTCATAAAACTGGTCAACTTCATCTTCTTCAGCATCAGTGGTTGGGGCATAAACTTGGATTGCTGTGATGCTGAATGGTTTGCCTTGGAAACAGACCAAGATCATTTAGTCATTTTTGAGATTGCACCCAAGTGTTGCATTTTGACTCTTTTGTTGACTATGAGAGCTACTTCATTCCTCTTATGGGATTTTTTTGCCCATAGTAGTTGATATAATGGTCATCTGAGTTAAATTAACCCATTCCTGCTATTTTAGTTCACTGATTCCTAAAATTTCAATATTCACTCTTGCCATCTCCTGCTTGGCCACCTCCAATTAACCTTGATTCATGGACCTAACGTTCCAGGTTCCTATGCAATATTGTTCTTTACAGCATCAGAGATTTTACTTTTGCCACCAGATACATCTACAGCTGAGTGTCATTTCTGCTTTGCCCCAGCTTCTTCATTCTTTCTGGGGGTATTTATTATTGCCCTCTTCTTTTCCCTAGTAGCATATTGGGAAACATCCAACTTAGGGGCTTATCTTCTGGTGTCATATCTTTTTGCCTTTTCATACTGTTCATGGGGTTCACATGGCAGGAATACTGGAGTGGCAAGAATACCATTCCCTCCTCCAGTGGAACACATTTTGTCAGTTCCCTGACCAGGGATCAAACCCACACCTCCTGCAATGGAAGGCGAAGTCTTAACCACTGGACTGCCAAGGAAGTCCCTCAAATGATTTGTTAATGATGGGCTAGGCTTTGGCATTTCTTCTAGAAATATGCTTCATGAAGGAAGGAACTTTTTTTGCATTTTTTATTTTTCCACTGTGTACTTAGTACCTGGTCCTTGTATATGTTTTTTAAAAAATAAATGTGACTAGGATTTTAGACTAAGAGTCTAATGGACTTGGATTCAAGTTCCAGTTTTGTGACTTGCTTGCCTTTGACCAAATTTCTTATCTTCTCTAAATTTCTTCAGTTTCCTTACTGTATTGGGAAAAAATATTACTTTTTTTTTAGTATCTTTGGTGTTTGAGACCAGATACATAGCTATTTCACTTACTTTTTTTTTTAATGATGATTTACAAAACATCGCTATGTGGTAAATATTGTACTGGGTAAATATAAGCATTAGCTCATTGATCCACTCAAAAGCCATGAGGCTCAGGGAAGTGAAGTAACTCACTCAAGGTCACATAAAGTGGCAGAGCTATCTCACTCCAAAGTCTGGACTTTTGTCAATTGCTTAGAGTGTAAATTATTCAGGGGTAGGGAGACTTGCCTTGTGCATGGTCTTTAAGAGCATCCATGCATTTAATAGCACTTGATGGGGTCTCAAAAGGACATACCCCTAAACTTCATGTGAAGCTTACCCACCCATATATTATTTATTAGTCTGTTGTCACAGGTCTGACTCTCCATACACAGACTCATTCTCTTAACTTCATTTTATGTTCTGAGCCCTCAGTCTTTCCTGGCTTCCTTCATGCTTTGCAGGTCATATTGCAGTTCTGGTGGCTTGAGTAGCATCAAGGCATTTGGGTGAGAGGTTCTTCATCTGGCCCCTTGTCAACTGTCCATATATATTGCCTTTGAACCATCCATGAACCCAAGTGGAGCTGTATTGAGAGCCCGTCCTCCTGCATGTACCACTTCTGGGCCATAACCCTCTTCTCCCCAACTCTCTCTCCTCTCCCCCATAGGTCTGACTGAGAAGCAAGGGGCTGGTCCTCTTAGCTCTAGTGACCCTCATACAGACCTTGTCTCTTGTTTCTCCTTCCTTCTCTCCAGGGAATCCTTCTTTAACCTGGAAGAATTCCTTCCCATCCCAAGTTTATACTTTCTGCTCTACTTCTAAATCCACTAAGAGTGTAGGTCTTAGTAGTAAAAACTAAGCTAGGAAGATGTGGGCTCCTTTCCTCCTGTTGTTTGCTGAGTGCCTTCCTTATGGCAGTGGTCACGGGAAAGGGAAAATATATGAAGAAGAAGAAGGAGAAATTTCTTAGGTTGGTGTCTCCAGATAGCACCCAGCCTCACAACAACTCTTTGCTAAATACTTACTCTGTCCTGGGCTCCAGGTCCAGTGCTGACATGTGACAATGAATAAGGAAGATGTGACCCTTGATACGATAATCTGGGAGAGGAGACTGAAATCAAAGGAATATGAATTCATTTATGTTTAATTCTGTAACTATTTAGGGTCTTTAGAAGCAAGAGTATGTAAAACAGATAAATTGTGGGATGTGCCAAGAAGAAATGACTAGCATGCTGACATAAGAGCAAGAAGGAAAAGAGGGACCTACTTTAAATGGAGTGATCAGAAAAGGTCTCTCTTAGAAGATGCTTATTTAGGCAATATTTATGAGATGAAAAGGAGTCAATATACCAAGAAAGGGACTTTCTTTTTTTTTTTTTTCATTTATTTTTATTAGTTGGAGGCTAATTACTTTACAATATTGTAGTGGGTTTTGTCATACATTGACATGAATCAGCCATGGAGTTACATGTATTCCCCATCCCGATCTCCCCTCCCACCTCCCTCTCCATTTGATTCCTCTGGGTCTTCCCAGTGCACCAGGCCCAAGCACTTGTCTCATGCATCCAACCTGGGCTGGTGATCTGTTTCACTGTAGATAATATACATGTTTCAATGCTGTTCTCTCGAAACATCCCACCCTCGCCTTCTCCCACAGAGTCCAAAAGTCTGTTCTGTACATCTGTGTCTAAGAAAGGGACTTTCCAGGCGGAGGGACCAGCATGTGCAAAGGTCCTGAGGCAGGAAACACTTCATAATATTCAAAGAACTGAAAAATTGCTAGTGTTGGCAGCAGCATAAAATGAGACTGGAAGTACGATGCTGCCTCAAAAAACTGATTTGGGATAAATAAAAGAAGTTGCAATCTCTTTAATGTTCTGGGGATTTAGAAGAAGGAAGCAGGTTTTGTGGTTGAATTATAACTATCTCCAAACCTCAATATTCTATGATACTGTGGTCCTTCTATCACGTGCTCCCCAATGCAAGGAACTTAAGAGGGGTTGATTTCAGGGGCTGGTGAGAAAAGCACTCTAGAATTCCTTCAGGGCTAAAACTCCTCGATGGTGATCTGTTTCTAGGGAAGCATCTTGCAACACACTTTAAGTCCCTTTATTGAGTCCTGATGATAAGGACCACTTCCCCTTGCTTTCCTCTGCTTAGTTTGGAGGAGCCAGGACTGGTTTCTAGCAGTATAACTTCAAGTCATCACCTTTCTTTCTTTCAGACTCAATTTGGTGGAAAAATTTTTAGCTCCCTTTTTTAAACTCCCTGAGTTCTCATTACTGTCTCAAAAAATGGCTTGAATTTCCATGGTTCTGCAGTTCTTTTAAGAGTTAGAGTTTCATATTCTCTACTTTTTAAAATATTTACTTAAATTATTTGGCTGTACTGGATCTTCATGCAGGATCTTAGTTGTGCCATGTGGGATCTAGTTCCCTGACCAGGGGTCAAGGAACTCCTCCTGCATTGGCAGAATTGAGTCATAGCCACTGGACCACCAGGGAAGCCCCCATGTTCTCTCTTTATGAGAGCTACAAAGACTAAAGCTGGTTCTTGAATATTTTCTCATAATGTTGACTGTGGCCTTTTAAAGTCAGATCATCAGAATGTACTTGTTCTAATCAGGATTTAACTGGAGAATTTGTGGAGGGCAGTGGGTCTGCAGTCTCTGCTCTGAATTTCCTTGATGGTAAAGACAAGGTGCCTGGCTTCTCTCTGCCCACTGTCCTCAGGCAGCCTGGGGCAGGCAGTAGGATGAAGGATTCCTGTAACTGTTCAAAGGGGAAACTTTATATCTGAAGACCTTATTGAAGTCTCCAGTCCTGGCTGGAGGTTCCTCAAACAAAGGCTTCCCTCATTCTCCCTCTGTCTGACTCTCCCATGGGAGATGAGCCAGTCTGCTCTTCACTGGACATCATGGAAAACCTCTCTGCCGTTGGCTGGAGAGGACCCTTTCTTCTTGGTTTACTTTTCTTTCTTGGCTTTGCTTAAGCAGCAAAGTCTGCCAAAGTGGCTGGTGCCATCTGCAGGGCTTCTCAGTGTTATTTAAAGAACAAAACTCCATTTCCATCACAGTCATATTCACGTCCAAATCTGGATACCTCCCCAGTTGGTTTCCTAGTAATCATTATGCACGTTTTCTAGAGTGCCATGTAAACTTCTAGGCAAGTGAGTCCCAAACACTCACCCCCAAATTGGTTTTGTTACAGAGGACTTGAAGGAACACTGCCTGGTCTGATTGTCAGGAGGGCTCTTACTGGTTTGTGGGCTTCTGAAACCATGTGCTATATCTCCAACACTCTTAGTATACCTTCTAAGTGAGATTCAGAGGACATCCTGATACCTTATAAATAGGCACATAAATTATACCTGCTGCCATATAAGTTAGGGCCACTTTTGAAAGTGAAAGAAAATGTTGTAAATGATTATCCTGGGACACCAGGCATGAACCAGCAGTCTTGGGCAAATTGGGACATGTGGTCGCCACGAGTCACCTGGATCCTTGTCAGCCATCCCTACATGTGATCTCCTGCTTTTGCAGTTAGTGCACAGACATTCACAGACAGGAGACGTGGGTTTGAGTCCACCCCTACCTCACACCGGTTTATTGCCTCTGACATGTCAGTGAACCTCGCAAGCTCTGTATCAGCTTTTCTCCTAGAGAAAAGTCTAAAAGTGTAATGGATCCAGGAGAGGAGATGAGATTAACACTGCTGGTTGCCAGGCAATGGGGGAGTATAGACAACGAGTAAGACCAGTGGTTGTGTACTGTGACATTTTGTGTGCTGTGACATGGCTGTCTTAAGGCACGGGGAACTGAGACGAGAGACATCTATACCTACCTGGGGAGAGGGTAGAAAAAGGGCGATGGGGAAGGAGGTGTTAAAGAAGGATTTCTGGATGGAGAGTGAAGCATAAGCCCAGCACTGAAGAATGACTAGGAGATTTTTTAGGAAAAAGATCAGAGAAGGCGAAAAAGAGAACAAGACACACAGAAGGGACAGAGTTGACAAAGACCAAGCTGAAAAAGAAGACGGCATGTTTGATGAACTGCCAGGAGTTCAGAATGCCCATGGCTTTGAATGTGACATTGAGGAAGGTTCTAGATCATATGAAAAAATTCTGGAAAAGAGGTAAGCAGACATACATCCTGAAGGCCCTTGAATGCCTCCCAAGGAAGGCTTGGATTTCATCCAAAGGGTGATGGGGCGCTTTGATACCTGTCCATGTGCAGCTCCCCCAATAGAAAATAGAAACCATGGTGGCAAAGGCGTGACGTCTTGTTTTCCATGTGTTCTCAGAAGTCCTGTGCCTGTATACCGCAGGTGTTTAGTAACTGTGTCAAGAGAATGGGTAGATTGGAGGGGATTAAGCAAGGAGCTGAACATGATTTTCCTTTATGAAATGTCACATAAATGCAGAGGGGGGAGAGGATGTGAGGGGTGGGGACCCAGGAAGTGAGAAATCAGGCAGCTGTTGCAGCCATCAAGAGCCAGCTTGGCAGGAGCTGAGGGAATGATCACCTTTTACCATTTACCATGCTGGTTTGGGGGAGAAGCATGCATCATACTCTGAAATCCATGCATACAGATCTCAGTGGTAATGGAGCGCCTCTGCAAAAGTCCCTTTCCTCCTCAGGAGCATCGCGAACACAGTGTTCAACATGCTGTTTGCAAATCCAGAGCATCTTGTTGCTGGAAAGGAGGCATGAGAAAATCTGGTTAGTTTCATGTAATGCTGTTTTTGGAAATCCCAACACAAAGGACTCTGAAGATGGGTGAAATGGTGTCCCGAACTGCAGCACAATAGAAAGGAGAAGATTCTGTACAAGGATCGGTTCTGCATTAGGAATAATAACCGCAAAAGAATAACAATAAGGCTAAGTATGAGGAAACATCCCTGAAGCACAAAAACCAGCGTGATTCAGGTCAAGACAGTACATTTTCAAGGATGACACAAAGGACAGGACAAAGCCAAGGACAAAGTTGTATCTGGTGTTCCCAGAGGGTCTGTCCTTCAGTGATTTTATACTTTGGTCGAAGGCTCAGTAAGAAGAGTAGCCTGCCCTATGTGAGGTGCTAGACTGTGCACAAATGAGTTCTTAGTTTCCCACTGAGATTAAACTTGGTACTTTCTAAATGGCTTTGTTAGGGTCTTGTGTTATAGATGGTTGTAAAACCTTATTTATTTATTCAGGCAAATTGGCAGCAAGGCCAATCTGAATTGCTGCAGCAGCCTGAATTGGCTAATTGTTTAAATGGCACACGTGAAACATTTGTTCATTAATATTTCAGGTACTTATCGAGCACCGACTTCGAGAAAGCCCAAAGCAGGACGCTGGGAATCAAGAGTAAACAAAATATTAATAAATGCAGCCTCTCTGCTCAGGAAGCTGTGAATCTAGCATAAAAGTTAAACAGTGATCACATGGTCATCCAAATCAATCTATAATTAAATGGTGATCACTGCCACAAGGGAACAGTTCAGAGAGCTAGGACATCATCTAGCATGAACAGTGACTAGAATTTGTGAGCGGGGACAGTGTTCAGAGCAGGCAACTCCAGTGCTCTGACATTTGAGCTGACACATACTGTGAACCCAGTTAATAGGTAAGCTGAGGAAGAACATTTCAAGAGTCAGCCAACTTTGTTTCCATCAATAGGTGAGATGTGATTGGAGGCAATGGTTTTTAAGCAAAGGAATCACAAAATGCTTAAAAACATGTTACCTTTAGTATATTCAGTATGCACATCTTAACATTGTTGTTATTATTTTTCTTTGCTCAAGCTGTATTATCAGTTCCCAACTGTTGACAGTGAGTTAATGATCTTTCAGTTATTGTTGTTGTTCAGTTGCTAAGTCACGTCCCACTCTTTACAACCCCATGCTCTGCAGCCTGCCAGGTTTCTCTGTTTCTCACTATCTCCCCGAGTTTGCTCAAACTCACGTCCATCGAGTGGGACATCTCATACTCTGTCACCCCTTTCTCCTCGTGCCCTCAGTCTTTCCCAGCATTGGGTCTTTAGTTATTAACTCAGCTATTTTGTATTGAACTTCTGATTGCCTACCATCTATCAGCCATTGGGCCAGCTACTTAGGACTTGCAGAGATGAATAAAATATTCTCACTACCCTATATTAGCTAATGTCCTAATAAGAGAGTGCTAGTATAGAAGTGTTTTCCAGCATTTCAATCAGTTGAACATCTGTGAACGCTATTTTCCATAACTAGGAAGTAACAATACAGGTTAATTATTAAATTATTAAATAATTGTTAAAAAACAAATGCTGTGTAATACCTCCCTAATTGACTTTGCTACCTGTGGAAGATTTTCAGTCTAAGGCATGCTCTTCATTTGTTCAAAATGGAGATCAAATGTATACACACACACACATAATGAGACCAGTGCCTTCCAAAATGAGACTATCTCCTTGTTACAAACAGGTCTGGGGGGTGATTCTTCTTATAGAATAGCCAAGACCCTTAAGGGTAGAAAATTCACCTGCTACATTCCAATATCATACTATCTACCCAGAAGTATTTAAAAGTAAATTACTGGGAATTTTCTGGTGGTCCAGTGGTTAAAACTTTGCCTTCCAGTGCAAGGGGGGAAGGGTTTGATCCCTAGTCGGGAAGTTAAGATCCATATACCTCTCAGCCAGGAAAGCAAAACATAAAAGAAAAACAGTATTGTAACAAATTCAATAAAAACTTTAGAAATGGTCCATGGAGAAGGAAATGGCAGCCCACTCCAGTATTCTTGCCTGGAGAATCCTGCAGACAGGAGAGCCTGGTGAGCTGCTGTCCATGGGGTCGCATGGAGTCGGACACGACTGACGTGACTTAGCAGCAGCAGCACATCACACACACACACACAAATCTTAAGAAAAGTAAATTACAGTGGGACTTCTACAGAGATGACAAAGTAGCATGGTGTTTGTAGGTGGGAGGGTTTGTATAAGGAATATGATAAATAAGGATGGGGAGCCACATTAAAATACACTCAGATTTTGGTTGTGTTGTGGGAATGGACTGTGGCAGTGGCCGGGTGGGGAGATTGGGAAAGTAATCCATCCACTGGTAGTTTTTAGCAGGCGAGTGACATAGTCTAAAGGAAAAGTAATATTCCTTCAAATTTGATTCTATGCTCCTGTGTTAGAGTAAATGAAGTTCAGCTCTGTCCTCCACACCATGAAGGTTGCATGATTAACGTGCCTGTTAGGGTTTTTTGGATGCAAGCAATAGAAACTAACTCTGGCTAACTTAATAGAATGGAATTTATTGTATGTTATATAAGCTGTAGCTCAGTGAGTGGAAGGCAGAGCTGAAGAATGGGCCTTGGGAAGAGCAGAAACCATGGAAACTGTGAGGACCCAGGAAGCAGGGACCAGTGGACACACAGGTGGTCTTTCCAGGGTGTCACCATCAGGATGGAGCATCCCCAGCTGTCTTCTGCTCTGGTATTCAGATGGCCAGGAGCAAGCTCTAAGTGGTCTACCTCCAGGTCAATGGAAGTCAGGTTATCTTGACAGATAGTGATATCAGGGCTTCTAGCCAGATTTGAGACAGTACATCTTCAATGGAAGATCAGTTTGGCAGTCTTTCCAGGTGGTGTAGTGGTAGAGAATCTGCCTGACAATGCAGGAGACACATGAGATGTGAGTTCGATCCCTGAGTGGGGAACATCCCCTGGAGGAGGAAATGGCAACCCACTCCAGTATTCTTGCCTGGAAAATTCCACAGACAGAGGGGCCTGGTGGTTCACAGTCCATGGGGTGGCAAAGAGTCAGACAAGACAGCACGGCACAACAGCAAACTTTGGCCAGGCCAACATCTAATTCGGTTCACTCTGCTACAACTTGTCCTTAGCTCTGTCTAAGAGGGACCATCAACATAAAGACTGTGTTTTCTGTTTGTTTGGGTTTTATAAGGAAGCATTTTGAATGGTACCCCTTTGAGCAAGTAGGCATTATGCATGAGAGGTGGGAAAACTGAATGGGGCTTCCATTCAGTGTGGAATGGAGAACACAGGTGTATGGGGTCGGTGGAGTAGACAGTCAGAGGCTAAGCCTGGGGAATGAGAGAAAATGCCAGTGCTGTAAGGTTGCCTGCCTCAAATCACCCAGACTGAGTTCCCCAGGTGACTGGTCTTGTCTCCTCTTCTCCTGGGATGGTGTAGTTTGGAAAGTCCTACAGGCCTGGGCATCCTCAGGCAGCAGAAGGGAACCTGCACGCTGTACTCCCTGGGGAGCTCATTCAGGTCTGTCCCTACCCCAGGTGTGGGCAGGTCTGTTCACCCCCAGGAGTCTTGGCCCCTGGCTCAGCTTCCATCCCACCCTGGGCCCAGGGCATCACTCAGGCTTGCCAGTGGTCCTGAGGGTATGGCATGTCTCCTTTAACCTCCAGTTCAAGGAGAATGGGTGTTGCAGGACATGCTGGGGACCCTGGGCAGATGTTAATTGTTACTTTTAAATACTCAGACATGGCGTGCATGGGGCTCCATTTGTACTCTTGTCCTGGATTCTGCAAATGTTATGGTGGGACCTGCTGTGACAACAAGTGTGATTTCATGCAGTGTGATGATATTGCAAAATTCTCTTTAGGGCATCATTCAACATCACCCTCTATTTTTATAGCACAGTAAAGCTCCCAAAGACACATGAGTGGCAAAGGGACAGAGAATTTTTGGAGGAAATGTACTGGGGTGACTGTGTTGGCATCATTTTGGCAGGTCTTAAAACCTTAGAACAGAAAGCATAAGGCGTTTAGGTTCTCTCTCTGTCTCTCTCTGTCTCTGTCTCTGTCTCTCTCTCTCTCTCTCACACACACACACACACATGAGACTGGGAAGAGCAAACAGTGTTTCAGGGTAAAAGGGGCTAATGCATTTTGAAATAGGCCCTGCCAAAAAGATTGCTTGCCTTTGAAAGCTAAAAGCACAATTTGAATCCTTTGTTTTTCTTCTCTTAGCTTTCTAAGCACACATAAGCTACCGTTATTCTTAAAATCCTGGGCCAAATCAGAAATGCATTAAAAAAGAAAACCCCCAAAGGAAAATGGCTTCAAATAGCACATAAAAGCCAATGTCTGATCTTCCAATTACTCCAGCAGGTTCCAGCCAGTACCTAATCCACATTGCTTTGGACTTGTCTGAGGATCGATGCATATGAGCTGGCTCGGCATCTTCCTGGCTATCTATACTCTGCTGCCAGCATACTTGTGACTTCTCTCATAGTAGGAAAGGAGTGGGCATCAAATCCTCTCATTCCTGCTTCCAAAAGTATGGGGGTCTTTTGACCAATGAGTATGAGATTTGCTTTGTATTTCTAGGCAGGAGAACAAGCTGCTAATTTATGGTTAGAACAAGCTGTTAATTTATGGTTAAGACATGGTCTTGGTCTTTCACCATCAGAAAACTCTTCATTGCCTAAGTTCTCTGAGCTGAGCTTCATTTGCCTTTAGCTGTGGCCCTCCACATGCTTCCAGTGCTGGAAGATGGTAGGACTTTCAGGCTGTTTGGGTGAACATAGGGAACTGGTAGGTGAGAGTCTCTTATCCCTTTCCCTACAACCACCATATTAGTCAATATGTTAAGGAAAGTAGATTTCAGGTTGAATTCTGCTATGTGTACAAAAATGTATAAGGAACCTGGCATAGAAATAGTTGAGAACCTGAGTCTGTAAGCTTAGCCAAGTCCTTGATTTCTGTGCTTATGTCCTTCAACAAGGACCTTGGATTAGTTTCCCCCTGAGCAGAAGAAACAATTTTGGGACTTGTCTGGTGGTCCAGTAGCTAGGGCTTTCCTTTCCAATGCTAGGGGTTATGGTGCAGTCTTTGGTTGGAGAGTTGAGATCCCACATGCCTTGTGGCCAGAAAACTAAAACATAGAACAGAGGCAATATTGTAACAAATTCAGTAGATTTTTGAAACAGTCTACATCAAAAAAAATTTTTTAAAGGAAAAAATAATTTTGACTCAGCTTCAGTGTCACTTGCTCTGAAACACCTTCCTTGACTATCCACTTTCAGGTAGCTCCCTACATCGTCCCTGGTTACTGGGTGACTACCACATTACCCAGTTTATTTCCTCAGTATCAGAAACCACCATCCAGTAACATTTATTTGCTTATTCTTCCCTACACGTTTCCCTCTCCCCCAAGTAAGACCCGTGAGCACCAGGCCTTGCTGTCTTATTTACTGTTGTAAACAGAGCCTGCACTGTGCCTGGCTATGACAGCACTGAGTACATGTTTGTTGAATGAATGAAAGAACTCTTTCATATTTTTTCCTTTTGCTGATTTTACTGTCTGAGCCCCAAAGAACTGATGCTTTAGAATTGTGGTGCTGAATTCTTGAGTCCCTTGGACAACAAGGGGATCAAACCTGTCAATCCTAAAGGAAATCAACTCTGAATATTCACTAGAAGGACTGATGCTGAAGCAGAAGCTGCAATACTTTGGCCACCTGATGTGAAGAGTTGACTCATTGGAAAAGATCTTCATGCTCAGAAAGATTGAGGGCAGGAGGAGAAGGGGGAGACAGGGGATGAGTTGGTTGGACGGCATTACCAACTCAATGGACATGAGTTTGAGAAAACTCCTGGAGATGGTGAAGGACAGGGAAGACTTGTGTGCTGCAGTCCATGGGGTCTCAAAGAGTCAGACACAGCTTAACAACTGAACAACAACAATTGTCTGGGTACAACGTAGATAGAGTATGACACTCCTCCATGTCTTTTTGGAAACATGTAAGAGCTATTTCAGCTTCTGGGGAGATTAAAACTTGAAAGTTATTTCATAATATTTCCTATAATTGGAGGAATAGAACTGTAGATTTCCAACCAGTTCTTCCTCAAACAATGAAGTCCATAAAACCCCAATTATCTGACTGTGTTTGTGCCCCCTGCAAGACCATGAGCTCCTCCAAGGTAGAGACTGAGGCTCATTTATCTTGTATTTCTAGTGCCCGCCCTAGTCCTGTGCCTAGTGAGGACTCTGTAAACCTTGATGAATTAATGTTGTCTTCTTCTGCCCCAGTGCCACCAGGCTCCGCCCTGGCTCCTGGTCTTGTCTCATTTGCTTCCTGGACTCTTTTGGTCAACGGAGTCCAGCTCAAGCTTGGTGAGGCATCTTAAGGGGGAGGGATGAATCAGTTTCAAACTGTGAGAGTTCTGGAGTAATGACAGTGGCTTCAGGGTTCTACCAATGTCATTAGGATTGGCTTTGCCTCATTTCAGTCTCTCTGTGTCAGACAGATCCTCCCCACGTGGGAGCCCGCTTCTGCCCAACCAGCACTTCTGGGAGACAGAGGCATTTTTGCTCCGTAGTGTTGCAGGAAGAATATCTGAGGTTGGTCTAACTTATCACACTCTTGTTCCTGACCAGTTAGGGCTCCCCAGCACCAGGAATGTTCCAGCTGGGTGAGCCTGGATTACATGCCCACTCTTGGAGTTGAGGGAGAGGTACAACCCACCTTACCCACTGGCAAGAGAGCGAGGAAAGGATGGGACACAGTAAATCTGCTACATGTGAACCTTCAAGTTGTGAACTTTCAATGATGCAAACATACATCTGGTTTCAGCAAGGAACCAGAACCTGTGCCACCACTGTCAGGCATGAGTGAAACTGCAGCTTGCCCTGTTTCCTATTGCTGATGGGCCTTCAGCTCTACCATCTCCCGCCTCCTCTCCTTCCTCCAGTCAGTAGCTCTTTTTGCTGTTCACTCAGTGCCAATCCCTGTATGCTGTTGTACTGTACCACTGTACCTTTCAAGGTACTCTACTGTAAAATTAAAAATGTTTTCTTTTTGTTGTTGTTGTTTTCTATTAATATGTAGTATCTAGGTGGAAGTATTATAAACCTATTACCATTCAGTACTAGATAGCCGATTGTGTTAGTTGGGCACCTAGGCTAACTTTGCTGGACTTATGAACACGCTCTAGGAGTGGTACCTGTTCATATGTAGGGGACTTACTGTATTCCAAAAGGAAAATTGAGGTGCTATTTCCAAACTTGTGGATGTAGGAGACCAAAAGGCAAAATGGTTGCAAAAAGGCAACCATTCGATAAAAGGCAAAATGGTTGTCTGAGAAGGCCTTACAAACAGCTGAGAAAAGAAGAGAAGTGAAAGACAAAGGAGAAAAGGAAAGATATACCCTTCTGAATGCAGAGTTCCAAAGAATAGCAAGGAGAGATAAGAAAGCCTTAAGTGAACAATGCAAACAAATAGAGGAAAACAATAGAATAGGAAAGACTGGTGATCTCATTAAGAAAATTAAAGATACCGAGGGAACATTTCTTGCAAAGATAGGCACAATGAAGGACAGAAACAGTATAGACCTAGTGGAAGTAGAAGATACTAAGATGAGGTGACAAGAATACATAGAAGAACTATGCAAAAAAGATCTTCATGACCCAGATAACCATGTGGTATGATCATTTACCTAGAGCCAGACATCCTGGAGTGTAGTCAAGTGGGCCTTAGGAAGCATTATTACGAACAAAGCTAGTGGAGGTGATGGAATTCCAGTTGAGCTATTTCAAATCCTAAAAGATGATGCTGTGAAAGTGCTGCACTCAATATGCCAGCAAATTTGGAAAACTCAGCAGTGGCCACAGGACTGGGAAAGATCATTTTTCATTCCAATCCCAAAGAAGAGCAATGCCAAAGAATGTTCAGACTATCACACAATTACACTCATCTCACACACTAGCAAAGTCATGCTCAAAATTCTCCAAACTAGGCTTCAACAGTGTGTAAACAGAGAACTTCCAGATGTACAAACTGGATTTAGAAAAGGCAGAGGAGCCACAGATCAAACTGCCAATATCCATTGGATCATAGAATAAATAAGGGAATTCAGAAAAATATCTACTTCTGCTTCATTGACTACGCTAAAACATTTGACTGTGTAGATCACAACAAACTATGGAAAATTCTTAAAGAGATGGGACTACCAGACCACCTTACCTGCCTCCTGAGAAACCTGCATGCAGATCTAGAAGCATCCGGATATGAAACAATGGAATTGTTCAAAATCGAGAAAGGAGTACATTAAGGCTAAATATTGTCACCTGCTTATTTAACTTATATGCAGAGTACATCATATGAAATGCTGGGCTGGATGAAGCACAAGCTGGAATCAAGATTTCTGGGGGAAATATCAATAATCTCGGATATACAGATGACACCACCCTTATGGCAGAAAGCGAAGAGGAACTAAAGAGCCTTTTGATGAAAGTGAAGGAGAACAGTGAAAAAGCTGGCTTAAAACTCACATTCAAAAAATGAAAATCATGGCCTCTGATCCCATCACTTCATGGCAAATAGATGGGAAAACAATAGAAACAGTGACAGACTTTATTTTCTTGTGTTCCAAAATCACTATGGATGGTGACTGCAGCCATGAAATTAAAAAGATGTTTGCTCCTTGGAAGAAAAACAATGACAAACATCGGCAGCATATTAAAAAGTGGAGACATCACTTTACCAACAAAGGACCATATAGTCAAAGCTGTGGAATTTCCAGTAGTCATATATGGACTACTGTGACTTCCTTGGTGGCTCAGACGGTAAAAGAGTCTGCCTACAGTGCAGGAGACCCAGGGTTTGATCCCTGGGTTGGGAAGATCCCTTGGAGAAGGAAATGGCAACCCACTCCAGTACTCTTGCCTGGAAAATCCCATGGATGGAGGAGCCTGGTAGGTTACAGTCCATGGGGTCGCAAAGAGTTGGACATGACTGAGCGACTTCACTTTCACTTTCACGTGTTAATGTGAGAGTTGGACTGTAAAGAAAGCTGAGCCCCAAAGAACTGGTTCTTTTGAATTGTGGTTCTGTATAAGACTGTTGCCCTGGAGAAGGAAATGGCAGCCCACTTCAGTTTTCTTGCCTGGAGAATCCCCATGGACAGAGGAACCTGGCAGGCTACAGTCCATGGGTCGCAAGAGTTGGACCTGACTTAGTGACTAAACCACTGCTACCACCCTAAGACTCTTGAGAGTCCCTTGGACAGCAAGGAGATCAAACCAGTCAGTCCTAAGGGAAATCAACCCTGAATATTCTTTGGAAGTACTGATGCTGAAGCTCCAATAATTTGGCTACCTGATGTGAAGAGCTGACTCGTTGGAAAAAACCCTGATGCTGGACAAGATTGAAGGTAGGAGGAGAAGGGGATGATGGAAGATGAGATGGTTGGATGGCATCACTGATTTGATGGTCATGAGTTTGAGCAAACACATGAGTTTGAGAGAGTGAAGGACGGGGAAGCCTGGTGTGCTGCAGTCCATGGGGTCACAAAGAGTTGGACATGACTGAGCTACTGAACAACCACAATGAGTCTAAAAAACCTCAAGTGTCTTCTTGCCTACTAACCTCCTTCATCCTGAATTCTGTCTTAGAGACAAAGATATCCCTATCTTGTCCAGTAAATTCATCTACGTAATAAACTTTTGGAGGAAGCAGCCCCTTTGTGTACAAGTGAGTTTCAGTTTTATCTTTGCTTCCTAGAAAGAGTGTTCTTACTTGTGCTTCTAATCTGTGATTCCTAAACACCAGTTAGGAAATGTACCAGGGAAGTTTTCTCAGAATCAGATGGGGCACTTTTAAAAACACAGATTCTCAGAGAGATGATTGTATTTGCAAAACAGAAACAAAGTCACAGACATAGAGAATAAATTTAGGGATGCTAAAGTGGGAAGTGAGGGTGGGATGAATTAGGAGATTGGGTGAACAATTACACACTGCTATGTATAAAACAGATAATTAATGAGAACCTATTGTCTAGCACAGGGAACTCTGCTTGGTGCTCTGTAGTGACCGGGTGGATATATGTATTTGTATGACTGATTCACTTTGTTACACAGTGGAAACTAACCCAGCCTCGTAAAGCTGCTATTCTCCAATACAAATTAATTTAAAAAAAGGAAATGAAAAAAGAAACTAACATTGTAAAGTAACTATACTCCAATAAAATTAATAAAAGCAAAAACTGATTTTCAGACTACAACCCAAAAGAGTTTATGCAAGTCTTTAGTGGGTTCAGGGATGTGCATTTGTAAAAATCTCATCAGAGTATTTGAACATGCAACCAGGTTAGGAAACAATTGGCTTGACTTGTTGGTGAGTTTCTGTAGCTGAGTTGGGTGGAAGGACGGTATCATGGTTTGCTGGTGGGAGAGAGCCTTGAGGGTTTCACAAACTTCTACTGCCCTCCCAATCTTGTTATAATTGCAGCTTTCTTCACCATAGAGAACAACTCTGACCTCCTTTTATCAAGGTCTCATGTCTGACGAGAAGTGGAGAAGTGAAGAGTTGCTGAGTTCTTAACCAAGGTCTTCTGTTAATTGTCCACTAATGGATTTCATTATTGACCCAGGAGCTGATTTGGGTCAATAGGACAGAATGAAACAGGCTAGGAAGATCCATAACCACATGTATCATGCATGTTCCTCAGTTAAGTGTGGAGGCAGACAGCATGTGTCCCAGGCATGTCAAGTGGAATGATTACACGATTTTGCTAGCAGTGTTCCATGATGAAAACTGCTCATTCTGTAATGACACCTCCTGAAACAACTGCGATTATTTCCTAGAAGAGAGTGGTGAGAGGTCTTCGGGGCTGACTTTCATGCACTGTGCCCTGGGACTTGGAAAGCTTTTACTCAAGCGTTACAAGTAAGACCTGTTGACTTCCAAACTGGTATAATTACAAATATCAACTCATCTCTGCTGTCCAAATAAAGCCAAATGATAAGAGATCTGTTATCTGGGGCTGTGTCTGTGGTACTTGGAAGATTTAGCAGGCTTTTGGAGTGTCTGCAGACCTAATTGTAACCAGGGGAAACGTTGAAAGCCTCATATTTTCAGCCTAGCATACCTCATCTTTTTTAATCTCTCATTTTTATTTCTGAAAAATGCTCCTTGGGTTTTCCGACGAGCAGGAGCTGTTTAGGAAGAAGGAAGGAAAACCTTTTTTGGGTTTACTATGACTGCCTGTTTGTTCCTTATCAGCCGTGGACAAGGCCATCCTAAAGAGAAAACCATGTGTGCAGTCGTGTCCAACTCTTTGCGACCCTATGGACTGTAGCCTACCAGGCTCCTCTGTCCATGGGATTTTTCAGGCAGGAATACTGGAGTGGGTTGCCATTTTCTCCTCTGGGGATCTTCCCCACCCAGTGATCAAATCCACATCTCCTGCATTGCAGGAGGATTCTTTACCACTGAGCCACCAGGGAAGCCCATTAAGAGAAAGCTGGGGAATGCCATAAACGTTTTCATTGCTCTTTGTGTGGGGGATACAGGAAGAACAGAGGAAGGAAAGAGGTGGAAAATGCCAGGGAAGAGATTTGGTTATTTTTTCTTTGCTTATTCTGAAACCTGAACAAAGCTGTACCTCTTGGCAGAAACAATCTTATATTTGTAAGAAATTTCAGAGATCCTCTGGTTCGTACAGATAGGAAAAGCATTTGAGTATACCCTAATCAGAAAGGTATTGGACATTCAATAGTGGTGAAGTATCATTGTTTCATTGGAAGGGATAATTTGATGGCAGAGATGTGGTTAGGAAGGCAAGATGTTAGGATTTAACCATGAGGATTTAAATGATACCTCCTTCCCCATCCCACTGTAAAAAGTCGTTTCTACAAGTCTTTGGCCACTGTTATTAATATCAGAAGTAACTTGTGATATTGTTGTTGTTGTTCAGTAGCTAATTCATGCCTGAGTGTTTGCAACTCCATAAACTACAGCATGCCAGACTGCTCTGTACTCCACTGTCTCCTGGAGTTTGCTCAGATTCATGTCCATTGAGTCAGTGATACTATCTAATTATCTCATCCTCTGCCACCGCCTTCTCCTTTTGCCTTCAATCTTTCCCAACATCAGGGTCTTTTCCAATGCTTGCATCATAAATAATTGGGAGCTCAGCATATATATTGGGTTGGCCAAAATATCTGTATATTTTCCATAACAAATTATGAAAAACACCCAAATGAAGTTTTTGGTAATTCCAATATATGCTTGCTCAAGAGGTCAGAGTTTTACACGTCTTGCTGATTTCTGAGGTTACAGGCTATGTAGATTACTTTAAAGCATTTGGTTAATAGAACCGATGTGTTACTGCACCATGGTAGGTTCACCTAAACCACAATTATCTTATTTGAGTGTTCCAAAGCCTCAGGGGATCACCATTTCGTCGTACAGAAGAGGGACAGAGCAGAGATTAAACAATCTGCCCAGGATCTCACAGCCACTTAGAGGCTGAGTCAGGGTTCAAACCAGAGTCCCCCTGAAAATTTCTGTTTTCCTATGGTGATTCTCACAAATATAAATCCCATATGGAAGGACCCCAGGCTTTCTTTTTCTTGTAGGGCCAGGTTGAAGTCCACATGTACGATCATATAATAGAAGAAGTCAGGCACAGGCAGTCAGAAAAGAGACTCAGGACACAGACTTTAACTGCAGCAGTCACTCTTTCCTGCATTTAGAGGATCTCAGATGGAGCTAAACTGGGATTCATGGTCTGTTTTTAGAAC
Source organism: Cervus canadensis (assembly GCF_019320065.1). Classification (NCBI taxonomy): domain Eukaryota; kingdom Metazoa; phylum Chordata; class Mammalia; order Artiodactyla; family Cervidae; genus Cervus; species Cervus canadensis. The sequence goes on from NC_057398.1 coordinate 26,260,904, forward strand.
CAGAGGGTCAGGACTTCGCTGATATCTATTCTCCGGTCACAGTGCATGGGCGTTTGCCAGGTTGTTTGGCTGAAGGAACAGGGAGAAGGTGTAGGGTTGGCACACTGGCATACTTCTCGCCTTTGCCAGACCCCGTGGATTCCAAGAGGGAAAGGGGTACTGCCATCAGGAGCTAACAGAACTGTTTTTGTGAAAGATTTTGTAAGATTCTGCAAACATGCTTTGGAGTCCATTGCCTTATCAAATTTGCTCTTGCTAGGCAAAAGTCACAGCTTCTTTTCTTTTTTTTTTTTCATTTATTTTTATTAGTTGGAGGCTAATTACTTTACAATATTGAGTGGTTTTTGCCATACATTGACATGAATCAGCCATGGATTTACAGGTGTTCCCCTTCTAATGGCCATTTTCCCATGGGCAGAAGCCAATGGCAGAAGCCTTATCTAATCAAGATTGATCCTGAATGTATAACACAGTAAGTCCCCTTGTTGTTGTTTAGTCACTAAGTCATGTCTGACTCTTTGTGACCCCAGGGACTACAGCATGGGAGGCTTCCCTGTCCTTTACCATCTCCTGGAATTTTCTCAGATTCATGTCCAGTGAATTGGTGATGCTATCTAACCATCGCATCCTCCACTGCCCCTTTCTCCTTTTGCTTTCAATCTTTCACAACATCAGGATCTTTTCCAATGAGTTGGCTCTTGGCAGCAGGTGGCTGATTATTGGAGCTTCAACTTCATCAGTCCTTCCAATGAATATTCAGGGCTCCTATCCTTTAGGATTGACTAGTTTGATCTCCTTGCTGTTTAAGGGATTCTCAAGAGTATTCTCCAGCACCACAATTCCATGGCATCAGTTCTTTGGTGCTCAGCCTTCTTTATGGTCCAGCTCTCACATCCATACACGACCACTGGAAAAACCATAGCTTTGATTATACAGACCTTTGTCAGAAAAGTGATATCTTTGCTTTTTAATATGTTGTCTAGGTTTGTCATAGCTTTGTTTCCAAAGAACAAGCATCTTTTAATTTTATGGCTGCAGTCACCATTTGCAGTAATTTTGGAGCTCCCCCCCCCCAAAATAAAATCTACTACTACTTCCACTTTTTCCCAATCTATTTGCCATGAAATGATGGGATTGGATGCCATGATCTTTATTTTTTGAATGTTGAGTTTTAATCCAGCTTTTTCACTCTCTTCTTTAATAAGTCCCATACATATGAACAGTTTCCATTCTAAGAGTGTGTTCATAAGTCCAATTTGTCCATAAGTTCAACAAACTTAGCATAGGTACCCAACTAGCACAATTAGCTATATATTACTGCTTTTCACACTTGCTTCCAGACACCATGGGCTTGAAATAAAGTTACTGTATTCTATACAATTCAGTAAAGTACGTAAAAACCCAACCTCTACATGGTTGTAGAGGATGCATGCATGTGACAGTGTCTGCCAGATGCATGGACTCATCTGATTGGGCATGTGAACGTATGTTGGTGTCTTTGAATGTCCACAACTTGAAAGTTTGTATGTAGGGGACTTGCTGTAGTTTGTGTTGCCCAAGTCAGGGCAGGAGGGGCTAAACCACAGTGACTGATGGGGGATTAACACCGTCATTGTGGAGGAGATCAAGTGGAGCAGAAAGCAGCACCCACCCAAGGCTCCTGTGATTAACTCTGCAAAGGAACACATCTAGGACAACAGGTGAGAGGACAGAGGGGGAAAGATACTGATAATGTTTTTAATACTTGCTGATATCTGAGAACCCAAGACAGCAAGTTTATGAAGATTGGGGAACAGGAATGATTAACCGTGTGTATGTGAATAGAGGGGCAGAGCTAAGCCGTGGCCACAAACTAGTGCACGGGAATAAAATGTATGCAGTGAGCTCTGTGGGGTTGAGAGCTAAAGAGATTCAGATTCTTTTCTGTTTTATTTCATTATCATCTTAATCTGTCTATGTATATATTTATTTTGGCCAACATTCTGAGATCAGAACAAAACATTTCTTCTGGCTCTATCCAGCCCTCCAGGTTTCTAATTGTCTCAAATGTCCTTACCCCTAACATTTGTGGGGCCCCAGGACAATAGTACAAATGCCCATATACTCTGTTTAAATATTTAGAAGTTATGCAACAAGCTACATACTATCATCCTACCTTGCAGATGCACCTACATGCTGATCTGGAAGAGCCAGGTTCTAACATAAGACTCTGGACTCCACTAAGGCCTGCATTGGCTGGTGGCTACTGGGGAGTGCTGGCTCTTGGCCCTTTGGCCCCTAGCTTCCCAGCCACCAGCCCCCTCTCCCTGTCCCTGGTTCTGTTCTGCCATGCAAGGAGCCTCCGGCATAGGATGTGGATATCTTAACCTGTGTGCCAAAAGTCTGTACAGATTTTCTGCAAACCACCACCCTTCACCATCCCTCAGGCTGGGGAATGGGGGTGCAGGGCATGCTAAGTCTTCACCTTCATCCCTTCAGCTGGGAATGAACTTGGGTAAGAGTGTGCCTCAGTCTTGGGAGGAAACTTGGGGTCATTCTGATGTTCCAGGTATCAGAAGGTCTGAACAGTTGGGGCTGTAGGCTGTGGGTGGGCATGTCCCTATATGCCCTCTGGACTCTGCCTTGTGGGAAGGCACAACTGGGGAAGGATAAGAGCAGGGTCCTCTACAGTGTACAGCCCAGGACAGGGTCCCTGTCCCCCAGCTCCAAGGGCAGAACTGGTTTGAAATGTCTCTTGTAGGCATTGGTGAGATGTCTAGAAGAACCCCAACTACATTTCTCAGCAGTGGACTGAGATATGGGGACTGTAATTCCAGGTTAGCATCTGCTGCTAGATTAACTTTGTGTCCTTGGACAAATTGTTTATCTGTGGACCTCAGTTTTCTCATCCATGAAATGAGGGTCTTGAATGAGGCCATCTGAAATATGCTTTTCCAGCCCCTGGAAAGAAACACTTTTGCTGTCATTTGCATTGACTCATGATAAACTTTGATTTTGTGCAGAAGTTAAGAGAGGAAGTAATTTTAAATCTGCTGTTTTATTTCTTATTTGAGAATAGTTTCTTCATCTTTTCGGTCACTAAAGAGAAAAAAGTTAGGGTGGGAGAGATGCCAGGAATGAAATATTTGACTCAAATTGCTAATTACTTGTACTAAGTGGTTGTATAATGGGGACTTTGAATATAAATCTTTTCTCTTTTTAGTCTAACACTTAACCACATGAATAACAAAAATCCTCAAATGCAATCAGAGTTCATTTAAATGTTAATTTTAATTTTTATTTACCACTTGGTCTCCCTGCTGAAATATACATAAGTTAAAGCAACCACCGCCTGGGTTCCTCCTGGTGCAGCTGGTGGAACTCACGCCTGTACTAAGGGTTGTTTCCTGTGATTTATTTCTCCTGTATATCACCTTTGTTGCGAGACAGGAGAAAACGAATTTCTTTAGCAGTGGTATTAATCTATCTCTGCACACATCAAGGTACAAAAAAATAAAACACCAGCAGTACTTCTTGGGAATTTCGAAGCATTGCAGATAATGGTTGGGTATTGAACATAAAGATGGTGCAATGAATTCTGCACTTAAAAAATAATGCTTTGGGTAAACCTTAAAAAACTAACCAAAGCTTATGGACACAGGCAAACTCAGAATGACAAGGGAAGGTTTTTCTTTACAAACGGTTGTTTTGCACTTTCCCAGGGAGCAGTTCTGTTGGAAAGTGACCCACCCAACAAAACAGGTCTGCACCAGGGAGTCTCAGCCTTGGCATAACTGACATTTGGTTCTTTGCTGAGGGGCTGCCCTGTGCATTTTAAGATATTTAACAGGTCCCTGAACTCTACTCACTAAATACCAATAGTTATCTCTTTTGGGTTGCATTGTGCTCACCCAAATTCACATGTTAAAGTTGTAACCCCTTGTATCATTACCGGTAACCCTTTAGAGTAGCGTCATAACAAGGGTCCTCCTGACTGGTGTCCTAGCACCAATAGAATGAGACCTAGTTTGGTTCAGAAGCAAAGGGAAGCCTTATTCATTGATCAAAGATCGGAGAAGCAGGAGCTCATTTTCTAGAGCACCTGCTCTTCCCAATAGGCCATGGGTGGGGCTGCTTTATTGGTTCTCATTGTGGGAGGGGGGAGAGGTAGAGTTCTCACAGGACACGGTGGGTGCAGCTGAGCTGATCAGGACTCCAGAGGGCTCCTCTCTACATATGGCCCCTTGCCACCATCTTGAATTGCAATGTTGTGTGCAGAGGAGAGCTTATGCACGCAACCCGCCAAGCTGAGATGTCTGAGCAGGCACATGATACTAGAGACTCTGGTCCTGAAAGCCTTTGCAGGTGGCGCTCTATGAGAAGTGACACCAAACTAAGCACAAAGGAGAGAAAAGTTTAGACTTACCCAGATTCGATTTTTATTCCCTAAAACTTGTTAATGAGCTTTGCTGGTGACAAATCCCTCCTCTGTCTTCCATTCCACTCCTCATTCTTGAGGTGTGCTGAGGGTGACCTCAGGTGGCCTTGGCTTGCAGTGGCTTGAAGCAGATCTTCGGTTCCTGGCCAGAGATTGAGGTTGGGTTCTTACCAGTGAGGGAGCCAAATCCTAGCGACAAGGTCAGTGGTCAGTGACCAGACCCTGGCTCATTGCCTTTGAAGAAAAGAATTCCCCCAAAGACAGAAAGTAGTGAAACAAGAAAAGTTTATTAGGAGGAAAAACAGTATGGCATGTGTGGATAGACACATGGGTGGACTCAGAGGAAGAGTTGTGCCCTCAGGGTAGTTTAAATCACTTTTATGGGGCATTTGTTCTGTGTTTCCTTTGGCCAATCATTTTGCTTTGCCTGGTTTTGAGTCAGTATTTAGTATATCTCAGGATCCTCTCATGTGTGTGCACGCATCTCTTAGTCAAAATGGATTCCACCAAGAGTCCTATGGGTAGACTTGACATCATTCCCCTTTTGATCTCCAAGGACTTTTCTGGTCTAGAAGGTTTCCTTGACTTTGGGTGTGAGACACATATGGTCTCTTATCTTTTATCTGGGCAGACCCCAGCCACGTCTTTCAGTTTTCCTGCTATTAATATTTTGGAACTTCTGTCCACAGGGAGTGAACTCAAATTGCTCACCCCTGGGGGTGGGGAGGGCATCTACCTCCTGCCTCAAGGGCACAAGTCCGTCTTCTGTAACTGCTTCCTGCTGAATGTAGGTATTGTCACAATCTCGGGCAGAGGAGTGGAAGTGCTCCCCCGGTTCCTTTAGATTTGTGTGCAGTGGTCACCAGGCCTGGGTCCTGACTGTTCCTATTTCTGAGCAACACCCATTTCTCTAACCTTTTGAAGACAAAGGAAAAAATGAAGGTGTGTCCATTTTGTTTGTGGGCAAGTATGCCCTTATGTTGAGGCTCACTGCCAGGGCCTACATCTTCCTGGTTGCACTTTGGTTGTTTTTCAGAGGAGAAGCTTCAGGTCAGAGAGAGGCCTGCACAAATGACAGGGGTCTGTTGCCCCAGGTTTTTTGGAGTCTGGTGCTCAAGGGACCCCTTTCACTCAAGTGTGGTGTGTCCATGGAGCCACCCCTTGCAACTTTAAGGCAAGATTCATGCTAAGGATCATGGACTGGGGTCTGTTCCACTTAGGAAGGAGCTGGGCTTTTGGGCTGCTGGTTTTCTAGGTTTTAAGGTCCATCCAAACCCAAACTCCTGACTGGATTTCCTGGTGGCTCAGATGGTAAAGAATATGCCTGCAATGCAGGAGACCTGAGTTTGATCCCTGGGTCAGGAAGATGCCCTGGAGAAGGGAATGGCTACCCACTCCAGTATTCTTGCTTGGAGAATTCCATGGACAGATGAACGTGGCAAGCTACAGTCCATTGGGTTGCAAAGAGTCAGGCACAACTGAGCAACTAACACACAAACTCCTGACCAGAAGTGCTGGAGAAACAGGCCTGGGGATGAGGCCATCCTTATTCTGTGGGAGGATACCTGGTTTCTCTTACCCAGAGAGCACACTTGAATTGTTCTGTTTCAAGGAGACTAAGCTACCCCTTCTCTTGGGGATGGGGAATGGATCTATCATATATGAGTTCAGTTGCATTTAATGTGAACTAATCCCTTGGGGATAATCACATGCAGAGTAGGGCCATCAGAAGCAACTTAATTCCGTTTTGTTGAGTTTCCTGATACAGCTTGGCTAAGGCCTGTTTCTGGTTTCCCTAGGGGCTCAGTGGTAAAGAATCAGCCTGCAATACAGGAGACCCAGGTTCAATCCCTGGGTCAGGAAGATTCCTGGAGGAAGGCATGGCAACCCAATGTAGTACTCTTGCCTAGAAAATCCCTTGGACAGAGGAGCCTGATGGGTTGCCGTCCATAGGGTCACACAGAGTTGGACACAACTGAAGCGACTAAGCAGCAGCAGCAAAGCCTGTTTCAGGGTCTGATCAGTTCTCTCTATTTTCCCCAATGACTGGGGTCTCCACGTTGAGTGCAAAGTCCCATTTTATGTCCAGGACACTTGTTATCCCCTTGCGACACAAATGCTGGACCATTATCACTTTGCAGAGATCCTGGGAGCCCAAACCTGGGGATTCTTTATTTGGGTAATGTCTTAGCCACTTCAGCTGCTGTTTGAGTTTTAATAAGGAATGCTTCTAGTCACCCAGAAAATGTGTCTACTAGCACTAAGAGACAGCTGAAATTACCTGGTACTCTCAGCAGACAGTGATATCAGTCTGCCAGTCTTTTCCAAGATGCGTCCTTCTGGTCTGAAAGGACCTTATCTGGGGATCTCTGGAGGCATCTGGTATTGGGATTGTTCATTGTGTAAATAGGGGTATGTCTTGACCATCCCACTGATTATACTTTTCATGCTAGTAGTTACCATGACCTCAACTAACCAGTTATATAGGACTTCCCTCCCATCGCAAGTGCTTTGATGAGCTTCCCTGTTGGCCTGACAAGCTGAATTTGAGGGGAAAATTATCGCTTATCTTCATTAACTAGCCACACATTGCCTCCCCCCGCCCCCTCCCCCTCCATACACACACACCCAGCCAGTTCTCTATTATCCCATTTGGAGGCTTTGTCTAATTCTTCCTTTGTGCAGGTTAGGGAGTAATCAGGTGGATCTGGCCTTCAGGGTTTGAGGGGTAGTTGCCAGGTGTGTGTTCTAGGGCCGCCCTCTGGCAGTTACATCCACTTTATTGTTTCCCTTTGTTATAGACCTCTGCATGCCCTTCTGGTGACCCAAACGGTGAGTCACTGCCACCTGTTTTGGGAAGCTGTGCTGCTTCAGAACTTGAAATGCTTAAGCCACATTTCACCTGTTTACTCTCCATAGTAAGCACACCTCTTTCCTTCTAAACAATTGTGTAGAATGGTGTAGGTATACCAGGAGTCTTTGTAAGCACAGGAGATCTTCCCTGTCCTGAACTAGATCACCTGATCTACTTCACCTTTTGAGTAGAAGTCCCTGTGGGTGGGTGTTTTGCGTCTTTTTTTTTTTTTATCCCTTAGACTTTTATTTTCATAATTAAAAAGTGTTTCATATTTGAATGTTTTTTATATAAATTTATTTATTGTGATTGGAGGCTAATTACTTTACAATATTGTATTGGTTTTGCCATACATTGACATGAATCTGCCATGGGTGTACATATGTTCCCCATCCTGAACCCCACTCCCACCTCCCTCCCCATCCCATTCCTCCTGGTCATCCCAGTGCACCAGCCCCGAGCACCCTGTTTCATGCATCAAATCTGGACTGGCGATTCATTTCACATATGATAATTTACATGTTTCAATGCCACTCTCCCAAATCATCCCACCCTCGCCCTCTCCCACAGACTCTAAAAGACTGTTCTATACATCTGTGTCTCTTTTGCTGTCTCGCATACAGGGTTATCATTACCATCTTTCTAAATTCCATATATATGTGTTAGTATACTGTATTGGTGTTTTTCTTTCTGTCAACTGGAACAAGATAAAGGAAATCAATCAGGAGCCAAAAGAAAACCCTTCAGCATTCCAATAGCACCTCAAGAAATGTCTCTACATCTGTACCACCCTTGACCTTGCATCATTGCAAGGGAACGGAATCCTGAGGTTGCATTTCATCACCCAAAGGGCCTCTGACATTAGAGGGGAACTTCAGAAACTAAACATCGAACCAGATACCCCCACCTCTCACCGGGTCAAGGTTCCCTACTGAACGTTTAATAACTGAGATAAAGAGGAGGAAAAGGTCAGACAATATAAAGGCCTGGAGGCAAGCCCACCTACTGACTGTTGCCCTCCGCCGGCAACCTGTCAGCAGGGGAATCTAGATTAACCACTCACAGAGACTCCCGACTCCAGGGAGTGACCCTAACCCCCACCGAGAGATAGCAGGTCAAGGAAACGGGACTGAATCAGTGTTTCATATGCATACAAGAGGGACACTGGAAGAGAGAATGCCCCAGCCACCCCTGAAAGGGGGCCAGAAATGACAGATTCTGGCCACTACCCTTGAAGAAAGATGGTCCACATAGATGGAGAATGATGGGGCCAGGAGACTCCTGAGTTGGCCCTGCAGTTGACTCCCAAGGAGCCCAAGCTGACACTGGAAGTGAGGGGCAAACCTATCAGACTCTTAGCTGACACTGGTGCCACTTAACTTTATTCTGAACACCAGCTCAGGCAAACTCAGTGACAAGAGTTATAAAATGATGGGATATCAGGGAAGACCCTAGAACAGGCACTCATAGAGCCATCAGGATGTAAACTGGATGAACACACATTTACCCATTCCTTCCTATATGCTCCTGAATGCCCTGTATCCCTGCTAGAAAGAGATATCTTCATGAATTGGGAGCTACTAATCCACCTTAATGGGAGACAAACTGGAGATTGGTGTTCCCCTGGACAAAGGGCAGAAGGTGAGAATGTTCATGACTGAGGACAGACCTCTCCAGCCAAAGCAAGTTGACCTTCCAGACGCCATGCAGTGTTCAGTGCCGCGTCTCTGCACCTGGCACACTGCAGCCATCTTGAATTGCTGCCATCTTGAATTGAGGTGTTGGATGAAACCTTTCTGCATATGGCCTGCCAAGCTGAGGAGTCTGCACAGCCCTTTTGCACTGGAAACTCTGGTCTGAAGGGCCAGGTGCAAGGCCTCTGCACGTGCCACCCTGGGAGCAAGTCAACAGTCAAAGTGTTAGCTGCTCAGTCATGTCTGACTCTTTGTGACCCCAAGGACTGTAGCCCACCAGGCTCCTCTGTCCATGAGATTTCCCAGGCAAGAATATTGGAGTGGGTCACCATTCCCTTCTCCAGGGAATCTTCCTGACCCAGGGATTGAACCCAGGTCTCCCTCATTGCAGATGAATTTTTTACAGCCTGAGCTATCAGGGAAGCCTGGGAGCAAGTTAACACTAGACTTAAGCACAAAAGGAAAAAAAGTTAGACTTTGTTACTCAGATTCTGTTTTTATTTCCCAAGAATTGTTACTGGGCTTTGCTGGTGACAGTATCTCAGAATGTGACCTTATGTAGAAATAGGTTCTTTGCAGATGTGGTTGGTTGAGATGGGGTCATTGAGGGTAAGCCCTAATCCAGTGTGACTGGTGTCCTTATGAAAAAGGGAAATTCGGACACAGACTCACTGGGAGAACTCTTGTGAACATCTATAAGCTAAGGAACGCCAACAATTTCCAGCAAACTAAAGTTTGTTGCAGCACTGTTTACAATAGCCAAGACATGGAAACAACAATGGAAACAATCAACAGAGGAGTGGATAAAGAAGATGTGGTACATATATACATTGGAATATTAGCCACAGAAAGGAATGGAACTGAGGCATTTGTAGTGATGTGGATGAACCTAGAGTCTGTCATACAGAATGAATTAAGTCAGAAAGAGAAAAACAAATATTGTGTATTAATGCATATATATGGAATCTAGAAAAATGGTAGAGATGAACTATTTGTAGGACAGGAATAGAGACACAGACATGGAGAACAAATGTGTGAACACAGAGAAGGAAGAGGGGGATAAATTGGGAGAGTTGGATTGACACATATACACTGCTGCTGCTGCTGCTGCTAAGTTGCTTCAGTCATGTCCGACTCTGTGCGACCCCATAGATGGCAGCCCACCAGGCTCTGCCGCCCCTGGGATTCTCCAGGCAAGAACACTGGAGTGGGTTGCCATTGCCTTCTCTGATATATACACTACTATGTGTAAAATAGACAGCTAGTGGGAAGTTGCAGTATAGCACAGGGAACTCAGTTTGGTGCTCTGTGATGACCTAGAGGGGTAGGTGGGGTGGTGGGAGGGAGGCTCAAGAAGGATGGGATATATGTATACATATAGTTGATTCATGTTATTGTACAGTGGAACTAATACAACATTATAAAGCAATTATATTGCAGTTTGAAAAATAAATTAACTTTTTTTCAAAGAGAAAATAGTCCTATGCCAAATCCAACAAACACACAAACAAAACAAAACAAGACAAGAACCCCTCTGGAAGCTAGGAGACAGGCATGGGGACAGATTCTCCCTCACAGCCCTTGGAAGCAACCAAGCCTGCTGATACCTTGATTTTGGACTTTTAGCCTCCAGCACTGCAAGACAATACATTTCTGTTATTTATGCCACCTAGCTTGTGGTGCTTTGTTACAGCAGGCCCTGGTCTGCTACCCCAAATGCCTCCAGACATTGCCAGATGTCATCTGGGGGTAATGAACCCTGTTTGAGTTCTGCCTGCAGTACATATTGCCCATGGCTTCTTTCATCCAGGGCGGAAGAGTTGAGCAGTGGTAACAGAAACTATGGCTTGCAAAGCCTCGACTATCTACCATCTGATCCTTTAAAGAAAAGGTTGCCTGACGCCCCCAGGTGAAACTATTCTATGGTGTCCCTGAAAGATGGCTGCAGGGCTGGAGGCACACGTGGCTCAGTCTGGGACTGCAGAACTGGTCCCTGAGCTGCAGAGGATGGAAATAAAGATGAGGGCAAGGATGTTGGTGTGCACAGGGGGATATTGTCTTGACCTTGACACAGCTGGCCAACGGTACATCTTGCACTGGAGTCTGTCTAGGTGTCTTGACTTCACATTCCTTGTTCTCAGCCTTTATTCTGTTTGCTGCCTCTCACATGGCTGTTGAGCTCCGTGGTCCTGGATGGGCATCTTTTGTTGAACCAGTGGCCTTCTTGTAACAGTTTGTGATTGTCAGAAAGGTTCTCAGTTTAGCCTTTCTGTTAAACGGAGCTTTAGGCTGTCCCCTAATGACTTTGGGCCTCCCCAGTGGTGCAGTGGTGAAGAATCCACCTGCCAGTGCAGGAGGCGCAGGAGATGTGGTTTCAGTCCCTGCTTTGCCTCCAGGAAGATCCACTGGAGAAGGAAATGGCAGCCCACTCCAGTATTGTTGCCTGGAAAATTCCACGGACAGGGGAGCCTGGCAGGCTACAGTCCAGAGGGTCACAAAGAGTCAGACTTGAACTGAGCATGCATGCCTTTTTTTTTTCTTTTCATGGACTTTGTTCCCTGCAGTTCCATGGGTCCTAAGTGTTCTAATAGTTTGCTATTGTGACCATCCACAGAAATGCAGATGATGGGAGCCTTCTTTCCTAACAATGCCCTCTGCAAGAAATGCCTGTAGCGTTTTCCCTAGATGTGAGTTAGGAGGAGGGTTTTATAGACATGTTAGGGAGGGCTGCTTCTTAGAAGACTCACATGTTACTCAGAAGCTTGATCCTCAGCCTCATTTCCTCTCTCTCTGGCCCTCAGCCCCGTGGTTACAGCAGCAGCGATTTAAAACTGCCCATTGTTTCGAGAGAACAACATCAAAACATGTATATTATTAAGGGTGAAACAGATCACCAGCCCAGGTTGGATGCATGAGACAAGTGCTCAGGGCTGGTGCACTGGGAAGACCCAGAGGGATCGGGTGGAGAGGGAGGTGGGAGGGGCGATCGGGATGGAAAATACATGTAAATCCATGGCTGATTCATGTCAATGTATGGCAAAAACCACTACAATATTGTAAAGTAATTAGCCTCCAACTAATAAAAATAAATGGAAAAAAAATAAAGCTTAAAAAAAAAAAGATAGTTTTCAAAATCTGTCTTCTAGGGACAGGTTAAGACTCTGCACTTCCAATGCAGGGGGTGAGGGTTTGATTCTTGGCAGAGTAACTAAGATCCTACATGTTGTGTGGTGTAGCCAAAAATAAATAAATAAAAGATAATTAACATTGTAAAAAAAAATAAAATAAAACTGCCCATTGTTCCCCTGGGACTGGCTTGCTTTTAAGACCTAGAAGGTCTCTGAGGTAATACTGAAAGCTTGGGGGAAAAACCAAAGCAAAAATAGAAAAGCTAGTATAGATAGTTGTTTGAAATTGAATGTGTACCCCCAAAAGATTCATTGGAAGTCTCAAATCCTCCCCCTACCCTGTACCTGTGAAACGCAATTTGGAAATACAATCTTTGAAGGTATACTCAAAGTTAAGATGAAGTCATTATGGTGTACCCTAATCCAGGGATTTCCAAACTCCAGGATCTAATGCCTGATGATCTGGGATGGACCTGATATAATAATGCTAGAAATAAAGTGTACAATAAATGTAATGTGCTTGAATCATCCTGAAAATGCCCCAACCCCAGGTTCTTGGAAAAATTGTCTTCCATGAAACTGGTCCCTAGTGCCAAAAATGTTGGGGATGGCTGCCTAACTCAGTATAGGAGGTGTCCTTGTAAGAAGAGAAGAGATACAGAAACATGTACAAGGAGATAGCGATGTGCAGATGGAGACAGAAATTGGAGTAATGTATATACAAGCCAAGGAACGCCAAGGATTGCTGACTGTCAGCAGCAGCACGGAGAGAGGAGGGAATTGATTCACTTTTGAGGGCTCAGGAAGGAACCAACTCTGCTGACACTTTTGATTTCAGACTTTTAGCTTCTCGAACTGTGAGAGTATAAATTTCTGTTTCCTAAGCCAGTTGTGGCACTTTATTATGACAGTCCTAAAGAAGGCAGAATGCCAAAGAATTGATGCCTTTGAACTGTGGTGCTGGAGAAAACTCCCGAAAGTCGCTTGGACAGCAAGGAGATCAAACCAGTCAATCTTAAGGGAGATCAACCCTGAATGCTCACTGGAAGGACTGATGCTAGAGCTGAAGCTCCAGTATTTTGGTCATTTGATGCAAACAGCTGACTCATTGGAAAAATCCATGATGCTGGAAAAGATAGAGGGCCAAGGGAGAAGAGGGCATCAGAGGATGAGATGGCTGGATGGCATCACTGATGCAATGAACATGAACTTGGGCAAACTCCAGGAGATGGTGAGGGACAGGGAGGCCTGGCGTGCTGCAGTCCATGGGGTCACAAAGAGTTGGACATGACTGGGTGACTGAACAACAACAAAACCACAAATACAGTAGGTTCTCTACATACAGACCTTCAAGTTGTGAACTTTCAAGGATGCGAACATGCATTCCATCAACATCTGGAGTGAGTGAAATTACAGCTTGCCCTCCGTCTCCTATTCCTGACAATCCTTCAGCTCTACTGCCTCCCACCTCCTCTCCTTCTTCCAGTTAGTAACTCTTCTTGCCTGTTCCTTTGATGCCAGCCCCTAGATGCCAACTCTTATACTGTACTACTGTACTTTTTAAGGTACTGTAAGATTAAAAATATTTTATTTTTTGTGTTTTTTTATGTATTATTTGTGTGAAAAGTATTTTATCTACAGTACTGTTATATCTAGTAGAGTACTAAATAGCCAATTGTGTTAGTTGGGTACCTAGGCTAACTTTGTTGGACTTACAAATTGGACTAATGAATGAGCTCTTGGAATGGAACTCATTGGTATATAGAGGACTTACTGTACAATGATTATTATGAAAAATATGTATTTTTGCATCTTACACTTCTCAGTGTGGCTTAGCAATTAAGTGACTTTGAGGTCTGCTACGCTGTTGACGCTTACCAGCTCTTATATACTCTTGAAGCTCCCTGTACTTTTTCTACCTAGCAGTTATCACAGTTTGTAATTATATATGTGTACTGTGTGTGTGTGCTCAGTCATGTCCAACTCTTTGTGATCCCAGGGACTGTACTCTGCCAGGCTCTGTTGCCCATGGGATTTTCCAGGTAAGAATACTGGAGTGGGTTGCCATTTCTTACTCCAGGGAGTCTTCCCAACCCAGGGATTGAACCCAAATCTCCTGTGTCTCCTGCATTGACAGGTGGATTCTTTACCACTGAGCCACCATAATTATGTATGTGTGTTTGTAATTACTTGTCTGCTTCTCCCACTAGATGTGAGTTCCATCCATAGCAAATAGCAGGTATTCAATAAGTATTTGTTGAGAGACCTTGGACAAGTCCTTTATCATTTCTGAGCCTCAGTTTCCCAATCTGGAAAATGAAAATATTCATGGTACCTACATCATTGATGATGTTGAGCATTAAAAGAGATATTATATATGCAGCAAGAGTCATGGCATGGTGCATAATAAATGCTGGTCTGAGTGCTTTCTGTTTGACTCCTTTCCTGGATCCTTCTATTAAAACCTCGGCACATAGAGTTTGGGGCACACAAACCTGTCTGAATCTTGGGTCAGCACAGAGCCAGCTTGTGTAACTTGTTTTGACAACCCCAGGTAATGATTTGTCATTAAGAGCTACAGCTGAAATTTGACCTCTCTGGAGAAGTTTCCATGTTTTCTAAGACCTCATCACTAAACAGCCCTGAAGATGTAGAAAGAACCTTCCTTGAAATTGCCATTAAGGCCATACTTGTCACCCTGGGAAAAGCTAATGGACAGAAACATATTGATGTGTTAACAGTTTGAGACCTTTCCCCTAAGAAAACCTTTTAGCTAGTGAAGGTTCATTCACCTTAATTAAAAATTATCCAATGTATACATCTCTTTCCATCACACTGTGGGCACATGCAGAGGTTTTTTTTTTTGAGAGAAATTAAATTTAAAAGCTCATCCTTCTTCAAATAAATCCTTTGTTTGCTTTAGTAAGCAGAAAAGCCTGCTGGCTATTAGTTGTCAGTTAAATGTGGGTGTTAATTAAAATGGCCATGTCCAAGCACTCTTCAGGATCAATCTGCCACTTGGGGTCCCATGGTTGAAGATGGTCCTGAATTGCAATGCATTATGCATGACATGGCCACTTGGTACCATCCTGGGACCCAAGAAAGAAGACTTAAGATGAAGTCTGCTGGGTAACTATCACACAGCTCTGTTTTTCTCTAAATGATGAGACACACTCTTAGTATGATTTAAACTAGGGTCACAGCCTGTAGGTCACATCCTGTCCTTTATTTGTTTTTGTGTGATTCCTGAGCTGAGTGGCTTTGTGTTTTTAGATGGTTGAATATAATAAAAAAAATAATATTTCATGGCACATGAAAACTTTGTGAAATTGAAATTTCACTGTCCTTTTTTAAATTGAAGCATTGTTGATTTACAATGTTGTGTTAGTTTCAGGTATACGGTGAAGTGGTTCAGTTTTATGTATATATAAATATATGTACTACATATAAATGTATATATATTACATACAGACATATATATACATTCTTTTTTGAGATTCTTTTCCATTATAAGTTATTGCAAGATGTTGAATATAATAATAGTTCCCCGTGCTATACAGTGGGTCCTTGTTGCTTATCTATTTGATATATAGTAGGGTGCCTCTGTTAAACCCAAACTCCTAATTTATCCCTCATCACCCTCTTTCCCCTTTGGTAGCCATTAGTTTGTTTTCTATGTCTATGAGTCTGTTTCTGTTTGTAAATAAATTCATTTGTATCATATTTTAGATTCCACATGTAAGTGGCATTATATGGTATTTGTCTTTGTCTGTCTGACTTCCTTCACTTAGTATGATCATCTCTAGGCCCATCTCAGTGTTGTTAAATAAAGTTTTATTGGTACACAGACAGAGCCCTTCATTGACATGTTGGCTATGGCCCATCCTGATTTAAATAGTCAATGTGACACTGAAGCTTGACTTGAGGACACACACACACACACACACACACACACACTCTGTCCCTTCTAGAATCTCTCCAGTAGGGCTGTCTTGACACTGAGCGTTCCCTGGCACATTTATCCCTTGGAGGGTGAAGCTGTATCATCAATAATGTAAACCCATCTGTGGTCTTGAAGCGGCTGCACAAGGCCTGCTGGGAATCAACTTCTGTCTCTCAGAGACGTGTTAACTCCCACAGTCTCTTCTCAGGTGCCATCCTCCTGAAGGAGGAGAAAACCGGCATTGCCCCCAGGCAGCCCGGGAAAGGGGAATGTGGAAATCGCCAAGGCAAGAGGGACCAGCTATGGGCAGGTGAGAGTGAACAGCCCTCCTTGTCTTACAAGAAGGGCCAGGTCTGCCTTCTTACACATCTGTCCTGAAACCCCAGCCAACCCTTAACTGCATCCCGTGGAGTTAATGTTGTGTGCTGCCCAAGGGGGAAGCAGAACTGCAATGGGTCCATGATAACTGAATCATAGGGCGAACTCCTGAGACACCTGGGAAGCAGGTGATGTGTTTTTGCCAAACCCCCTGTGCACTGGAGCCACTCATTCTTAGCAGCGTGCTTTTTCTCGTGCTTTGCTGGCTGACCCAAGGTCCCCTGCCGCCTCTAATAGACATTGAAGGTCTCCCCAGGAGACCAAACCAAATTGCCCTCACCCTTCCGTTTCTTCCTGCTGCTCTTAAGCCACGCAGGATCTCTGTGTCTAAGTTCTTCGCGCATAAAGCATTTTTTCATAGGTTATCAATTTGGCATAGTCATGTGACAATAAAACATCAATGGATGGGAGATGGATACATTTTAGTATAAAACAAATGTGGAAAGTAACATACTTTTGACATTGGATGAGTGTACTCTGGAATCAGTAACTTAGAATCGAATTCTACCTCTGTTACCTGCCAGCTATATGTGTTTGGTAAATTTATAAATCTCTTGGAACCTCAGTTGCCTTTTCTTAAAAAATGGGATGATGAATGTCTGATAAGATGGCTTTGAAGAATAAGCGATTTTGTGTAACTTCCTAGCACAGTGTCCAACTCAGAGTTAGTGGTCAGTAAGTAGGACATGATAATACTGATGTATTTTCAGGTAACTAAGAGTTTTTCTATGAATTTGCCCTGGAATGGGAAGCATCTGAGTAACTTAGAGCTAGGAAGGTCACAGGAGCCATCACTGCCCTTCCCTGGAAATATGTGCATGTATAAATATACATGGGCTTTCCTGGTGGCTAAGCAGTAAAGTAACCACCTGCAATGCAGGAGACACCGGAGACGTAGATTTGATCCATGGGTTGGGAAGATCCCCTGGAGGAAGAAATGGCAACTCACTCCAGTATTCTTGCCTGGAAAATTCCATACAGAGGCGCCTGGAGGGCTGTAGTCCATAGGGTCGCAAGGAGTCAGACACAAGTGAGCAGCTGAGCATGCACACACACACATAAACACACACACGTTGGTCACTAGCTTCAAAGACCCTCCCCTGAGGCTGCTATAATGGAATGGCAGCTTTAATATGCGATCTCACTTACAGCATCTATGGGGACAGACACTGACCCAGATGTTATTTTCAGCCTTGTTCTTCTTTTTCCTCTATCTTCATAAAATCAAGCAACCCTCCCACATATCCTTTCATTTAGCAAATATTTATCAATCACTCACTGTGTGTCAGGCTATACTAGGACCTGTCAGCAAAACAGACAAGGTCTGTTCCATAGTTCAGTTGGAAGCAGACAGACATTAATCAAATCATCACATACAGATTTACATTTTTAAAGACCCACCTTGCTTCAGTGAGGAGCATGGATGGAAGGCAGTGATGGAGGCAGGGAGGTCCCTTGGGAACCAGATAATGGTGGATCAGATGGGAGTTGCCCTGTAGGATGGAAGGAAGTGGCCATGAATGATCAGAAGGTAAAGTCAAGAAGACCAGGTTAGGATTGGGTGTGAAGGTGGACATGGTCAGGAATGACCCTTAGAGGCTTCTAGGTATGGCCTTGTGGGGAGAGAGATCCAGAAAATGGCCAGGTTGTAAGCAAAAGGCATGCATTCCATTGGAATACCCAGGTAGGGTGCCAATCAGATGTTAGCTATCTGGGCCTCAGAGGGATTGTCCCTTCTCTTTGACATATACAACCTGACCATTTACAATGGAAAAATGCATCCCTAATTCTTCTACATAGATATATGTGTAACCATGCACAGGTAACACTCATCCTTCAAATAAACATCACGAAAAACAGTAATTATTTCTTGTTCTGTGATAGCACATGATTCTGGGATCTGTTAGGATGGAGTAAGTAAATTTGATCCCTACAGAAAAGGAAGGTTTTCTCCAAAGTGTCTTCTAAGCCTCTGGTTCACCCCTGATTCTCTGATTCAAAGATTCCCAGTACTTCCACTGCACAATTATTCCCTGAGCAAAACAGTCATGCAGAATGCCCTTGAGTTTGCTGCCATGTTAAAATAAATCCATTCATCTCTGAGAACCACAGTGGTTTGTGTGAGCTAAGTTATTTTGCTCCCACTGTAGTTGGGCAATTCTTAGCATATTGGACTCTGACTTTTTGTCACTCTTATTGAGTGACATACAATAATTTACATACAATAAATTAATCCATTTGCACTGTACAATTCTTTGAGTTTTGACAATTTGCATATTATCTTGTAACTGCCAGCATAGTGGTGATACAGCACCTTCCATCAGCATGTTGATGCTGAAGCTCCAATACTTTTGGCCACCTGATGCGAAGAGCCAGCTCATTGGAAGAGACCTTGATTCTCGGAAAGATTGAGAACAGGAGAAGGGGTCAAAAGAGGATGAGACAAGGTTGGATGGCATCACTGACTCAGTGGACATGAGTTTAAGTAAACCCCAGGAGATAGTGAAGGATGGGGAAGCCTGGTGTGCTTCAGTCCATGGGGTTGTAACGAGTCAAACACAACTTAGTGACAGAACAAAAACAATCACCCCATCGAGTTTTCTCAGGCCCCTTTACTGTCAGCCCCTTCTCTGCACTCCGTGATCACTGACAACCCTCGACCTGCTTCTTATCCCTATAGTTTTGCCTGTTCTAGAATTTTATATAGTTGAAATCACTCAGTATATAAACTTTTCTGTCTCACTCAGCATGATGTGTTTGAGAGTCATGCATATTGTTGCCTGAATCAGTAGTTTGTTCCTTTTTATCACTAAGTTGACATTCCATCTTATGGTTCTATCACAAGTTACAAATGATGGGTATTTGGGTTCTCTCCAGTTTTAGGCAATTATGATTAAAGCTGCTGTTGACGTTCATATACAAGTCTTTATGTGGAAGTTCATTTCTCCATAATGAATACCTAGGAGTGAAATTACTGACTCATAAGTTAAGTGTTTGTGACTTTATAAGAATTCTCCTAACCTGTTTTCCAAAGGAGTTGTCGTGACTCAGCTGGTAAAGAATCTGCCTGCAGTGCAGGAGACGTGGGTTCAATTCCTGGGTTGGGAAGATCCCCTGGAGAAGGGAAAGGCTACCCACTCCAGTATTCTGGCCTGGAGAATTCCATGGACTCTATAGTCCATGGGGTCTTAAAGAGTTGGACACAACTGAGTGACTTCCACTTTGTAACATTTACATTTTCCCTCAGCACCATAGGAGGATTTCAGTTTTTCTACATCCTCTTCAATCCTTTTTATTTATGATTATTCCACAGGGTATGAAGTGGCATCTCACAGTGGCTTTAATTTGCATTTTCCTAGTGATAATTTAGTTTGAACATATTTTCATGTTCTTATTTGCTACCTTTCAAATACTTTGGTGAAGTATCTGTTCAAAACTTTTGACTATTTGAATTTTTTATTTAATTTCTATACCATGTAACTGAATTTTAAGAGGTCTTCATATATTCTGGATATGGATCCTTTATCAAATATGTTTTGTAAATATTTTCTCCCAGTCTGTAGCTTTCATTTTCATTTTTTTCCTAGTATATTTTTTTTTAGTTTGGATATATATATTTATTTTTATTTTATTTTTTCCATTTATTTTTATTAGTTGGAGGCTAATTACTTTACAATATTGTAGTGGTTTTTGCCATACATTGACATGAATCAGCCATGGATTTACATGTATTCCCCATCCCGATCCCCCCTCCCACCTCCCTCTCCACCCGATCCCTCTGGGTCTTCACAGTGCACCAGTCCCGAGCACTTGTCTCACGCATCCAACCTGGGCTGGTGATCTGTTTCACCCTAGATAATATACATGTTTTGATGCTGTTCTCTCTAAACATTCTCTCTCGCCTTCTCCCACAGAGTCAAAAGTCTGTTCTGTATATCTGTGTCTCTTTTTCTGTTTTGCATATAGGGTTATCATTACCATCTTTCTAAATTCCATATATATGCATTAGTATACTGTATTGGTCTTTATCTTTCTGGCTTACTTCACTCTGTATAATGGGCTCCAGTTTCATCCATCTCATTAGAACTGATTCAAATGAATTCTTTTTAATGGCTGAGTAATATTCCATAGTGTATATGTACCACAGCTTTCTTATCCATTCTTCTGCTGATGGACATCTAGGTTGCTTCCATGTCCTGGCTATTATAAACAGTGCTGTGATGAACATTGGGGTGCACGTGTCTCTTTCAGATCTGGTTTCCTCAGTGTGTATGCCCAGAAGTGGGATTGCTGGGTCATATGGCAGTTCTATTTCCAGTTTTTTAAGAAATCTCCACACTGTTCTCCATAGTGGCTGTACTAGTTTGCATTCCCACCAACAGTGTAAGAGGGTTCCCTGTTCTCCACACCCTCTCCAGCATTTATTGGATATGTATATTTAAAAATCAGAAAAAGTTAAAATTGCACTAAAATACACATAGCTTTACTATCTTAGGTATTTTCAAGTCTACAGTTCAGTTGTGTTAAGTATATTCACACTATTGTGCAACCCATCTCCAGAATCTTTCCAGTTTCTTCTAAAGTTCAAAAGTTTTTAATTTTGATGAAGTATAATGTATTATTTATTTATTTTGCATTTTATACTGTTAAGTAATCCTTACCTATTTAAGTAGACTCTGCTGAACCCAAGGATTTTAAAATTCTTTTTCTATGTTTTCTTCTGGAAGCTTCATAATTTATCTCTTACATTTAGGTCTGTGATCCATTCTGAGTTAATATTTGCATATGGTGTATTAGTGTCTGACTCTTTGCAACCCCATAGACCTGGCAGGCTCCTCTGTCTGTGGAATTCTCCAGGCACCAATTTGGAGAATTGTCCATGGATTTCCACTGTCCATGGAATTCTCCACACAAATTTGCATATGGTGTGGAAGGGTCTATATTCATTGTTTTGTGTGTAAAAGTGAAAGTGTTAGTTGCACAGTTGTGCCCACCTCTTTGTGACCCCACAGACTGTAGCCTGCCAGGCTCCTCTCCATGGATTTCTTCAGGCAAGAATACTGGAGTGGATTGCCATTTCCTTCTTCAGGGGATCTTCCCCACCCAGGGATGCAACCTGGGTCTCCTGCATTGCAGGCAGATTCTTTATCATCTGAGCAACCAAAGAAGCTCTATATTTAATAATATGGTATATTTAATATTTATATTACATATATAATATACATGCATTTAACCATATATAATAATCTATTTAACAGTAAAATAGTTCTAACGTTTTTTATGTATCTATATAAACAACTAGGGACTGCAAGAGTCTTATATTTTCTGAAAACTTTGTAAGTTTCTCACATTGGTTGACTTTGTTACTTCCCTTAGCTATTTCCTGTGGAGATTCAGTGAAACTCTTATAAGGGGGGTGGATCCACTTTTGCCAATGAGGGAGCTGCGGCTTAGTGAGATCAAGCAGCTCTCCCATGTCTGTGCTCTTTCTACCCTGATGCTCAGAAGTAGCAAGGAGTGGAAGAAGCACTGGGGTGGCTGTATCCTACTTCCTAACCAGTCTTGGGAGAGGAATCCCAGTCTCCAGGGTTAGTGGGTCAGCTGGAAAGAGAAGAGGGGGCCTGAGACTCTGTTTTGTAGTTTCCTTTGGATTTTCTATATAGATAATCACTTAGCCTTCAAATGAAGTCAGTTTTGTTTCTTTCAACATGTATGCCTACCTATTTCTTTCTCTTGCTTTATGGAACTGGCTAGAACTCCTAAGCTTTGTTAAAATGGGAGTGGAGACAGTAGCCTTCTTCATCTTGTTCCACGTATTCTTAGATAAGCATTAAGTCTTTTAAGAATAGTATTTGATGTATTATTTTAGAGATGTATTTTATCAGGTTGAGGAAGTATACTTTTATTTCTAGTTTGCTAAGAGTTTTTATCGAGTGGGTGTTAAAATTTTCAAAACCTCTTTTCTGTATATATTGAGGTAGTCATATGGTTTTCTCTTTTTAGCCCATTAATATGGTGAATTGCACTGACTAATTTTCAAATGTTAATCCAACCTTTCATTTCTGGCACTAGCCTTACTTGGTAATGACATATTATTCTTTGAATATATTGCTGAACTTAATTTGCTAAAATTTTATGAAATATTTTTGTATCTATATTTTTGAGAAATGTTGGTTTGTGGTTTTATCTTTGTCTGGTTTTGGCATCAGTAGGCTTCATGAATTAAGCTAGGGAATAATTCTCTCTCTCTCCTCCTCTCAATGTATGTTGGCATTATTTCACCCTTAAATGTTTTGTAGAATTCATCAGTGACCACCTGGACATGGAGATTTCTTTGTGGGACTATTTTTAGCTACTAATTTAATTACTTTAAAAGATATGAGACTATTCCAGTTATCTATTTTTTTTTCCTTTGAGTGAACTTTAGTAGTTTCATTCTTGATTTTGGTCATTTGTGTCCTAATTACTATTGGCTAGAGATTTTTTTTATTTTATTGATCTTTATAAGAAAGCAGCTTTGGGTTTCATTGATTTTCTGAATTACTTTTTTCTTTTACATTTCATTGATTTCCAATCTTATCTTTTGCTGTTGTTGTTGTTCAGTTGCTAAGTCATGCCCAGCTCTCTGTGACCCCAGGAACTGTAGCACCCCAGTCTTCCCTGTCCTTCACTATCTCCTGGAGTTTGCTCAAACTCATGTCCATTGAGTTGGTAATGCCACTCAACCATCTCATCTTCTGTCACCCCCTTCTCCTCTTGCCCTCAATCTTTCCCAGCATCAGAATTATTTCCTTTATTCTTATTTTAGATTTGATCTTTTCATCTTTTTATAGTTTCTTAAAGTAGAAGTTAAGGCTTTTGATCTTTGATCTTTTTGCTTTTCTGATAGCATTTTACACTATAAATATATACACATGAATAGAATAGCATTTTATATTTTACATTTCACTATAAAGTAAAAAGAAAGTGTAAAATATAAAATTTCACAAGTATTTTATAAATTTGAATATACTGTGTTTTCATTTTTATTAAAATATTTTCTAGTTTCTATTATTATTCCTTCTTTGAACAATGGATTATTTAGAATTGTGTTGTTTGATTTTCAAATATTTAGCATTTTCCAGATTTCTTTCTGTTACTCTGTCATTGATTTTTAGTTTAATTCTGTTCTGTTTAGAGAATATACTTTGCTTGGTTTCAGTTCTTACAAGTTTGTTGGAGGTTGTTAATTTATGATCCAGACCATGGCCTGTCTTGGTAAACATTCCATGTGCACGTCAAAGAATTTGTATTCTGCTGTTGTTGGGTGGAGTGATCTATAAAGCTCTTTAGGTCACGTTGGTTGATAGTGTTGTTCATGTTTTTCTTCTATCTTATTATTTATATACCTCTTATTCATTATTAAGAGAAGGATGTTGAAATCTTTAATTATAATAGTGGATTTGTCTATTCTCTTAGTTCTACCATTTATTGCTTCATCTACTTTGATATTTTGTTACTAGGTTCATAGTATCTTTTTGTCCTCTTGATGAATTGACTGCTTTAACATTATATTCAGTTCAGTTGCTCAGTGGTGTCTGACTGTGACCCCATGGACTGCAGCACGCCAGGCTTCCCTGTCCATCACCAACTCCTGGAGCTTGCTCAAACTCATGTCCATTGAGTCGGTGATGCCAGCCAACCATCTCATAACATTATGTAATGCCCCCTTTTCTCCCTGTTAATAGTCCTTGTTTGGAAATTTACTTTGAATGAGATAAATGTTACTTTGACAGCATTCTTTTGATTAGTGGTTGCATGCTGTATCTTTTTCTGTCTTTTTACATTTATTCTTTTCTGGCCTTAAATGATTTCCTCTCATATGTGGACAGATCAGTATTCTGCCAAAGATTCAAGGGAACCTTCTACAAATCCCAACTACCTTGACCTTCTCAAACTCCACACTGTTTCTTCAGCTCAGTGGAGCCACCAGACTCTGGTTTCCTCTCACTGAACTCTGAACTCTCTCTAGGAAATGAGCTAAAAAATTATAAGGTTCACCTTACAAAAGAAGCTACAAATTTGTAAGGCTTCTTTTCTTTCAAGGGTATTTCTCTTGTGCTGTGTATTGTTCAATGTTTGTAAATATTTATATATATATATATATTAGTTTATAGTTATCAGATGTAAAATTTGCCTTGAGTATTCCATTATAGCCAGGAGTAGAAATCATAGACTTTACTTTATTTGCATATATCTTTGTAGCTACACGTAAAAGGGATCAATTATTATATATCTTACTGTATTTTTTTGAATGTTCAAAACACTTTGTTAATGTTAAACTTGGAGCTATTTACTTTTCCCTTTCAGCAGTTCTTACTTTTAGGGGGTTATGGATTCATTAGCGAATCCATGGGCCATTTTCACTAAAATATATGCATATGATCATACAAACACATTAACATGCAGATTAAAAAGTAAACAATATCTAAATCTCTCCTGTCGACCTAGAAGGAATATTTGTTCTCCAGCTGAGAAACTGCTCTAATTCTTATTAGCTTTGTGTGTTACTTGGGTGACCAGAAAAATTTGTAATTTCTTCCCTGCCCTACCTTTCAGGGTTATTGTGAAAGATCACAGTGTGTTATGGAAGCATATTGCCTTGTTTTTTTTTTTTACAGTGGTTGCTCTCACTATTGTTACTATCATTATTATTTATAGTGGTTAATTCTTATAAAAATTTAGTTTTTTCTTAACTTTACAAGAAACTTGTACACATGCACACATAAATGTGTACACACATATGCAGGTATACACATAACTTATTTTTAAAAAGGATTTACAACAGTGTAACCACTTATTTGCACTGAAAATGTAGTTCTTATTCTCTATTTTCTCCTCTCAATTTTGTATTAATATCTCCTGGTCGAGTAGTCGTCCAACACATTTATGCAATTTTTGCATCGATTTGCAAGTAAGTGTTGTGTAATGTGCTTTGTGACATTCATTTTTTCTGTGCTATTAAAATCAATAAAGATGCAATTTATGGAATTATCTTTGCTGGGTATGTCTCTGAAATAGTTTCATTTTGTTATTCAGTATTGGCTATGTTCTTTAATAATGCAGGAACGTGCCTGGGCTTCAAGCTAGCCCTGTGCTGTTTTTCTTTCTTCCTTGCCCTCTGTTAGCAAGAAAGAAACCATAGCTGCCTCTGCCCCCAACATCCCACATGCATGTTTGTGTTTGCCCATCTTCATGTTGTTCTGTCTCCTTCTGATCCACCTCTCCATCCTTTTCCCTTGCCATTTATTCCTGTGTTCCATTCCAGTTATTACCCATCCAGAATTCTGTTTCTCCTCCTCTTCAAGTAATGGAATCCCTCCCAACCTTTAAAATTTTTTTTTTATTTTATTTTGGCTGCTCTGGGTCTTTGTTGCTGTGCATGGGCTTTCTCTAGTTGCAGTGAGCTGGGGCTACTCTCCAGTTGCAGTGCATATGGGATTCTCATTGCAGTGGTTTCTCTTGTTGTGGAGCATGGGCTCTAGGCTCATGGGCTTCAGTAGTTGTAGCACACGGGCTTAGTAGTTGTGGCTCGCAGACTCTA
Organism: Cervus canadensis; assembly: GCF_019320065.1. Classification (NCBI taxonomy): domain Eukaryota; kingdom Metazoa; phylum Chordata; class Mammalia; order Artiodactyla; family Cervidae; genus Cervus; species Cervus canadensis. Next base: position 26,286,901 of record NC_057398.1, read on the forward strand.
GAGCGGGGACTTAGTAGTTGTGGCACACAGGCTTAGTTGCCCTGTGGCATGTGGAGTCCCCCCAGACCAGGGATCAAACCTGTGTCCCCAGCGTTGGCAAGCAGTCAATCTCTTCCAACCTTTGTATTCAGTTTGAGGCACACCTCCTCCAGGGAGGCTTCCCGAACACCTGGACCCACGGCCATCTCCATCTCCTCAGAATCCCTAGATGATGAACTCCTATATTGGCCTATTCTAGTTCCAATGTAACAAAAATCTCCAAAACATGTTATTAAATTAAGAAACATTTAGAAATAATATGACTAGTCATGCCATTTATAATTTAAAAATAAATCCCACTAAAATCTATATATTTCTGTGGATTTGTATTATGGAATGTATATCACATAACAGAGAGATTCTAGACAAGTCAGGGAACAAGGTGACAATTGGATACAGTCAAAATTTATTTCTCAAATTCCTCAAGAGAAAACCACCTTGGAATCAGATGGTGTCTTTACTAAGTTACATGCAATTTAGTATTATTTCCTGCTGTGTTGGATCTTTCTCCAAGCAGCAGATAAAGACGGAAGATTTCATTTAGGGGGCCACTGTTCAAGCAAAACGAAGGATGTGTCTTTACAATGCTCATACCATGGCAGGCCATCCAGAGCTGAGATCAAGCAGTGTTTCCCAGCAGGAGCATCTAACATGTAGGTGAGACAGTCGATATTGGGTGGCCCTGTGCAAGATTTAGCATCCCTCCCTCACTGCCCTGGATGTTTACTGTCACCATTCACTTGCTTGCACACACAAATATGCTTCCAAATATTTCTCAATGCCTCCCAGGGGGCAGTACTTCCCTTGTCTGAACACCAGTGGAATGACGTTACATCCTCTAGCTCATTCTCACTCTTGTGTAGGCATTTGCTCACTGAATGCAAGGGCCACTGAGAGGAGTCCACTGCTCTATTTGTTTAAATAGGATTTGGTCTTCACTTTTTCTATCTGAGCCTGCATAATTGAATTCATATAAGCTATATGCTCCAAGAGTGTCACCGTCCTGTTGCGGTTATCTGTTGCTTTATGACAAACCATATGAAACATAGTGGCATAAGAAAACTCCATTTTATTAAGCTCATTGATCCCATAGAGCAGGAGGCCGCACAAGACCTAGTGACTTGCTTCTGCTCTACAATGTCCGGGGCTTTGGGTCAGAAGACTTGAAAGGCTGGGTTAGACATAGTGTCTAGGGGCTGGGATTATCTAGAGGCATCTTCATTCACTTTTCTGTCTCCTGAGCTCCTGGGATTTGAGAATAACTCCAGGGCTGGATTGAGGTGGAGGAGCTGTCCATCCCACCCAAAGGGGCTAGAGCACCTACACATGGCCTTTTAGGGGAGGAAAGATGTTTTCCCTCTACCTTCCTTGGTTCGTTGTCTGGGGGCCCTGTGAGTTAAACTGATAAGAAACAGATTAGCAAGAGAAAAACAGTTTATTAACACATGCAGTGTGCATGTATGTGGGAGAAACTCAGTGCCAAGTAACTCAAAAGAGCGGTTAGGACTTGGGGTGTATCATCTTAACAAAGAAGAGCACATTTATACAGAAGTAATAAGAAGTGATGAGACAAAGGGTTTAGGCCTGTAGGGCTGCAAACTGAGCAAAGATAAACATATGGGGAATTAATGGAAGAGAAGAGCTATTTTAGAAAGGTTTATTGTGCTATCCTCTCAGTGCTATCTCTGGGCAAAGAACTGGAGCTGTCTGTCTCTAGTGATTGAGTCTAAGCCTATTATGAAAATGAATGGGGCAGAGAGCCTCTCCTATTTTGTAGTGGCATTTTATTATTCCTTACAGCTTCCTCATGTGACTTGGGGTTCCTCAAAACATGGCAGCCTCAAACTAATAAACAGAAGCTTCATGGTCCCATATGATCCAGCCTTGAAAGTCATGCAGCACTGCTTATGCAGACTCTGCTGTCAAAGCAAGTTGATAGCTCTGGTTCAGATGATTTCTCACTTCCTGAAAGATGTTGATATTGTGCAAACAGTGGTGGTAGTAAGCGCCAGTCCCCAGTTACAGAATAATGTGTCTGTTGATTATGCGGGAACTTTCTCCATTGAAGATCTGATTTACTCTTTATTTTTTGAATTGAACTTGGATTATGGAATGCTTTGCTGTCTCTCATATCCAGTCAGTTGGCTAAATATGGCCTTCAGATGTGTTTATCTTGGCCAGCAGTTTGAGTTAATATCCAGAAAAGTTCAGTTAAGCTATTTGAAGCCTTTGGCAAATTCAGGCAGAGAAGCTAAATCAGTTCCTCAGATGTGTCAAGAGCTTATCTTCTTCTATAGCTTCTTGGACATGAAAATGGTGTCCCTTGAGCATGGTGGTATGGCATGACAGTGGTGGCAGTAGGGACCATAATAAAAACAATGGTAACTAGTGTGTATTGAATGTGCCAGGACATTTGGAGAAACTTATATGGGTTGGCAAAAAGTTCTTTTGGGTTTTTCTGTAACGTATGACAAACCCAAATGAATTTTTTGTCCAATCCAATATTATCTCACTTGACCCTCCCCACAATACTTTGGCCACCTGATGCAAAGAGCCAACTCACTGGAAAAGACCCTGATGCTGGGAAAGACTGAAGGCAAAAAGAGAAGGCGGTGACAGAGGATGAGATGGTTAGATAGCATCACTCACTCAATGGACATGAATTTGAGCAAACTTGGGGAAATACCGAAGGACAGGGAAGCCTGGCATGCTGCAGTCCATGGGGTCACAAAGAGTTGGACACGGCGTAGTTGAATAGCAACAGAACAATTGTATAAGTTAGATTTTTAAATTACTATTCTTACTTTGCAGAAGAGGAGACTGAGGCCCAAAGATGTTAACTTGCCCAAGGCCTCCTAGCCAGCATAGAGCTGGCTCCTGATGCTGCCTGTCTTACCTTCAAGACTCTTACATCCCCTTCTGATAGCAGTCTCTTCGGAAATTTCAGCATGTATCATCCCTGGATGCAGACCAAGGGTGTGGCTTGCTGGTAGGCATTTGCCCATTGAAACCCCCTTCCAAACACAATAGGGCTGTCCACGCCGTGTTCAGTAGGTGATTAAATGGGTTTTATTTTGCCAGTGGTTAATGAGGATTGAATTAAACTCTGCAGTTATTCCCTGTTCCTTTGATGCTGAGTCTCCCTTTGCAGTAAGACAAACAGCAGTGACAGTTGCACCGTTATGTAAATGACCCCAAGGAAAAGGGTTGCTGTGGGCAACCTGGGAGGTTGAGAAACTGGCTCTGTTCTCCCTGTGTTTCTGCTTCTGGCTTCCCTTCAAAATGCCCTCCAGTATCACCTGCCCAGAACCATTACCCTTTATCTCTCCTTTACTTGATTTGCTCCTTCATAATTGCTCCAGGGTTGGGGCCCTTTGGCCTCCCCTCTTGGAGCTTCATTCAGACTGTGCCTTTGAGTTCTTACAAACAAATCATGCATTATGACACTGCTGAGTTTCCCTGGGGCTCTCCAGCTGCCTCATTACCCAAGGCCTATCTTTGATTTGCTTCAATTTATAGTCTCTCATATATACCTTTTGCTTCCTCCCTCTCTGGGGAATGAACAGGGGTGCAGTGGGAAGTCAAGTAAGGCAGCCCGTGGGGTCACAAAGAGTCGGACATTACTGAGTGTCTGAACAACAACAACAGGGAAGGAAGGGGAGCGAGTGATGAAGTGTCGCCTGTGGGCTAGACACACCAGGCACGTAGAATTCAAAGGGCAAGGGAGGGGAGAACTTTACATCTGCTCATTAGCCCTATGTGTAGGGGTGTTTGCCATCTCTTAAATGGGGATTCAGAGTTTGGGACCTGGGCTCAGGCTTGAGGCATCACCCGCACTTGCCATTTAACTGGGCAGCCTCCCTGTGACTAGGGCTTCCCTAGTAGCTCAGACAGTAAAGCATCCGCCTGCAATGCAAGAGACCCCGGTTCAATCCCTGGGTCAGGAAGATCCCGTGGAGAAGGAAATGGCATCCCACTCCAGTATCCTTGCCTGGGAAATCCCGTGGACAGAGGAGCCTGGTGAGCTACAGTCCATGGGGTTGCAGAGTCGGACATGACTGAGTGGCTGTCACACACACACACACACACCCTGTGACAGTTTTCCTAGAAAAGTGACATGAAATACCCGCTTTGAGGTTTGATGAGCAGAGGTCAGTACAAGGGAAGCCAGGTCCCTTTGCTGGCCAACAAGAGTTTTAATCTAATAGCCTTGGTATGTTAGATTCTGGAAACACTTGTGTAAGGATAGAGGAGGAAAAGAATCACATCTGGAAAAGACCAGGCTCAGTCCATCCATCCTCCCTTCCTCTCTCCTTTCCACCTTCTTTCCTTCCTTCAACACCCTCTTCTCCTTTCTCTCTTTTCAGAATGGATTTCTTTGGAGATGGTTATAAAGTAATGGGGGAATAATCACATGAAAACCTTATCTGCAGTCAACATAATAGCAGTAATGATACCCCCCACTGCTCCTGACCCTTACCATTTCACCAGTTGCTAGAACCTGCCCCCCAACCAGCCCCAGGATACTGCACTATCCCTATTGTTTCCTTAGGTCGTGACCTCACAATACATAGTCTTTTATTAAAGGCTCTTTAAATCCCCTGCTTGAGCTGGCTGGCCGAGTCCTGCCAGGAACTTCAATGAGACACAGAGTCAGTAGATGGTAGAACTGGGATTGCAGCCCAGCAGCCTGACTTCGGAGAGATGCTCACGTGTTGGAAGATCCCCAAGAACACCCCCAGGTGCAGTGATTTTCCAGGAGGGCTCACAGGACACCATCTAGTCATATTCACGGGTGTGATTTATCACAGCAAAAGGCAGCAAAGTGAAATCTGCCCAGGAGAAAGGTTCATGGAGTGTCATCTAGAGGAAACCAGGCACAAACTTCTAAGAGTTTCTCCCAGTGGAGTCCCAACAGACACACTTAATTTCCCAGCACTGAGTCATGACATGTGGGAAATGATGTCCACCGGGGAAGCTCCTTGGAGGCTCGGTGCTCTGGGATTTTTATAAGGGCCTGTTCATGTGGGGACTTGGGCTTCCCAGGTGGCTCAGTGGTAAAGAATTGGCCTTTTAGGGAGGGAGATGCAGGTTCAACCCCTGGGTCAGGAGGATCCCCTGGAGAAAGAAATGGCAACCCACTCCAGTATTCTTGCCTTGGAAAGCCCATGGAGAGAAGCCTGGCGGCTCCAGTCCATGAGGGTGGCAAAGAGTCCTATATGACAGCAACTCAACAGCAACAGTATGTAGGCACTCCCTGTCTGTACCCAGATTCCAGGCTCTTAGAAGGAAAGCAGGTGTTCGGCCTAGACTGTATTGTTTGCACGAACAGTTTAAGCACTGAGAGCCACTTTTATCATACAGGAAGCTTTGGAACTGTCTCCAAATCTCAGCTCACAGATGTCAGCCAAGGACCAACCGTGTAAGTAGGATTTTCAAAGAAGAGCAGTCACTCCAGCTATATTAATGCCTCTCCACAGCTCATAACCACTACCTACTATTTATTAAGTGTTTATTATGTGCAGGGTGCTGCATCAGTCTAAGATGATGGCATTCAGTCCCATCACTTCATGGCAAATAGATGGGGAAACAGCGGAAACAGTGACAGACTTTATTTTTTTGGGCTCCAAAATCATGGCAGATGGTGACTGCAGCCATGAAATTAAAAGACGCTTACTCCTTGGAAGAAAAGTTATGACCAACCTAGACAGCATATTAAAAAGCAGAGACATTACTTTGCCAGCAAAGGTCCCTCTAGTCAAAGCTATGGTTTTTCCAGCAGTCATGTATGAATGTGAGAGTTGGACTATAAAGAAAGCTGAGTGCCAAAAAATTGATGCTTTTGAACTGCGGTGTTGGAGAAGACTCTTGAGAGTCCCTTGGACAGCAAAGAGATCCAACCAGTCCATCCTAAAGGAAATCAGTCCTGAATATTCATTGGAAGGACTGATGCTGAAGCTGAAACTCCAATACTTTGGCCACCTGATGTGAAGAACTGAATCATTTGAAAAGACTCATTTGAACTGACTTGGAAAGATTGAAGGTGGGAGGAGAAGGGGACGACAGAGGGTGAGATGGTTGGATGGCATCACCGACTCAATGGACATGAGTTTAAGTAAGCTCTGGGAGTTGGTGATGGACAGGGAGGCCTGAGGTGCTGCAGTCCATGGGGTCGCAAAGAGTCGAACATAACTGAGTGACTGAACTGAACTGTATCCGTCATCTCTTTGAATCATGGGACATACACACTATTTTTACCTCCTTTTGCAGATGAAAAATTTGAGATAGATTATCTCGCTCAAGGTGATACAGTGAGCAAGTGGTGAAGGCAGGATTCGAATCCAGGCTAATTTGACTCCAAAGTCTACTGAAAGGTTGTTGGGGGGTGGAGGTAAGGAGGGAGTGAAGGCCGAGGTAGGGAGGAAATGTAAATAATAGTACTTTCCAAGTAACAATATTATGATTTCTGGTCTCTTCTTTGGGCATTGGTATCATCTGTTTTTCTTCCTCAATAGACATACATTGTCTAATCAGAAAATTTTTAAATAATCTGATGTAGAATTTTTGGTGAGTCTCTTTTAAATATATAAATAAACCCAATTATGAAGGCAAATGAACTGTCAGGATGCAAATGAATGCGGCTAAATTACTTGAAGCTAGTTCGTTCTCTTGAGCAGTTAAACAAGTTCTTTACGATGCTTGTTTACACGTTGTGTTTGTTTAGCAGAACCTTTTTTCCAAGATAGGGCAGAGGTAAACGGCAGCTTCGCCTGCTGAATTAGCTCGGAGGGGATAATCACGTAAGTAAAGATGTCTTTTATCAATCCTCAATGCTTCCAAGCTAGGAAGCTTTAGATATTGTAAAATATCATAGAAAATGATGGGGCTGAATTCTTACCAACTTGAGTGAATAAGGGCCTGGTGTCATTCAAATGGGATATTATTTAATGGGACTTTTACAGATAATTCAAGAGGAGATGGACTTCCCAGGTTGTGCTCGTGGTAAACAATCCACCTGCTATTGCAGGATACGCAAGAGATGAGGGTTCAATTCCTGGGCTGGGAAGGTTCCCCTGGAGAAAGGAATGGCAACTCACTCCAGCACTCTTGCCTGGAGAGTCCCACGGACAGAGGAGCCTGGAGGGCTACAGGCTGAGAGTAGAGTCAGACAGGAATAAAGTGAATTAGCACGCATGCAAGGAGAAACAGACTAGCTAGACCCAAAGCAAATTTTCAACAGCACAAAATCCAGTGTCCCAAGGAAGCCACGCAGTGTCCCAATACAGTTTATCTGCCCACAAGGGCCTCCTTGTGCTGCTCAGAGGAATAAGAGAAATGGAGGATCCTTGTTAATTGAATCTGACAGAGACCTGGGAGAGAGTGGGAGAGTCCACTTCCTGCTCTCTGGAGCCTGAGTCTTTGGGTTTGCAGACCACTGCTCTGTCCTTTTGTAACTGAAAGTGGAGTCTGGCTGCTTGATATTCACAAGCCATTAAACAGGCCAGACTGGTGGAAAAGAAAGTTTATTTCATTTCGGAGGCCAGCAGCCAGGACAAAAGGAAACGCCTGTCCAAGACTCAGCACCCTGACAGATAGGGGGCAAGAGCTTTTATAGACAGAGGGAGGGGCTACCTGCAGAAACAGCACACTCAGCCCTGACAATCACCTTGAAATTGGTCATCAGGGGTCTGACCTGTGTCATCTTGATTGTTTTAAGTACAGTTGATCTGAAGCTTTAAGTACAGTTGATCTGTTTCAGCTTTAGTTCTATGGTCAGTTTATTCCCATTTCTTTGAGGCCTGCTCTCAGAATTCTCATGGCTACAGCTGGTTATCACGTAGTTAACTTCTTCCAAGTGGTGGGGGATTCAGTATTTACAAGACAGCTCACAGGATATGGCTGAGAATATGATCCATGGCCCTTGAGGAGGAACTTAAAGTCCTTGACTATGCTTAATGACTACATTATTATTATTATTTGGTCTTATGTGACTGTTTTCTTTTGTTTCTGCATGTTGTCGCTTCGCTGATTAAACTTCTTTGGCCAAAGTTTTTCCACCGACAAAAGTCAGGCAGAGGATGTGGGGGACAAGGACCATAGGGTCCTGCTCCTTTTCACTTTGTCCAGTGGCCACAGTGTTCACCCAGGCCGTCCCCTATCTCCCCAGCTGGCGTCTTGGGCTAGGGTCTCTCATCTAGGTGCCTTGGGGGCCTCTGTGGTGAATTCTGTGCATCCCTGTGTATTAGCTTCCCAGGGCTGCTCTGCTCATCTGCTAGGGCTGTCATAACCAGGTACCCCAACTGAGCGGCTTAAACCACAGAAATGTATTTTCTCATAGTTCCAGAGGCTAGAAACCTGAGGTCAATGTGTCAACAGGGTTGGTTTCATTCTGAGGCCTCTCTCCTTAGCTTCTAGACGGTTCTCTTCTCCCTGTGTCTTCACATGGCCTTCCCTATCTGTAAATCCGTCCCTGTCTCCTTATAAGGACACCAGTCCTGTTGGATTAGTGTTTACCCTAATGACCTCATTCTATCTCTTTAAAGATCATATCTTCAAATGCAGTCATATTCCAAAGTCCAGGGCTTAGGATTTCAACATGTGAATTTGGTGGGGAGGACACAGTTCAGTTCATTAACAGCTGCTTTAACAGATTCCTATAAGTTTTATAAATGTAGGCAAAATAAGTTTATAATGCTACAGTTCTGTAGGTCAAAATCTGACCTGGACCTCACAGGGCTAAAATCAAGGTATAGCTGTTCATTTCTCTAGGCTCTGCATAGCACCTGTTTCTTTGCCTCCTCTAGCTCCTCGAGGCACCTTTTCTCCATTTTTAAAGGCAGCAACAGCAGCTGAATCCTTCTCAGATCATGTCATTTCAACCTCTTCCACAGTCCCTGTGCCTCCTGTCCTGGCTCCCTCTTCCACTTTTACGAACCCTTGCGATTACATTGGGGCCACCTGGACAATCTAGGATACTCTTAGGGTGAGGTGATTAGCAACCTTAATTCCACCTGCAACTTTAATTCCCCTTTGCCGTGTAACCCAACATAGTCACTGATTCTAGGGATTTGAACATAGGCATCTTTGGGGGCCATTATCCTGCCAAGCACACCAGATTACCTGTATGCTTTAACCCAGATTGTCTCTCTGTGTTAAAGCTCACCAAATGCAGGGAAAATCTCTCTACTTCATGGACAGACAGAAATAAAAAGAGAACCTTATTAACGTAGATTTTGTTAAACTGCCCTTGTAGGGCTGTGGGGATTTTAGGAGAGAACAAGTCTCCACTAACTGCAGCATTATAATGATTGTGCTTGGGGCGGGTGGGTTCTGCATGCCAGATGGGGTGTAACTCACTGGAGCTGGTGCAGGAGATAGGAGCCCTGCCCTGGAGCTGGTGGGGAGGGAGCACGCCATCTCTGCACCACGTGACCTCCTCCTCTCCCCTAGAACCCTGCGTGTCTTCCAGGGCTGGATGAGTCAGTCTTCTCTTGGCTCTGCCCGCACACGAACTATGCAGAGAACTTCCCTCCTCCCGAGGGAAATGATTTGCCTTAGGTAAGCATTTATCCTCTTTGCTCCTGAACACCTTCCTGAGGAGCATTTTGACACACAAGTGGGTACATTGATGGGGAGAAAAAAAAGAAAAAGGTTTCCTGCCATCTGGTTTAGAAAAGGTGATGAGAACAGCTCCGTGCGCTGGCTGTTTCTGTGAAACAGAATCTCAGAGCTGGAATCAAAGGAGAGACCGGGAGCCTTGGGTCATGAATGGGATACCCAGGGCCTGGACTCTTAATGGCTAACCTAGAACCTGAACCCCAGGTGCCCGACTACAACCTTCATAACAGGTTTTTAAAGCCATTTGTATCAACCTTGCGACCATTCTATTTAAAGGGTGTTTGTGTAAAGAATCTGTCTTGTTTATTATTTTTCAGAGCAGGTAACTGGTTTCTTTTTCCCTCTTGAAGGAACAAATCATTTGTTATATGTTTGTTGCGTGGTTTCATTTTATTCCTAATGCATTTTTACTATTTATCTAAATCAGCTTTCTTTTTGCCCTCATTCCTGAAACTATTTGTTTTATCTGCCCCCCCCCACCTTTTTTTGGCAGTTGTGTGTATTTTGTTAAGTCTGTTCATTTCTTGGAAGCCTGAGGTAGAATATCATTAGATAAATGAATTGAATATCTCCCTTTTCTGTGCAGGGTGGTCTTGTTTGAACTCTTGTAGCACCGTCATCCTTCTGCGTCTCATTGTTCCTTTATTGTGCTTTTCAGAATTCACTACATGCCAAATTCTGTGCTAAGCAGGAAACCAGACCCTTACCATCTAGGAGGGATCAGTCTGGCTGGAAGAGAAGGGCAATTCAAACAGTCACATGGATGAGCTCATAGTTACAGACCAAGAGAAGCAATCTGAAGGAAGGAATGGGGTTTCTTGAGTGTGTGTAACAAAAGGAACCAATCTGTTCTGGGGGTTGAGACTGAGAAGTGGTCTTCTGGTGGCAGAGTCCTGTTTGGAATGCCAGATAAGCTACAGCCCCCAAAAGGAGAAATTGAAATCACGGTTGGATTTGAAGTGGTGAGAAGGATATTTATAACCTAATAAATGACTTCTGTTCTTCATCTCCTCACCACTCATCCTCAACCCACCACCCACTTGCCATGTGCCTTGCAGCAATTTTTTTGGCATAAAATATTTGAAATTGACTTAAGCACTGTGACATAGCCTCTTAATGTTTTGGAGAGAAAAGCAATAGAAGATGGGAACATTAGGGGAAGAATGTTCCATGTGGAATTCTTTAACCTGCCATAAATGAAACCAGGTAGCCTCGGCAGAAAATACCTAAATTCACTTCATTTGCAAATCTGAGCAGTTTCTGAGGATTCTCCAAGCCTCCCAACAAAGCTCAACACAACTCTGACCCACGCTGCCTTTCCTTTCTGGTATTTTCAGAGCAAACAAAGGGATGTGTCTCCACAATCCCCAGGTGACTCAAAAAATGGATTTAACAGTTGTGTGTGTGTATGTGGAGGGGGGGGGGTGGTGGGCAGACAGGGGCTCAGCTGAAACTTGTTACATATTTAGAATAGTCTCCAGGAAAGCTAGCCAGTGTTTATATGCGGCTGCTTGATTTATTCCATTTGGAGTGATCCATGCCCCTTTTCTCAGCCTGCCTCCTGCCAGCCCCCATCCCCTGCCTTTGAGAACTGAATCCTGTAGCTGCTCAGGGTCACCCTCCATGGACCCAGCCCCCCAATGTCCCCTTCCTCTTCTCTCCCCTCTGCATCCAAGCTCCCAATTTTCAGTAGGATCAATACTGAGAATAAAGATATATTTTATTTTATATATTTATTATTTTCTTAAGGATCTCAGCTTTATTAGAATTCATTAGGCTTCCCAGGTGGCTCAGTGGTAAAGAATCCACCTGCAATGCAAGAGACTTGGATTTGATCCCTAGATCAGGGACATCCCCTGGAGAAGGGAATGACAGCCCACTCCAGTGTTCTTGCCTGGGAAATCCAGTGGACAGAGGAGCCTGGTGGGCTATAGTCCATGAGGTCACAAAGGAGTCGGACACGACTTAGCAACTAAACAGCAACAAGACTTTAGCAAGCCAGAAACGGAGAAAACAATATTCCTTAACATGACAGAAAGGGAAACTACCAGAAATCAATAGCATACTTAATGTTAAATTGTTAAAAGCATTCCCATAAAATGTAAGACCAAGACAGAAATGTCCATTGTTTTTGCTGTTACTCAACATTATACAGAAGGTCCAAGATGATACAAAGAAAGTCTACTTTTTGGAAAGGAAGAATCAAAATATTATTAATTGCAGGTGTTGCTGTTATATACCTAGAAAAGAGTTAACTGAAAAACTATTATAATGAAAAAGAGAATTAAGTGGCCAATGTAAGATCAACATAAAAAATCAATAATAATCCTACAGACCAATAATACATGACCAAAATACATAAAAGCTAAAAGATATTATTTCCAGTAGCGACTAAAAGCTATAAAATACTGTACATATACACCTTGAAGTGGTTAAAGTGGTAAATTTTTTGTTTATATTTTTCACAATTAAAAAATTAAAAACTATATATAGGATTTAAATGAATAAAAAAAGCAACACCTATATGAAGAAAGCTCTAAAGCATTACTTAAAAGCTAAACAAATGGAGAGACACCACATTCCTCAATACTATTGTTTTCTAGCATTTTAATTATGTAAAACTGATTTGAAATTGATCTCCACGGAGGTTTGATGACTGGTAATCCCATCATTCTTGGAGAGGTATTTTCACTTTGGCTAAATAGGTAAACCCAAGTGAGTCTCCATTTGGTGGGGTTCCAGAAGGTGTGGGGGCCATATTTTAAGATAAGTCTTCCATGAAGCCCTAAAACGGGAATCGTGTAACCTCTGCCTGTGTGTATGCACTTCTTGAACATCAGTGGGATCAGGGCAGGCAGAATAAGTCCTTTTTCATTTGTTTTTCTGGAGAAGGCAATGGCACCCCACTCCAGTACTCTTGCCTGGAAAATCCCATGGATGGAGGAGCCTGGTAGGCTGCAGTCATGGGGTCGCTAGGAGTCGGACACAACTGAGCGACTTCACTTTCACTTTTCACTTTCGTGCATTGGAGGAGGAAATGGCAACCCACTCCGGTGTTCTTGCCTGGAGAATCCCAGGGACGGGGGAGCCTGGTGGGCTGCCATCTATGGGGTCGCACAGAGTCGACGTGACTGAAGCAAATTAGCAGCAGCAGCGTTTGTTTTTTGATAAAAGTCCATTTAGCTGTGTCTCTTCTCCATTCCTTCCTTCTCACTCTTGTTGTCTTATTCCCACCACCTGTTCTCAGAAGTGTGTGTTATAAGCTGACTGATCATCATTAGAGGTTTTTCTCCCTGGTCTATTCAGCGCCCAGGTAAGAGGGCTGGTGTTTCCTGAATCTGAGAGCCTTTCTCAGGTCAGTGATACCACCGCACCATCTTATTTCAGCACTTGGAACTGGTGTGGGATGCAAGCTGTCAGGAGTCAGCCAGAACCAGCAATTGTCACAACTGCTCCATCATTTCCCATTAGCCCAATATCTTTTTTTTTTACCTGCTTTGTTCTCTTGCATCAGGATCCTTCTTCACAGCAGGAAGATCTTATTAAAGTATTTCCTTTTTTAGAATACTGGAGTGGGTATTTCTGAGCCACGAGGGGAGCCCTTTCTAGACCTATGCCCCTGTATTTATGGGTGGGACAATGGCTGAAATGGGCTTCCCTGGTGGCTCAGCTGGTAAAGAATCCGTCTGTAATGCGGGAGACCTGGGTTCAATCCCTGGGCTGGGAAGATCCCCTGGAGAAGGGAACGGCTACTCACTCTAGTATTCTGGCCTAGAGAATAGTCCATGGGGTTGCAAAGAGTTGGACACAACTGAGCGACTTTCACTTTCACTTTCAATGGCTGAGATGAACACATTTGAAGGACTTGGGGGTGGGAGCTGAAGAAGAGGGACATATGGCCTCATTGTCAATGCTGCAGTTCCCAGACAGGCTTCTACTCAAGGCCATTTTGGTTGATCTTGGTATGACACTGCTTAAGATGAGTGGGACAGAGATCCTACAAAATGGTGTTGGGGGAAGCTGTTGCTAAACCAGATCAAAGCACGTAAATTCATGAGCTACGTATGCTGTGGGCTTCACAGGTGGCTCAGTGGTGAAGAATCTACCTGCCAATGCAGAAGACGCCAGAGCCGTGGGTTCAGTCCCTGGGTTGGGAAGATCCTCTGGAGGAGGAAATGGCAACCCACTTCAGTGTTCTTGCCTGGAAAATACCATGGACAGAGGAGCCTGGTGGGCTCCATGGGGTCACAAAGAGTCATACATGAGTGAGCACATGCCTGTCCTTCCTATGTATGCTGTGCTGTGTGGCCCGGAGAAATTGAGCCTGCTGATGATTGTTCAAGTAGGGAAGGGAACAAGGTAACTCTGTAAATGCAGCCCGATCACCTGATGCTGACGCTGAAACTTCAATACTTGGGCCACCTAATGTAAGGAGCCAACTCATTGGAAAAGACCCTGAGGCTGGGAAAGATTGAGGGCAGGAGGAGAAAGGGACAACAGAGGATGAGATGGTTGGATGGCATCACTGACTCAGTGGACATGAGTTTGAGCAAACTCTGGGGATAGTGAAGGACAGGGAAGCCTAGTGTGCTACAGTCCATGGGGTCAAAAGGAGGCAGATACAACTTAGCAACTGAACACCACCACCTGAATTCAAGAAACCTAACTGGCCTGCATTCACACAAAAGCCTTATGTTCTTGAGCAAGTAATTTCTCTTTCTGTGCCTTAGTTTCCTTACATATAAAGCAAGGGTATTGGGCAAAATTTCTAAGACTCTCTCTCTGCTTCATTTCTGAGTGTCTATATGGGCCTAAACTCCAGTTATCTTCCATGTTGTAGCCAGAAAATTCATTCTGGAGCACATGGTTGGCCAAGGTTCTCCCTTGTTTAAAACACATCTGAAATTCTCTGTTGACTTCAAGGTGAAGTCCAGGTCTATAAGTGAGGCATCCATGGCCCTTTAAGATCTGGCTCCCGTGGTTCCATCATTTGCCACTTCCTCCTGTCGGCTGCAGACATGCGTGCTCAGTTGTGTCTGACTCCTTGTGACCCCATGGACTGGAGCCTGCCAGACTCCTCTGTCTGTGGGATTATCCAGGCAAGAGTACTGGAGTGGGTTGCCATTTCCTTCTCCAGGGGATCTTCTTGACCCAGGGATTGAACTGAGATCTCTTGCATTGCAGGTGGATTCTTTACCACTGAGGCATTGGGGAAGTCCCCCTGTCCCCGTGCATCCTAGCCATATCAGACCACACAAAGCTCTGGAAGATTGCCACAGCCTCCAGACCTCAGTGAATGCTGTTTTTTCCCACCTGGAACTCCTCTGGTCCCACTGCTCCTTCAATTGGCTACCTCTTATTCACCCTCCAGGTCTCAGTTGGAAAGTCACATTTTTCTGAGAATCCTTCTCATCACCCCCTCTAATCCTGGGGGAGGACTGCTGTCATAGCTCTTACTGTAGATAGTGTGATTTCCTGTTTACTTCTCTGTCTTCATAAGCAACTCGAAGGATCGAAGTGTGTCCTGCTTACATTGTCCCAGGCCCTAACATTGTACCTGGCATGTAGCAGACAAGCAGTCAATATTTGTTACCTGAACCATTTTTAAGCAGATGCGCTGCTGCTCAGAACATGGCATTATGCCAGCACATGTCTTCTTCCCAGGAGGCAGAGAGTGGACCACATTTCAAAGGCTCTCCAGCAAATTGATTCGGACTATTTCTAAATGATGGTTATTCTGCTTTCTAAAAGACCTAACTATCTCCCAAGGAGGGGGGGTGGAATGGACTCCCTGTGCACCCTATCTTCCCTTGTATCCCTGGTGTGACCCTTTATTTTTAGGACTGGAAATCATGGGGACTTGACTGCTTTTTAGTTTTTCTTTTTGCAGCATGGTAACACTCCATCAAGTACACACGTCCCATTTTAGATGCATTCTGGCAAGCTGATTTCCTGTTCCCATTCAGTCAATCATCTTCCATCTCTGGCAGGAAGGAGAACATACAGCTTTGCATGTGCCAACCCCAACATATTTCTAATTCTATCAAGCATGGCTGGATGTGTGCCACCTATGCCATAGGAATTTAAGATGCTTTAAAAAAAAAAAATGTGTGTGTGAGTGTTTCACAGCCAGGACTGGGAGTGTTCAGGCTGAATTATGTATGCAGTATAGCCACGCCTGTATATGTGAATCACTTTTGACTGTTAGTCATTAGTTAAGGACCACAGTCCTATCTGATGGTAGCAAAGAGGCTGCATTGCTGAGACATGCTTGGGAACCTGGGTACCAAAGATTCCTGAGTGATGAGTTAAGAGTGAATTGGACCGAAGGACATCAAGTCCAGTGTGAGATCAAGTTGGCTGGGTATTCCTAGTTCATTCTTTGTGGGAAAGACTCCACAGTGAGGACAAAGGGAATTTGTGAAGGGATGAGCTGGTGGTCTTCAGTATTAGCAGTGATCCATTTATCATTTCAAACCTTTGTGATGATATGAAGACTGGCCCTCCTTCTAAGTTCCTTTTTTTAAATTTATTTTTGGTTGGAGGATATTTGCTTTACCGTGTTGTGTTGGTTTCTGCCATACAACAGCCATAAGTATATATATATGTCCCCTCCCTCTTGAACCGCCCTCTCACCCCACCCCATCCCTCTATGTTGTCAGAGTATCTGGTTGAGCTTCCTGTGTTGCTAAGTCACTTCAGTCGTGTCCGACTCTGTGCGACCCCATAGACAGCAGCCCACCGGGCTCCCCCGTCCCTGAGATTCTCCAGGCAAGAACACTGGAGTGGGCATTTCCTTCTCCCTGTGTTATACATCTGTTTTACATATGGTGATGTATGTTTTAATGCTACTTTCTCAATTCATTCCACCCTCACCTTCCCCTGCTGTGTCCACAAGTCTATTCTCTATGTCTGCGTCTCTATTCGCATCCTGTATGTAGATTTTGACCACAGCTGAGTGTAGATCTACTTCCTGAGAACTTCTTTGTGTATCTGAGCAGTGTGTGTATGTGTGTGTGTGTGTGTGTTTAAACCTTTTTCTTCTTCTTTCAGTTCCTTAGCTTGTTTTGAAGTTTCAGTAGGTGTCTCTCAGGACTCATAATCTAACTCCTTTCTTGTCATTTATTCTCTGCTAAAATCCACAATGTCTCTTCTTTTCTATCAAGAGTGATTTTTGACCCTTATCCTCCCTTCTCTACGCTCTGATATTTTTCTTCCATTTCTCCTTGGAACATAAATTTGATTTCCTACCTGCACAGCCCAGCATGAACCTGATGGTAATTACTCTAATTTGCAGCTACATAGGAAAGGTGATGGGCAAAGGCTGAGCCACTATTCCATTCAGCCTAAACTCCTCACCTGCTAGCCCCTTCTCCTCAAAATGCCATTACTTATCAAAAAGACTGAAGCATAAAATAGTAGCTGCACTAAAATTTTATTGAAGTTTCCTTTATTTTTCTGATAGCTGGAAAAATCTTTTCTGAGAGGATGGAGGGTTTTTTTTTTTTTCCTTTCCTTTTTCCACTTTAGCCTATGTTAATTTTGCTCTTTTCTTGCTATCCAATTTTCTTCTCTTCAGTTCTGTTCTCAGCTGGATCCTGGTGTTTCACTCCACATATTGAACTAGCAGAGCAATAATATGTTATGATTAATAAGTGGCTTGATGGGCAGGAAAAAGCAAATCTCATTCATTGCATCAGTGCTGCTGTGCAAATTTTCTATTTTTTGAAAAATGTATATAATCAGCAGGATGGTTTTTGTCTAGCTCCTTGGCCCTTAGCTCCCTGCTTTAGCTGGCTATTCCGTTTCTCTTTGCCTGCAAACTCCAAGCTTGCACAGCTTGGCTGTTAGTCATTAGTTAAGGACCACAGTCCTATCTGATGGTAGCAAAGAGGCTGCATTGCTGAGACATGCTTGGGAACCTGGGTACCAAAGATTCCTGAGTGATGAGTTAAGAGTGAATTGGACCAAAGGATAACATCAAGTCCAGTGTGAGGTCAAGTTGGCTGGGTATTCCTAGTCCATTCTTTGTAGGAAAGACTCCACAGTGAGGACAAAGGGAATTTGTGAAGGGATGAGCTGGTGGTCTTCAGTATTGGCAGTGATCCATTTATCATTTGTGGATTTATCCATTTATCAGTTTCCAGAAATGCTTAATGCTTCCTCACCTTAGAGACACTTGCTTGTGGAGGCTACATCCCACATTGCATCACATGCATCCACATCCCACTTTAAGTGCAGTTTCATAAAAGACCTACATGAGAATTTTGACTTGAGTTACATTTGACTGGTTGACATAAGAATTCTATATTTTAAATAGATAACCAACAAAGACCTACTGAATAGCCCAGGGAAAGGAAGTGAAAATGTTAGTTGCTCAGTCTTGTCCAACTCTTTGTAACCCCATGAACTGTAGCTCACCAGGCTTCTTTGTCCTTGGGATTCTTCAGGCAAAAATACTGGAGTGGGTGGCCATTTCCTTCTCCAATAGGACAGCAAACTCTGATAACTGTTATGTGGCAGCCTAGGTGGGAGGGAAGTGTGGGGGAGAATGGATACATGTAGATGTATGGTTGAGTCCCTTCCTTGTTCACCTAAAACTATCACAACATTGTTTGTTTATTGGCTATTCCCCAATACAAAATAATTGTTTGAAAATTTTTTTTAAAAGAAGAAATCCTGCTGTGGTCCCAGCCCTCTCCTGAATCCTGACTTACATACAATGTACAGTAATTTTTTTTTTTGAAAGTCGCTCAGTCATGTCCAACTCTTTGCGACCCCATGGACTATACAGTCCAAGGAAATCTCCAGGCCAGAATATTGGAATGGGTTGCCATTCCCTTCTCCAGGGGATCTTCCCAACCCAGGGATCAAACCCAGGTCTTCCACATTGCAGGCAGATTCTTTACCAGCTGAGCCACCAGGGAAACCTAATGCTAGGAGCCAAATGTTCTTATGATCCAATTTTCTAACTTGTTGACCTTTATTGCATATTGATCTATTTCTCAATGTTCATCTATTCTATGTTGTTTTGTTGTTCAGTCACTAACTCATGTCTGACTCTTTGTGCCCCCATGGACTGTAGCATGCCAGGTTCCCTTATCCTTCACTCTCTCTTGAAGTTTGCTCAGACTCATGTCCATTGAGTCAGTGATGCTATCTAACCATCTCATCCTCTGCTGCACCTTCTCCTCTTACCTTCAATCTTTCCCAGCATCAGGATCTTTTGGAGTGAGTCGGCTCTTTGTGTCAAGTGGCCAAAGTATTGGAGCTTCAGCTTCAGCATCAGTCCCTCCAATGAATATTCAGGGTTGATTTCCATTAGGATTGACTAATTTGGCCTCCTTGCTGTAGAAGGGACTCTCGAGTCTTCTCCACCACCACAGTTTGAAAGCATCAATTCTTTGGTGCTCAACCTTCTTTATAGTCCAACTGTCACATCCACACATGGCTACTAGAAAAACCATAGCTTTGACCGTATGGACCTTTGTTGGCAAAGTGATGTCTCTGCTTTTTAATACACAGTCTAGGTTTTTCATAACTTTCCTTGAACTCTATTGCATGATCTGTTTCTCCTAGGGTGGTTTTCTTTCTTTTTTTTTTTGCAAGGTTTAGATTAGCAAAAGTTTTTCCCTAGATCTCTGGAATTTTTTCCCTTTGAAATCATAGGTTCTCAATCTGCCTCCTCTAATATGGTACCCATGAGTCACTGAGCACTTGAACTGTGCCTAGTCTGAGTTGTGCTCTAAGTATAAAATACGTCTTGGTTTCATAGGGGTTACAATGGCTTCATCTGGTTTCTGCCTTCATTCAAAGTATGACATACGCCATCATTGCCAGGGAGGCAATGGTGTTTATCTGATGCCCACTGACACAGGTATTCACTGAGGGCATGCTTCATGCCAGATGTCAGGCTAAATGCTGGCAATAAAAGAAGGACAGGAGAAACAGCATCTTTGCCCAGGGCCTCTGCATCAGAGCCAGCCAAAGGCATATATGGCCATATATGGCAGTCTAACCCATCGCAAAGAGTCGGACATGACTGAGCAACTGAACTGAACTGAACTGAACTGAACCCATACCTTGCCCACTAAGTGGGATTCTGGGACAGAGTGGTCATACTTGAAGGAAGAGATTCCTTTTTCTTATTCACACAATGGGGAAGTCTCTCTCCAACCATGTCTCTTGGAGACTGCATTTGTCTAACCAGGGCACCTTGAACATGAGCCTCTATGGGTCTCCCCAGCCCAGTTTCTGGCTTCCTTGATGGCTCAGGTGGTAAAGAATCCACCTGCAATGTGGGAGGCCTGGGTTTGATCCCTGGGTTGGGAAGATCCCCTGGAGGGGGGCATGGCAACCCATTTCAGTATTCTTGCCTGGAGAATCCCTCTGGACAGAGGGCTACAGTCCATGGGCTTGCAAAGAGTCAGACGTGGTTGAGTGACTAAGCACACACAGCCTGGTCTCCACCCTCACAGGGTGGGTAGATCATGAGTCCCAGGCTCCTGAGTGACTTCTGGAGCCCTATGCCTGTTGACCCTACTTTTTGCCTAGATTCTAACCTCTGGCATGAATCCCTGAGCCTGGCACCATCCAGGCTTAGTGCTCTGCCTTGCCTGACCACAGACTCGTGACCTAAGGCTGGTTCCAGCCTCCCCATGTGGGTCTGCCCCAATGGGGCTGGCCAGTAAGATTCCTCGTTTATCCTCTTATTATGTCTGAAATGATCTTGTCCTTTACTGTTTTCTTGATTCCCTTCACTAGAATGCAAGCTCCTTATGTACTGTGCTCTTTTAGGCATGCGTGGCACTGAAAACACAGCTTAAGCATACGGGATGCTCTGTGACTCTGCAGTGCAGAGTGCAAATCCATCACACCGGCATGAGGGAGGAGCTGTTGGCATTCTTATGCCTTTTTGGTCACTGTTTCATTTGTTATCTGTTTCATTTCCAACATCTGATGGCCTGACTTTCACACTCCCAGACTTTTCTGGGAGTGTGTGGATCCTCCCCTTCCCCACCATCCCTTTTCCCACCCAAGCTATGGGGACAGAGCTGCACCGAGGCCTGGGGTCTGGTGGCTCCCATGTGTTTCTGCCATCCTTCAGCTTTGCTCTTGTCTCTCCATCTTTTCTGAGCAACTAACTACAATCTACATTGCATCTCAGCCCCTAGCCCTGTGCCTGGCATGTAGAAAGCTCCAGATAACTATGCACTGAGTAGTGTGTGTCTCTGTGTGTGTGTGTTTACATGTGCAAGTATGTGCATGCTCAGTCATGTCCAGCTCTTTGTGACCCCACAGACTGTAACCCGCCAGGCTCCACTCTCTGTGGAATTTTCCAGGCAAGAATACTGGAGTGGGTTTCCATTTCCTACTCCAGGGGATCTTCCTGACCCAGGAAGCGAACCTGCATCTCTTGTGTCTCTGGCATTGGCAGGTGAATTCTTTACCACCGTGCCACCTGGGAAGCATGCTGAGTACTGATGTCACCCAAATGGAGGGTCTAGAGGGAAAAGACCATGCAAAGTGTGGTGCTGGTGGAAGGCAGAGCCTCGCCCATCACTCACAGCATCCTTGGCTTTTGATGGCAAAGGGCTTTGCCCAAGTGCCTAGAAGTGACACATTCTTTCCCTTCTTCCAGGTGTTTCTTAGAGAAGAGTTTCCTTCTGAGCTGTGCTCTAGGATCATTAACTCAACCTCTACACTCCACTTCCCACTGAGGGAGAATTCTACCCGTATCTGAGGGTATTACTTATTTTTTCATAATTACTCCTGGATCTGCCACTGATGGTATTTACATGTCCTTGGATGGTAGATTGGTCAACTTTCAGATTGTTCTTGGTAGTGGCTCAGACAGTAAAGAAACTCTCTGCAATGTGGGAGACCTGGGTTCAATCCCTGGGTTGGGCAGATCCCCTGGAGAAGGGAATGGCAATCAATTCCAGTATTCTTGCCTGGAGAATTCCATGGACAGAGGAGCCTGGAGGGCTACAGTCCGTTGGATCGCAAACAGTTGGACACAACTGAGCGACTAACACACACAGGTATCTACAGAGAGCTCTGAGCCATCTCCACATCGGGATGCCAGGGCCCTGTTCCTGATTGTGATCCAGTTCTTGCATCTTTTATCAAGCACTATGTGCTTACTTACTGAATCTGTGCTGGACACTGGGGACAGTGGCATCAAATAAAAAGAAATAGAAGGCTCCCTGAGCCCAGCGGACGCTCATGGGCATGTGTAACTCTTACAGATGGGGGACAGCCTCAACCTACTGAGCAATAGGCATTCTTGAAAGGCCACTGCTTGATCGTGGCTCTGTAGCTTCAAGGATCCCACAGAGCTCATGGGAGGGCAAATCCAGCATCATGCCTGCCCAGGAGTGAACCTGAGACATGTGCCTGAGAAACCATTGCTTTCATGGACCAAGGCTGATCATTAGTGTCCCCAGCTCTGAAGATTTCTCACTCAGATCATACAAAGGTAAATCCATTTTAATGGCTCTGCGTTTTCAGATCTCTTGTTTATTTATTTTTGGTTCTTCTTCTTCTTTTTTTAATAGAACATGTAGCCATTGAAGGGACTTATAATTGGTTGGGGAAGGTATCTAGCTTCAGTTCAGTTCAGTCACTCAGTCCTGTCCAACTCTTTGCGACCCCATGGACTGCAGCATGCCAGGCTTCCCTGTCCATCACCAACTCCTGGAGCTTGCTCAAACTCATGTCCATCGAGTCGGTGATGCCACCCAACCATCTCATCTTCTGTCATCCCCTTCTCCTCCCACCTTCAATCTTTCCAAGTCAGTTCAAATGAGTCTTTTCAAATGAGTCAGTTCTTCACATCAGGTGGCCAAAGTATTGGAGTTTCAGCTTCAGCATCAGTCCTTCCAATGAATATTCAGGACTGATTTCCTTTAGGATGGACTGGTTGGATCTCCTTGCAGTCCACGGGACTCTCAAGAGTCTTCTCCAGTACCACAATTCAAAGGATCAATTCTTCGGTGCTCAGCTTTCTTTGTAGTCCAACTCTCACATCCTTACATGACTACTGGAAAAACCATAGCTTTGACTACAAGGAACTTTGTTGGCAAAGTAATGTCTCTGCTTTTTAATATGCTGTCTAGGTTGGTCATAGCTTTTCTTCCAAGGAGCAAGCAACTTTTAATTTCATGGCTGCAGTCACCATCTGCCATGATTTTGGAGCCCAAGAAAATAGTCTGTCACTGTTTCCATTGTTTCCCCATCTATTTGCTGTGAAGTAATGGGAGCAGATGCCATGATCTTCATTTTTTGAATGTATTAAGCCAGATTTTTTACTCTCCTCCTTCACTTTCATCAAGAGGCTCTTTAGTTCCTCTTCACTTTCTGCCATAATGGTGGTGTCATTTGCATATCTGAGGTTATTGATATTTCTCCTGGCAATCTTGATTCTAGCTTGTGCTTCATCCAGCCTGGCATTTCGTGTGATATACTCTGAATATAAGTTAAGTAAGCAGGGTGACAATATACAGCCTCAACATACTGCTTTCCCAATTTGGAACCAGTCTGATGTTCCTTGTCCAGTTCTAACTGTTGCTTCTTGACCTGAATATAGATTTCTTAGGAGGCAGGTAAGGTGGTCTGGTAATCCCATCTCTTGAAGAATTTTCCATAGTTTGTGGTGATCTACACAGTCAAAGGCTTTGGTGTAATCAATAAAGCAGTAGTAGATGTTTTTCTGGAATTCTCTTGCTTTTTCTATGATTCAACAGATGTTGGTAATTTGATCTCTGGTTCCTCTGCCTTTTCTAAATCCAGTTTGAACATCTGGAAGTTCATAGTTCACATACTATTGAAGCCTGGCTTGAAGAATTTTGAGCATTACTTTGCTACCATGTGAGATGAATGCAATTGTGCGGTAGTTTGAGCATTCTTTGGCATTGCCTTTCTTTAAGATTAGAATGAAAACTGACCTTTTTCCAGTCCTGTGGCCACTGCTGAGTTTTCCAAATTTGCTGGCATATTGAGTGCAGCACTTTCATAACATCATCTGGTAGGATTTAAAATAGCTCAACTGGAATTCCAACACCTCCACTAGTTTTGTTCATAAGTGATGCTTCCTAAGGCCCACTTGACTTCACATTCCAGAATGTCTGGTTCCAGGTGAGTGATCACACCATCGCGGTTGTCTGGATCATGAAGATCTTTTTTGTATAGTTCTTCTGTGTATTCTTGCCACCTCTTCTTAATATCTTCTGCTTCTGTTAGGTCCATTTCTGTCCATTATTGAGTCCATCTTTGCATGAAATGTTCCCTTGGTATCTCTAATTTTCTTGAAGAGATCTCTAATCTTTCCCACTCTATTGTTTTCCTCTATTTCTTTACATTGATCAATGAGGAAGGCTCTTTTCTGTCCTTATTATGCTTTGGAACTCTGCATTCAAATGGTATATCTTTCCTTTTCTCCTTTGCCTTTAGCTTCTCTCCTCTTCTCAGCTTTGTAAGGGCTCCTCAGACAGCCATTTTGCCTTTTTGCATTTCTTTTTCTTGGGGATGGTCTTGATCCCTGCCTCCTGTACAATGTCATGAACCTCCATCCATAGTTCTTCAGGCACTCTGTCTATCACATCTAATCCCTTGAATCTATTTGTCACTTCCAGTGTATAATCAAAAGGGGTTTGATTTAGGTCATACCTGAATGGTCTAGTGGTTTTCCCAACTTTCTTCAATTTAAGTCTGAATTTGGCAATAAGGAGTTCTGATCTGAGCCAGCTCCTGGTCTTGTTTTTGCTGACTGTATAGAGCTTCTCCATTTTTGGCTGCAAAGAATATAATCAATCTGATTTTGGTATTGATCATCTGGTGATGTCCGTGTTTAGAGTCTTCTCTTGCGTTGTTGGAAGAGGGTGTTTGCTATGATCAGAACATTCTCTTGGCATCTAGTTTGCCTGTAATGAAGTCACCGTCTTGCTTTGATCAGAGCATTGTAAGTGGTTCTCTAAGTGTGTCGCTGGGCACAGAGGATGTCTGGCACAAAAAGTTGAAGCTGAGTTCTTGGCATGTGACAATGACAGCACTTGTCCCCAGCTCCTCAAATTATGTCTTTAGACTGTTTCTCAGAAGTGAGTGACTGTTCATTTGTCTGATTGTCTGAAAGTTTTATGTGTGTGGTGTTGGCACTACTACCCTTTTGGGAGAAGTTGTTTCAACTCAGGTTCACAGTCCCTTTTCCTAAGCTGGGGCTTTAGGGTGCTGTAGAAATGAGATCCTGCCGCTCTCCTGCCTCAGCCCTGTGTGCTTGCCCACAGGGCAAGCCCTCAGGACTCTGTGCTGAGCAGAGTCCACTCTCCTTTGCCCTGGCTCTGAGGTCCCTGCATCACCGTGGTATCTTCAGAGCCGCAATGGGGTTTCTCCCCTGCTGGGCACCTCAGGTTCCCTCTGGCCTCAGGGCCTTTGCATCAGCTGGCCCTCCTCCCAGAACTCTTTCCTTTGTTACCCTCTTCCTTCTTATTTCTTTTTCAGTT
This sequence comes from Cervus canadensis, assembly GCF_019320065.1. Lineage (NCBI taxonomy): Eukaryota > Metazoa > Chordata > Mammalia > Artiodactyla > Cervidae > Cervus > Cervus canadensis. Next base: position 26,312,058 of record NC_057398.1, read on the forward strand.
CTCCATTTATTTACTTATTTTTTACCTTTTGTTTTGTATTGGAGTCTAGTCAACTAGAGATTTCACTGGTGGTTCAGGTAGTAAAGAACTAGCCTGCCAATGAGGGAGGCCCAGATTTGATCCGTGGGTTGTGAAGATCCCCTGGAAAAGGGAAAGCCAACCCACTCCAGTATTCTTGCCTGGAGAATTCCATGGACAGAGGAACCCAGTGGGCTACAGCCCATAGGGTCACAAAGAATCAGATGTGACTGAATGACTAACACTGCCATTAGCCAATTAACAATGTTGTGACAGCTTCAGTTGCACAGGAAAGGGACTCAGCCATACTTACACTTGTATCCATTCTCTCCTAACCTCCCCTCCCATCCAGGCTGCCATATAACATTGAACAGAGTTTCCTGTACTAAACAGTAGGACGTTGTTTCGGGTCTCTATTAAAAGTCACTTCAGAGATGTCTTCCCTAACTACCCCATCTAAAGTTATGATTTAATCCTCCACTTTATTCTCCATCACAACACCCTTTGTATTTTCTTCAAGGAGCTTGAAATGACTTGTCTGGTCTTATTTATTTTTTTGCCTGTATTTTCTTAGTCTTACCCATAAAACCAAGAGATGGTAAATATGTTCTATAGGCCTAAGGTGGCTACCACTTTTTAAAGCCATTTTTAAAATTATAGTTGATTTACAATATTGTGTAGTTTCAGGTGTACAAAGTGGTTTAGTTATATAACTGAAATGCTCCCCATTCTCGCGCATGCACACACACTCACACACACACACATATGTATATTTTTTCAGATTCTTTTCCATTATAGGTTAACCTTGAGTATTGAGTAGAGTTCCCAGTGCTATTCAGTAGGTCTTTATTGGTTATTTATTTTATATATAGCAGTGTGTATCTGTTAATCCCCAACTCCTAATTTATCCCTTGCCTCCTTGTTTTTGTAAAGTTTTATTGAAGCACTGCCACTCTCATTCCTTTACTATCATCTACGACTGCTTTCCTACCACAGAGGCGGAGGTGAATAGTCATTACTGAGGACTGCAAACCTGGGAAAATTTACTCTCTGGCTCTTTACAGAAAAAGTTTGGTGACACCACTTGGGACCATATAGTCACATGTACAGGGCACTTGTTTTGCCAAACTTGTATCACCAGGACCCAGTACATGCCTGGCACATAGTAAGTGTCCATTAAGAATGAACAGGAAGGAAGAAAGAAGAAAGGAAGAAAAGGAGAAGGGGAGGGAGGGAGGGAGGGAGGAAAGCAAAAGAGGCCTGTCGTATTTCTGTATGACTCTTCTACACATCATCTTGGCTCAGTAATTTACTACCAGCTTCGTGAGCTGTGTGCCATGGAGACGCAGAAGCATACCCTTGACTTTGAGACTAGGGCTCCATAAATTGAGTGGGTACTGTAGCCAGATTTGTAGAAATGCTCCTCATTCACATCATCCCAGAGTTCAGCCCAAGAGTCTAAGCTAGGGAATAAGGCATCATCATAGCCAGATGACGATGAACAAGTCATCTCCCTGCGCCTCAGTTTCCTTATCTATAGAAAGGGGGAGTAATAGTAGTCCTGTCTCACTCCAACTCTCATGAGCAGAAAAGGAGATAATGCATGAAGAGTGTCCAGGGCAGTGTTGGGTTTTATTTCTATGTGTAGATTTGTCTCTGAGGAAATGCTCTTTCTTTTCTCCCCTCCCTAGCCTCAGTATCAGGAACCCCTGTGCAATTTGGGGGCTGGTTAAGTGTTATGATAGCAATAGAGGTGCTTGGTCCTCAGCACTTTCTCTGGAATGAAAGCAGTGTGATATGGTCTGTGGGGGAGTTGGGGCTGGCTGAGAATGCAGATGTGCCGTGGCAAATTCTGTGCCAACTCTGTGACATGAAGCTGAGGAGTCCAGGGACAGATGAGCCAGCATCACACTACATTCTCAGCTTAACTTAGTGAATTCTGTCTTTACACAGATAGTGACATGTAAAAACTTTAAGAATGCAGATGCACAGTTAGCTAGGCTCTGAGATCAGACCAATGAGGGTGACAGTTGATGACATTTATTAAATGTTTACCCTATGTTTGGCATTTTCCATGTTCAAAGTGATTATCCTGTTTTCCACAGAAGGGAATCGAAACTCAGAGAAGTTGAGTCACTGTCTCTGAACTGCACAGCTAATAAATGAAAGGGCGGGGCTTCCTTGGTGGCTCAGTGGTAAAGAATACACCAGCAATGCAGAAGACATGGATTTGATCCCTGGGTGGGGGAGATCCCCTGCAGAAGGAAGTGGCAACCCACTTCAGTATTCTTGCCTGGGAAATCCCATGGACAGAGGAGCCTGGCAGGCTACAGTCCATGGGTTCACAAAGAGTTGGACATTACTTAGCAACTAAACAACAAATGAAAGGGATCAGCTGAGAACCCACGTGATCTGGCTGCAGTGTCTGAGCTCCTAACCAAGGTGCTGGGGAAGCCATCCAAGCTCTTTGACTGATGAGCTCTGAGGCCTTGGGCAACCACTGAACCTTTCTGAACCTCAGTCTCCTGTTCTGTGAGAGTTTTGATGAAAACCCAATGAAATCATTTATGAGAAAAGTTGTGCACAGTGGAAGCTCTCAGTGGGACAGAGAAGACAGCAGGGCATCTATTGGTTGGGTCTCTGTGGCCTCTAGAATCGAGGGACTTTTGCCCTGAATGTGCCCCCTAGTTTGAGAGGAAGAGCGAACCTTAGTGGTTTTGGTGGAGAACTGTGAATCTGGCTATGAACATCCAGGGGAGGGCGCTCCTGTCTCGCTGCTGGTTGAGTTGCCTGAGGCCTCTCTGTGTAGCTCCAGCAAGGACTCCAAGAACAGTCTCCCCACAGGGCCTTCAGCCTCTCAGAAGTGCTGGGCTCCAGGCTGTGGCCGTGTGAGCGGCGGCCCTAAACCTGGATCCATTAGGTTGCCCAGACCCAAGGCAGGTTGGTCACATGAAGGCCACTTGGACAGCATGTGAGGGGGTGACTGAATTTGTCATGTTTCAGCTACTTGGGAGGCAAGACGGTGCCCAGTCCACTTCTGGAGCAGAGCTCTGACCGTCCCCATGGCTCCCCTTTAACTCTGGGGGGAGGAATGACCCAGGGCCATTTCTAGAACTGGGAAGGAGGTGGTTCAGATTTTTGATGCCGTTCTCACCTCTCTAGCCTGGAGCTCTCATGAATCCCACATTCCAGGTGTCCATATCAAGTCCCCATGCCTCACACCTCCCACCCTCTACAGTCACACTTCAGCCTACTCTGTCCTTTCATCCCCCTCTCCCTCCTTCCTGCATTCACCCATCTACCATTAATGATGATAATGATTTGATGGATTTCTCCTTTCACATATCAGATTGTCATTTAAAAAGTTGTTTATTTGGCTGCACTGGGGCCTTAGTGATCAATGCAAAGAAATAGAGGAAAACAATAGAATGGGAAAGACTAGAGATCTCTTCAAGAAAATTAGAGATACCAAGGGAACATTTCATGCAAAGATGGGCACAATAAAGGACAGATGGTATGGATCTAACAGAAGCAGAAAATATTAAGAAGAGGTGGCAAGAATGCACAGAAGAACTATACAAAAAAGATCTTCATGATCCAGATAATCACGATGGCGTGATCACTCACCTAGAGCCAGACATCCTGGAATGTGAAGTCAAGTGGGCCTTAGGAAGCATCACTATGAACAAAGCTAGTGGAGGTGATGGAATTCCAGCTGAGCTATTTCAAATCCTGAAAGATGATGCTGTGAAAGTGCTGCATTTAATATGCCAGCAAATTTGGAAAACTCAGCAGTGGCCACAGGACTGGAAAAGGTCAGTTTTCATTCTAAGCCCAAAGAAAGGCAATGCCAAAGAATGTTCAAACTACCGCACAATTGCAGTCATCTCACACGCTAGTAAAGTAATGCTGAAAGTTCTCCAAGCCAGGCTTCAACAGTACGTGAACCGTGAACTTCCAGATGTTCAAACTGGATTTAGAAAAGGCAGAGGAACCAGAGATCAAATTGCCAACATCCGTTGGATCATCGAAAAGGTGAGAGAGTTCCAGAAAAACATATACTTCTGCTTTATTAACTATGCCAAAGCCTTTAACTATGTGGGTCATCACAAACTGTGGAAAATTCCTTAAGAGATGGGAATCCCAGACCACCTTACCTGCCTCCTGAGAAATCTGTATGCAGGTCAAGAAGTAATAGTTATAACTGGACATGGAAAAACAGACTGGTTCCAAATTGGGAAAGGAGTACATCACGGCTGTATATTGTTACCCTGCTTATTTAACTAATATGCAGAGAACATCATGAGAAATGCTGGACTGGATGAAGTACAAGCTGGAATTAAGATTGCCAGGGGAAATATCAATAACCTCAGATAGGCAGATGATACCACCCTTATGGCAGAAAGCAAAAGAGAACTAAAGAGCCTCTTGATGAAAGTGAAAGAGGAGAGTGGAAAGTTGGCTTAAAACTCAATATTCAGAAAACTAAGATCATGGCATCAGGTCCCATCACTTCATGGCAAATAGATGGGCACATAGATGGGGAAACAATGGAAACAGTGACAGACTTTATTCTTTTGGGCTCCAAAATCACTGCAGATGATGACTACAACCATGAAATTAGAAGTTGCTTCCTCCTTGGAAGAAAAGTTATGACCAACCTAGACAGGATATTAAAAAGCAGAGACGTTATTTTGCCAACAAAGGTCCTTGTAGTCAAAGCTATGGTTTTTCCAGTAGTCATGTATTGTTGTGAGATTTGGATTATAAAGAAAGCCAAGCACTGAAGAATTGGTGCTTTTGAACTGTGGTGTTGGAGAAGACTCCTGAGAGTCCCTTGGACTGCATGGAGATCAAACCAGTCCATCCTAAAGGAAATCAGTCCTGAATATTCATTGGAAGGACTGATACTGAAGTTGAAACTCCAATACTTTGGCCACCTGATGTGAAGAACTGACTCATTTGAAAAGACCCTGATGCTGGGAAAGATTGAGGGTGGAAGGAAAAGGGGACGACAGAGAATGAGATGGTTGGATGGCATCAGCAACTCAATGGACATAAGTTTGAGCAAGCTCCAGGAGTTAATGATGGACAGGGAGGCTAGGCATGCTGCAGTCCATGGGGTCTCAAAGAGTTGGACATGACTGAGCGACTGAACTGAACTGAACTGGGTCTTAACTGCAGCACATGGGATCCCCTATCTTTGTTGCAGTATGTGGGATCTTTAGTTGAGGCAAGTTAACTATTAGCTGGGGTCTAGTTCCCTGCCAGGGATTGAACCTGGGCTCCCTGCATTGGGAGTGTGGAGTCTTAGCCACTGGGCCACCAGGGAAGTCCCTGTCAGGTTGTCATTTCAATAGAAACTTTCAATCTTGACCCCTAAAAGTGATGACACAGTGTCAGTTTAGACGTGGAGTCAGCTTATTCTTTAATCTAACATTTATTGAGAGCTTACTATGTACTACAAAATGCTGAGCACCTCTAATTTTGTCCCCACAATAATTCTATAAGGTAAGTGCTATTACTAGTCCTGTGTATGTATGAGGAAACTCAGATGCACACACAGGAGGTCAGTCAGCTTACTCAGTGACTGGAGGTGCTGTCTCGGATGAAGGAGTGTAATATACACACACCACACCCAGAGCTGCTCTTCCTTCCCTCCTCTGTTGGTATCTGCCTTGGTCAGCTTGGCTGCTGTAATGAAATACTGTAGACCTGGGGGCTTGAGCACAGACATTTATTTCTCACAGTTAGGAAGACTGGAAGTCTAAGATCAAGGCTCCAACTGAGTTTCTTTCTGGTAAGAACTTCCTTCCTAGCTTGTTCATGGCAAGTTCTCTCTCTGCCCCTCTTTTTTTTTTTAATTAATTTATTTATTTGACTGTATCCAGTCTTAGCTGCAACATGTGGGATCTTCACTGTGTTTTGCAGGTTTTCCATTGTGATGCACAGACTCTCTAGTTGTGGCCCACAGGCTTAGTTGCTTCAATGGCATGTGGATTCTTAGTTCCCCAATCAGGGATTGAACCCATGTCCCCTGTGTTGAAAGGCAGATCTTTAACCACTGGACCACCAGGGATGTCTTTCTTCCTCTTATAGAGTCACTAATTCCAGCATGAAGGACCTACACTCGTGATGTCATATAACCTTAATCCCCTCCCAGGAGCCTAATCTTCAAATACTCTTACACTGGGGGCCAGGGTTGCAGTGTATGAATTAGGGGACACTATTCAGATCCTAGCAGAGTTTTGGTTTGGAGGAGGGTCAGCAGGTTTCAGTTAGGGAGTGAGGATGTGAAGAATAAAGATGGGCTTCTTCTTAAATACCGGTTTCTCCTGAGTCTGAATTCCAGCTCTGCCACTGTGAAAGAGTGATCTTGCCAAAGCGGTTAGCCTGTCTGATCTTTTCTTTCCTCCTCCAACAAGCAAGAGTGGCAACAATGATGGCAGGCAACTCATGGCTATTCAGGGTTCTCTTTGGAGGTAAATCATTGACTCAAATGTTAGCTAATTAGCTACCAAACCAGGAGGGTCCAGCCCAGTCCCATTGGCCAGATGGATGGTAATAATACTTTATCATTAGTGTGTACTGTTTCCTAGTTTGCAAAGAGGTTTCCCACATGTGAGCCCAGCATGGAACTGCATCATTAATTCTTCACTGACTTTAGGACGTCATCCCAGGGTCCAGTGGACATGAGACCAGGGCACGTGTGGCAGAGCTGTGTGGTGGGCTCACGATGGGAAAACCTAGTTTGCAAGACCAGCTGAAAGGCAGCCATGTTCTCCTCCACAATTTCCCAAAGAATATTGAAAATGCAAACTTTAGATTAAAACAAACATATATTACCTTCTTACCAGCTACCTAGTTCTATGCTAGATACTTTTTTTACAAATAAAATATTATTTAATCCTTACAGCAAGACACCAATCATAGCATGGGCTCAGACTTAAAAACCCTAGGTTTTTTTTTTGTTTGTTTATTTTAATATTTATTATTTATTTGGCTGCATAATCAGTCCTGAATATTCATTGGAAGGACCAAAGCTGAAGCTGAAGCTCAAATACTTTGGCCACTTGATGCTAAGAGCCGACTCATTAGAAAAGACCCTGATGCTGGGAAAGATTGAGCACAGAAGAAGGGGATGACAGAGGATGAGATGGTTGGATGGCATCACCAACTTAATGGACATGAGTCTGAGCAAGCTCCAAGTTGGTGATGGACACAGACGCCTGACATGCTGTAGTCAGTGGGATCACAAGGAGTCAGACACAACTGAGCAACTGAACTGACTGATTTATTTGGCTAAGTTGGGTCTTAGTTGTGGCACACGGGATCTTCACTGCACCTGGTATCTTTCGTGGCAGTGCATGGACTCTCTAGTTGTGACATGCAGGATGTGGAGCACTCAGTAATTACTGTGTATGGGCTTAGCTGCTCCATTGCATGTGGGATCTTAATTCCCTGACTAGGGATCGAACCTACGTCCCCTGCATTGCAAGGTGGATTCTTAACCACTGGACCACCAAGGAAGTCCCCCAAACCATAGGCTTTTAAAAATGGAATAGGTCAAATTCCACAGTCAAACAGGAGCAATTTTTCATTCTTCTCTGACCCCACCAAAGGTTTGGTAGTTATCTTAAAGGCAGGACAGTTGCAAGATACCAGATGCAGTGAAGATCCCGTGTGCCACAACTAAACCCAACTCAGCCAAATAAATCAGTCAGTTCAGTCGCTCAGTCGTGTATATCTCTTTGCGACCCCATGGACTGCAGCATGTCAGGCATCCATGTTCATCACCAATTTGGAGCTTGCTCAAACTCATGTCCATTAAGTCGGTGATGCCATCTAACCATCTCATCCTCTGTCATCCCCATCTCCTGTGCTCAATCTTTCCCAGCATCAGGGTCATCAAGGCCCAGATGCCAGTCAACAGACTTCCCTTTGGTTTCTTTTTGTCTTACTCAATGCTTCTCAAGCTTTGGACTGAGTGAAATATGATACATAGGATTGAGTAAACAAAGCCCAAAGTCAGAGTGTAATATATGCAGTTTATAAGGGTGAATTTTGCCTTACCTACTGACAGTAAATGCTGACCTTTTCTTAGAAACAGAGGACCCATGAGGATGTTTGACCAGGAGGGAATCTCAATTCATCCCAGTTTATCAGGTCTAATCCTCCCACTTTACAGAAGGAAAAACTGAGTGCCAGAGGGAACAAATGGATCATGGTGGGTTGCAATAATACTTAGTGATAGAACTGGAAATGTTTTTGTGGCATTGGGTTCTTTGTCTGCTGATTAAACATCTGACCTGCAGTTTGACTAAAAAATGTGAAGGCTTTTGAAAGAATGTTGTAGGTTGGTGTCCTAGAGTTGGGAAGGAAACAATTTGGCATTATTGTTTGGAAAACAGTTGGCTTCAGATTTGGCATTATAACCAGAAAGGTACCCATGGATGGTTTTAACCTTAGAAAGTCTGTCAGTGTCCACATGTACCCTAGGATTCATTGCAGCACTATTTACAGTATCCAGGACATGGAAGCAACCTAGATGTGCATCAGTAAATGAATGGATAAAGAAGTTGTGGCACATATCTATAATGGAATATTATGAAGCCACGAAAGCAAATGAATATGAGTCAGTTGAACTGAGACAGATGAACCTATAGCCTGTTATACAGAGTGAAGTAAATCAGAAAGAGAATATCAAATATCATATATTCATGCATATATATGGAATCTAGAGAAATGGTACTGATGAACCTGTTTGCAGGGAGGAATAGAGATGCAGACGTAGAGAATGGACTTGTGGTATACGCTATCATAAGTAAAACAGATAATTAGTGGTAAGCTACTGTATAAAACAAGGAGCCCAGCCCAGAAAGCAATTATCCTCCAACCAAAAAAAAAAAAAAAAAAAAAAAAATTAAAGGAAATAAAATACTGGAAATATTTTTAAAAGAGGAAAAAAAAAAAACCAACAAAGCAAGTCTGTCCATTTCAAAACACTTTGCTAAAACTGAGAGTCTCAATCTTTTCTGGCAAGATCGGATAAGGTGAGTCACCGATGAAAAACATTCCACTATAAATGCTTTTTAACATTTCTTCTCTGCTGCAGGCTAGATTTGGGGTTTTCATAATGAGAATGCAGTGTTGCCTATGGGTTTGCAGGGGAGAAGGCAGACCCTTTCTCACTGGGGCAGTAGAGAGCATTTCTTCCCTGTCTCCAGACCTTTATCAAGAGTTACAAGCATAGCTCAGAGTCTCGGGCTTACCCTCGACTGTTTATATCACCAAAGTCCAGAGCTTGGGTCCCCTGCCCTCAGCAGAGTCTGCAGGGGCTAGAGACATATCAGATCAAGGTAAGTTGATTATGTCAAGGTCATTACTTTCTCCGCTCAGACAGTTAATTATGGGACACAGAAAGGTCAGGAGGGATTTGTAGCCACTGGGTGTGTACATGTCAAGCTTGGACCAAACGTTGGAGCTTCTCCCAAGACTTGATGCCAGTGCCCTGAGGGGTGGATTTCTTTCCGTTTTCCACTCTGCTTGTCTTAGACCACCATGAACTCAGCCTTCTTTTTATAAGCCAGCAGTGGACAAGGACTGGAGTCTTTTACTGAGTAGACAGGTTAATTTGAATTAGTGAGAGTCTACGCTTGTGTGGGACGTTGGTATAAGGAGTACCTGTAAATGTCTCAGTAGCTGACACTTGATGAAAACTTTCATCTTAGGGAGACATTAAGGGACTTTTGGGCGTTCCCAGTGGCTCAGTGGTAAAGAATCTGTTTGCAGTGCAGAAGTGCATGCGTGTATGCTAAATCATTTCAGTTGTGTTCAACCCCTTGCGACCCCATGGACTATAGCTCACCAGGTTCCTTTGTCCATGGGATTCTCCAGGCAAGACTACTGGAGTGGGTTGCCAGGCCCTCCTCCAGGGGATCTTTCTGACTCAGGGATCAAACCCAAGTCTCTTATGTCTCCTACATTGGCAGGTGAGTTCTTTACCACTAGTGCTACCTGGGAAGCCCACGATACAGAAGACACAGGTCCAATCGCTGGGTCAGGAAGATTCCCCTAGAGAAGGAAATGGCAACCCACTCCAGTTGCCAGTGATTTGCGCTTGTATACGTAGTTTTCTCACAAGGGTTTGGGTTTCATCTTACCTGAAGATTAGGTTTAATGTCAGTAGATGTTCAACCCTCATCTTTTGTCCTTGGGCCCAAAGGTCTCTGAATCTGTATTTCCATAGAACAATACTTTTGTCATTGTTCAGTTGCTGAGTCATGTCTGACTCTTTGTGACCCCATGGACTGCAGCACGCCAGGCTTCCCTGTCTATCACCATCTCCTGGAGTTTGCTCAAACTCATGGCCACTGAGTCAGTGATGCCATCCAACCATCTAATCCTCTGTTGCCCTCTTCTCCTCCTGTACTCAATCTTTCCCAGCATCAGGGTCTTTTCCCATGAGTTGGCTCTTCGCATCAGGTGGCCAAAGTATTGCAGCTTCAGTTTCAACATCAGTCCTTTCAATGAATCTTCAGGACTGATTTCCTTTAGGTTTGACTGGTTTGATCTTGCTGTCCAAGGGACTCTCAAGAGTCTTCAGCACTACAATTTGAAGGCATCAATTCTTTGGTGCTCAACCTTCTTTATGGTCCAACTCTCACATCTGTACATGACTACTGAAAAAACCATAGCTTTTGCTATACAGACCTTTGTTGGCAAAGTGATATCTCTACTTTTTAACATGCTGTCTAGGTTTGTCATAGATTTTCTTCCAATGAGCAAGTGTCTTTTAATTTCTTTTAATTAATTTTAAAAGAATACTTTAGTAGATTGCAAATTCCTCATGGAGGAAAGACTCATTGGAGAGTATTAGCAGTATTCTTGGGACAGAGGACATGTGCTCTTCTGGCTTCTGATATCCATGTATTCTTCTACTGATGATTTTGTCTGATCTTGCTTTCAACCTGTGGGCCCCTGGAGTGACTCCAACCCTGACTTAGTAAGTGTTTGACTTAGGCTTTAAATAAACAGAGCATCATATTCTACCACTGTGATTAAGTTAGGGATGGGCACAGGAGCTGATAATAGCAAGAGAACCAAATGGGAATGCCTCACAGTCTTTCACTTGATCACAATCTGCAAATATGTCTAGTCTGAAGCTGTGGCAGCAATTTTACCACATAAAGCAAGAGCTGGCTGAGGATGAGGCCCAAATCAGTGGAAAGAGAGTCAAGAGATGGAGTGAAGGACCCTCATGTCAAACTTTGCCTGCTATGGGTAATTGAGTTTGTGCAACTATGTTACTTCATCAAAGAATCTTAATTGATGTAGTCTCTCATATATGAACATGATTTTGTAAGCTTATCCATGTCATGTCTTTATAGAATGATTAGCTAGGGGAAGGTGTGTAAGCCTTCCCTTAGAAAGCTTTTCCTTGGTCAACTACCTGGTCAGTATGGTAAATGAAGCCTCATGTTCTAGTTTAGCACATATCAACCTGATGTGTGAAAAGCAACAATTCCACAGAGATTATTTCAAAAGAAAAGAGAGTTTAAATGTCCAGAATGAAAATCAGGTATGGAGAGATTACATCAAGAAATGGGAGAATCAGCATTCAAAAGCAGATGATCTAGGCCAAGTCTTCAAAGTCTTAATCATTATGATGAATAAATACTGGGTTGGCCAAAAAGTTCATTTAGACTTTTCTGTAAGATGTTATGGAAAAACCCAAACAAACTTTTTGTTCAAGTCAATGCTCTTTGAGTATTTGTTGAGGACCTACTATCACTCCACCATGGAAAACATCAGTGAATAAGACACAAAAGACCCCTCCCTCATCACGTGAGCACTGAAGTGTATGTCTATGGATGGAAAAGATAGAAAACAAACAACAAAAATAATAAGTAATGTTAGAAGTGTGTAAATTCTATGGAAAAAATATAAACAAGTTAAGGAGGAAGGGGTCAGTTTAGGTGGGTTCTGGGTTTTAGTAGGTTGGTCAGATTGGGTCTCTTTGAGAAGGTGGGATGTAAGATGCAGAGGAGTTAGCCACAGGGCTATCTGAGCCCAGAGCATTCCAGATAGTAGGATGAGCCAGTGTAATGGTTCAGAGGCTGGAGCACCCTTGGTGTGTTTCAGGAACAGTAGGACGCTCAATGAGTTTAAAACCAAGTATGCAGTTGATGATGAGGTCAGAGAAGCAATTGTGAGGGTGGGAAGATAGCTGGTGGGGATAAAGAGAGTGGCCCCGGCAAGGTTTTGGCCAGGGACATGGCCTGGCTCAGGCTGCTGAACGAGAACAGGCTGTTGAAGGGAAGTGGAGGAACAGGAGGTCAGTGGATAGACAGAGCCCTAATTCAGGTGAACAGTGATGGGCGCGAAGCTTGACTAATTCAATTAAAGACAAATTCTTTGAATTTTACTCCTATGGCCAAAGAACCAAACCTCTTTTGTCGGGGGTCACTTTTGTGTTATTTTGTGCAAAAGTACTGTGTTGGGGGGGTGGAGTATGATGCTTCATGACAAAGAATTCCTATATGCATCATCCCATTTCATTCCCACCCCAACCTTGAGGTTCTTCTCCCATTTGACAACCAGAGAAACTGAGGCTCGAGAAGATGGTTGGCTCATCCAATCCAGATCATATAGTTGATGAACTGATATTCTCTGTTTTATTCTGTTGTGGTAGAAGAATGTTCTGCTTTAATTATGTCTCAGTAGAAGCAAAAATATCCTGGTGATAAAAATAGCTAATTGCACCTGTGTGTGTGTGTGCGTGCTCAGTTGTGTCCAACTCTTTGTGACCCCACAGCCTGTAACCTGCCAGGCTCCTCTGTCCATGGGACTTTTCAGACAAGAATGCTGGAGTGGGTTACCATTTTCTCCTCCAGGGGATCTTCCCAATCCAGGAATAGAACCTGCATCTCTTGCATTCCCTGCATTGGCAGGCAGATTCTTTACCACTGCACCACCTGGGAAGCCCTACCAGATTCATTTTCCTAATCTATGTGGTCTATAACTTTTAAGCTGCAAGCCTATCAGAATCCTTGAAATGGATTGTCCTTTTGAAGGCATCTCTCTAAACACACTTTCCATTTGCTTTTCACTTTCTGCAATATCATGCCTTAAGATCAAGAGTTTTGTCATTGCTTTCGTATAAAAATGTACGTGTATGATGTTCTGCTTGATTGGAACGCCTGCCTTTGCTGCTGCTGCTGTTTGTTTTGGGGTTGTGGTTGCTGCTGTCTGACATCCTTGTTTTTCCTAGTTTGATTCAAATAACTTGATTATCTCTCTTTCAGAAGCTGAAACTTGGCTTGTTTTATAAGCAAGACTATGTTTGATAGTGAAGGGTGTTTTATAAGGAAGACTATGTTTGATAGTGAAGGCTTGGGTGGTAGGCAGAAATGGCTTTAAAAATCTAGAAAAAGATGCACACATTACTTGAGAGTATATGCCAAGGACAAATCCAGCTGTTTTCTGGAATTCCCATCACTATTTCTATTAATATATCATCACTTGGGCAATGAGCATTTCTTTTTGGGACAAATTACATAGTTGTGGTTTTCATTGCTATTTTCCTGCAGCGGGTGTCCCTCTCATCTCTGCACTTTCCTCTTTGAATGCATAAAATAAACACAAAGGCATGACTTTTATTTTAAGCTACATTCATGAAGTGTTAAAGTAACAGAGTTTAACTAAGTCAAGAAAAGCGAATGTGGAGGCTTCTGTAAGTTATTTGTCTCTGGAGGTGTCAGCCTTGTTAACACGTACGTACCTTAAGCTGCGTCATCAGGAGGATAGTGTCTTCCTGCACATCTGTGATTCCTGTTTTCATCAGTGGAAATTAATGCACTGTTGTAGAGAAGAGAATCACTGAGTGTGTGGATGTTCAAATGAACTTCTAAGTGAGAATCCTTGCTATGTAGAAGAGGAGAGGAAATGAAAAAGATGAGGGAAAAGTGAGCACAGTTCAGGATGTCTTTGTGAAATAAACAGGCAGTTCCAATGGAGTTAACCATTTCTTGCCTGGATTGTTGTGATGGCCCATGACCAGGGCAGCCACCCCTCTTCATGGTCCCCTGATCTTCCCATTCTCTAAAATTAATCTGCCAAAATCACCACTTCTCTGGTGCCCTCCCTGACTTAATAGCCTCCAGGGAGGGTGTGGAAGGATGAATAGACAGAACACAGAGGATTTTTAGGGCAGTGAGACTGTTCTCTATGACACCACAATGATGGATACATGTCCTTATACATTTGTTCAAACCCATAGAATGTATATCACCAAGAGTGAACCCTACTGTGAACTATGGACCCTGGGTGATGATGGTGTGTAAGTGTAGGTTCATCAATTGTAGCAAATATACCACTTTGGTAAGGGATGTTGAGATGTTGATATTGGTGGGATGGGGGTGGTGTGCACACCTGGGGTCAGGGAGAATATGGGAATGTTTACCTTCCTCTCAATTTTGCTGTGAACCTAAAACTGCTCAAGGAAAACTAAGTCTTTACAAAAAACCTTCAGTGACACCGTATTATCTGTGTATCAAACAATATTCTTGATCCCAGTCGTCAAGGGCAGTGTGTAACAGGACTCTAACTTAACTCATCCAATACTGTTTAGTGTTCAGTTGTATCTCCTCAACTACAGTCTAGTTAGTGGTTGAATCTAGTTGTTGAAGTCAAGGACAGTGTTTTCAACTGCATTTGTATATCACATTACTTACCATGATCGTGAGCACAGAGTTGACACACATTAAATCCTTGTGTTGACTTAAACTCATCTGAGGGAAAAGAAAAAGCTTTTCTTGCCTATGAGCTCTGGAAAAGGAGACTTCAATATATCTTGGTGGCCCCTCTCAGTCCCTGGAGACCCATCAGCAGCCCCACCAAAGGCATTGCCACTTTGAAAAGTTGCAGGAGATGGTTGCCATGAATGATGCCTTTGGGTACCATCCCCTTCTTGGGTTCACCTGTTCATCCATCCTCCCATCAGCAAAGGTGTATGGAGCATCCACTTTGCTCTCAGCATGGAGTTGTGGTTCTGAAAAACACAAAGTCCTGCTCTTGTGGTGCTTGTGGTCTGTTGTGTATATGTGTGTGTATAAGAGGGAAGAGGGAGACAGAGCCAGCAAGTCTTCTGACACTGGCAAATATCTGGCAAGACAGGCTGTACTAGGTTGAATGGTGACCCAAAAAAGAAATGTTCATGGGCTTCCCTGGTGACTCAGGAGACACAGGTTCAATCCCTGGTCCAGGAAGATGCCACATGCCTCAGAGCAACTAAAGCCCATGTGCCACAACTATTGAGCCTGTGCTCTAGAGCCCAGGAGCCACAACTGCTGAGCCCATGTGCTTCAAGTACTGAAGCCTGTGTGCCCTAGAGCCCTTGCTTAGCAACAAGAGAAGCCACCACAATGATAAGCCCAGGCACCATAACTGGAGAGTAGCTCCCACTCTCTGCAACTAGAGAAAAGCTTGCATAGCAAAAAAGACCAAGCACAGTCAAAAATAAATAAATTTAAAAAATTAAAAATATGTACAGGACCCAACCACCAGAACCTGTGAACATGACTTTATTTGGAAGAAAGGTCTTTGTGGATTGATTACATTGAGGATCTTGAGACAGTTTCATCTTGGATTATCCAGATGGGGATAATCCAGTGATAAAGTGGAGATGGGAGAGGGAAGACATAGATGTGGAGGAGAAGGCAGAGAATGCAGACAGCCACCAGGAGTTGGAAGAGATGAGGACAGATTGTCCCATGGAGCCTTAGAGGGAGCTAAAACTCTTGCCTCCTGAGTTTTGGACTTCTCACCTCCAGAGAATCAATTCCTTTTTTTTTTTTTTTCATATTTTTAAAATTTTATTTTAAATTTGATTTATTTGGTTTTTGACTGCACTGGATCTTCTTTGCTGTGAGTGGGTCTTCTCTAGTTGCAGTGAGTGAGGGCCACTCTCTAGTTGCAGTGGCTTTTCTCGATGCTGAGCATGGGCTCTAGGTGAGCGGGCTTCAGTAGTTGTGGCCCACGGGCTTAGTTGCCCCGCGGCATGTGGAATCTTCCCAGACCAGGGATTGAACCCACGTCCCCTGCCTTGGCAGGCAAATTCTTAACCACTGGACCACCAGGCATGTCCTAGAATCAATTTTGTTGTTTCAAGTCCCCAGTTAGCAGTGGTTTGTTACAGCCATCTCAGAAAAGAAATACAGGGGACAAAATCACCTCTGATAAGAACCATTGCTTTCAGGTGAGAAAGTTTGGGGCCAGTCTGTGGAACCACTGGTAGGGTTGGGACCATAGTGAGTGAGGCCAGAGAAGTAGGCAGAGCCACAGCAAATAGGACTTGTGGGGTTTGTTGCAGGCGTGAGGAATGTTGAGCACAGAAGGTTTCAGGAAAGTCAGCATGTATATTTAGCCTATTTTCCCCACTACCTTGTGGATGGTGTGTGTGGTGGAGTGAAGCAAAGCTGAGATTCCTTAGGATGGGGCAGCCATTTAACTGGCTTCTGACCAGGTGAGCCTTGCAGACCTTCCTCTCATCCAGGGCATTCCTGGGGGAAGCAGCCCAGGCAAACACAATTCCTCCTCTAGTTATTCCAATAGCCAAGCTTTGCATTTGGCATTTTCAGTTCAGTTCAGTTCAGTCGCTCAGTTGAGTCCGACTCTTTGCAACCCCATGCACTGCAGCACGCCAGGCCTCCCTGTCCATCACCAACTCCCGGAGTTCACCCATACCCATGTCCATCGAGTCGGTGATGCCATCCTGTGTGATCCTAAAGACAAAAGCCTTTTTTGTACTGTTCATGGGGTTCTCACGGCAAGAATACTTAAGTGGTTTGCCATTCCCTCCTCCAGTGGACCATGTTTTGTCAGAACTCTCCAGTATAACCCATCTGTCTTAGGTAACCCTTCACGGCATGGCTCATAGCTTCATTGAGTTACACAAGCCCCTTTGCCAACAAGGCTGTGATATATGAAGCATCACTGACTCAATGGACATGGACTTGAGCAAACTCTGGGAGATAGTGGAGGATGGGGAAGCCTGGTGTGCTACAGACCATGGGGTTGCAAAGAGTCAGACACAACTTAGCAACTGAACAACAACAATAACAAAGGCAAAAGACACCCCAGAGATGGTTAATTCATTGATTTCATGTTAAGATGAGGAAACTGAAGCTTAAAGGAGGAAATGACATGGACCTAACATCCTCAGGCTGCTAAGTTTTCACAGGCAGAGCTGAAACCTGTCCCTGACCCTCCCCATGTTCTTTCCTGGTGGGCTTTCATTCATTGTAGAGAGTAGCACATTGACAAAGGGTATCGTTTGAATTTTGCACACCCCTCCTGTGAGATATGAACTTGTTGTTTAGTTGCTAAGTCATGTCAGACTCTTTGCAACCCTATGGACTGCAGCACGCCAGGCCTCCATGTCCCTCACATAATTCTTATCTTATAAATGCAAAATATTTATAAAATAAAAAATAAGGACCAGAGAGGTGAGGTCATTTTCCCAAGGTCACACAGCTATCAAGGGGGCAGATGTGTCAATCAATCTTGGGTCTTCCATTCCTCCCAGAAATGTCCATTTGCCCTGCTGGGAATGACGCAGCTACCTAAATCTCAATGTCTTTCAACATTTCTTTGCCTCCGGTGACTTCTTTCTAACTTACAAGTTTTCAATTTATGATTATATGGTGTTCCTTGCCCTTCAGGCAAGTTCGATTTCATTGTCCAGATGCAAAACTATTTCACAGTGAAAGCCGCAACTAAAAAGAAAAAAGAATAAGGAAGGAGGTTACTATAGGTTGTGTTGGATCTGAAAACAATTTCAGAGGTAATGTGGGGTCCATGAAACTTCTGCATTTCCTGAGAGCTGAGAAAAGCTTTACCCTTAACTGTTTTCCTTCCCAGTCTGTGTTGTATGCAATGTAGGAGTAAAGATTCACATAACTAGGAAGCAGTGATAAAGCAGGACTCCAGGAGATGTGATGCTAAGAGTGACAGGATATTTCTCACTCAGGGGAAATTAGTTGTGGATGCTCTGCTCTCATCTAGATCTGTATTTGGTCGAAAAGTGCTCCAGGGTCTCCTAACCTTACCCTTTCATCCTTGGTAAGAGAGAAACTGCATTCTAAATAGATAATCTGAAATGCTATCACTTGCCTCTTGAGTCCTGCCTTGAGAAAAATGCACATGGTTATTAGAGAAAAACTGCCCCGTGTTTATTTATCCACTCTACAGATTTGATCATGAAATAGATATCAAGCCATTTCTGTGAGACAGGCTTTGTGTGGGTGCTGGGGAAACACTGAGCTCTCTGCTTATGGGGTTGTTCAGTGTGAAGAGACGAGAGATTTTGGAGAGGTGGGTGAAGGCTGTGACACAGACAGAGGGACCCTGGTCAGCTCGTGATGCTAGGAGAACCGAGTAGTCCCCACAATGTCGAATAGAAGGGCTGGGGGCAGGAGGTAAAGGAGCCACAGTCAGAGCAGGCAGGATGCTGAAGAACCTAAAATCTCAAAGCCCTCCAGAGGCTAAATGGGAATGTGGGGCTGGAATAAAAAGTCCAAGACTTTGACTTCCCTGGTGGTCCAGTGGTTAAGAATCTGCCTGCCAATGCAGGAGACACGGGTTCGATCCCTGACCCAGGAAGATTCCAACCTGCTTCAGGGCAACTAAGCCTTTGGGACCACAACTACTGAGCCCATGCCCCCTAGAGCCTGTGCGCTGCAACCAGAGAAGACACTGCAATGAGTAGCCCTTGCACCACAATAAAGAGTAGCTTCTGCTTGCCCCAACTAGAGAAAGCCTGGGTGTAGCAACAAAGACCCAGCACAGCCAACAATAAATAAGTAAATAAAAATAAAAGATACGGAGAAGGCAATGGCAACCCACTCCAGTACTCTTGCCTGAAAAATCTCATGGATGGAGGAGCCTGGTAGCCTGCAGTCCATGGGGTAAAAAAAAAAAAAAAATTATATATAAAAAAAAGAATACCCTAATTATCTGTGTAACTGAATAAAATCATAAATTCTAAAAAATAAATAAATTTTAAAAAATAATAAATAAAGATAAAGGCCAAGAGTCACTGGAGCTCAGTGGCAGTTGCTGATCAGGGCAAGGGCTCAGTGCCAGTCCCTGAACAGCAGGCAGGGCAGCGTCTCCTTGGTGCTGGGTGCCAGTGTATCTTTCCATGGGACTGAGGCAGGGCTACACTGCCTTGGTGCTTCAGCTCGTGGTACATGCAGCCAATGGAAGGGGTGCCTCAGGCTGGCTACAGGCTCCTCAGTGGTCAGCCAGAGTGGGGAGATGTGGTCAATAAGCTCTTCAGACTCCTGGCTTCTGGATGGAAGGTGTGACAATAGGAAACGCTGCTCTATCAGTCTGCCTGGCTGGCACAGCAATACCACAAACCCGGTGGATGAAACAGCAGAAATTTACTTCCTCACCGCTCTGGAGGCTGGAAGTCCACGATGAAGGTGTCAGCAGGTTTGGTGTCCTCTGAGGACACCCCCGGTGGATCATGAATTTAGAGCACAAAGCTCTCTTGGAGCCAGAGACACAATTTGTGGGAACTCGAATTTGCCTGAACTTGGCTGTGCCATCTTGCAGGGGATTTCAACACAAACCCAGCAGCTGGTAATGCTGATGCACTTGCTTCCTAATTGTTTATTTATGTATCTGTTTCTCTTGCTAAGGGCTTCCCAGGTAGCTCAGTGGGTAAAGAAACTTCCTGCCATGCTGGAGACACAAGAGAGCAGGTTCGATCCCTGGGTTGGGAAGATCCCTTGGAGAAGGGCATGGCAACCCATTCTAGTACTCTTGCCTGGATAATCCCAAGGACAGAGGAGCCTGGCGGGCTACAGTCTGTAGGGTCGCAAAGAGTTGGACACGACTGAAGTGACTGAGCACTTCTCTTGCTAAATACAGGCTCCTAAAGGACAGAGACTTCAAACCGAATACATAGTGGGAACAAACTGTGGAACTGAATTTGTTGTGTTTGAAGTTGAGTTGGTCTCTGTACCTAGAAAGAAGGGTGTGAAAGGGGATGCTTAATTGGAGGTCAAGTGGCAGAGAAGCCAGACAAATATCGGCCTTTGGACCCCATGTTGCCCTGACACTGGTCCCTGTGACCCTGTCTAACAGGCATGCTGCTGATCCTAAAAATCCAGCCAGTGTGCCAGTTCCTTTTCTCACCAGCCAAGTCCAGGGATGTTCTTTTCAGGCCTAATTAATTGGGACGTGAAAGGAAGGAACAGTCATGTACTGACCCCTTCCCCTCAGATTCTCTCCAGATCCTTTGCTTCCCTAGGAGAGAACTGGGGAGCGGAGGTGGTTCTTGGCTAACTGCCCATTGGTGGAGCTGTGCTGTGTCTTCCCAGAGCTAAAATGAGTCTGGGGCTGCAGCCTCAAGGGGGAGGCATCCTGGTTGGAGCTCATTCAGCACATCCCATCAATCTTCTCTATGTTCTTTGCGTGACAGATATTACCAACCTCTCCATTTTCCCAGCAGTCACTGAAAAAGAAAGGCCATCAGGTAGAAAACTGGAAGAAAGAAAGAGTGGGGAGAGAAGGGAAGAAAGAGAGAGAGAGAAAATGAATCTGTGTGTTTCTACCCATTTGTGAGTTTACTGAAATGTTAGCCTTTGTACAAAGGAAAACATTTCACGTTTCTGCTCCCTGATGGGTGAAACTCAACAGATCAGGAAAATAAATTAAAAGAGAGGCCGCCCTTGTCACATTTTATGTGTGCAGATAATTGAAAGAAAGTGAACAAACAGAGCAAGTGAACTGTACATGTAATAGCTTACAAGATAGAACATTTTTTTTTTTAACGAATAAGATTCAGAAACCATGCCAATTACATTTTACAGCAGTTAGTAAGTCTGTCTCTTACTTTTAGTTTCTTTCTGCTGGCCATAACTGAATTAGTACCTTCTGATTCCAAGCTTTTTCCCTTTGGCCAAAAGTTTAAAGAGATACCACCTATCTCCTTATTTCCTATCTTCCTTCATGTAGCTCTGAGCACAGACTTATTGTCTCTTTTTCCAAATTTGAGGGCAAGTGACTGGTGCTCCTCCATTCAGCCATCGATGGGGACTTGCTCCCACCTGTAATCTGCTACAGCTCATAACCAGGCTGGGTGACTTGTTCTCTATGCAAGGTGGGAATGTCACCCTTAAGAACAAGAGTCTGTTGGTGTATTTTTCACCATTAATAGGTCATTGTTTTTTTCATTAAAAAAATCTGAGATTAGTTTTTTTCCTGCTTCCTTACTCATTTGGTTGTTGCATGTTAATCCTACAAAGATAAATATCAATGCCGCGTGCCTTGCCTGAGCAGGCCTTTGGGGCAGGTTGGTGCACCTGTGTATAGGACATCTGAACTTCCTGCCGTTAAGATGATAATCAGGCTAACCTTGAGTGAAAGCATGTTGTTTGGAGTTATTCTTTGAGTAGCCAGAAAGCTGTGGATCCCTTTTCTGACTGCCTCTGAAGTCAACTGTTTCTTCTTTCATGAAAGCCTTATTGGGGGAGGGGGATGGTGATCCTTATGTTAATACCATCTGAGCTGATCATGCTATCAACCCTCAGATACAAATAGAGTATAAAGCACTTATGTAATTCTGAACAGAACATCTTTAAATAAGGATCAGCAATCCAGATTGTCCAGAGGGTAGGGAGACAGCAGGAGAAACAATGACTCACCAAGGAAATGTCACTGGTTAATGACGAAGCTAGAATGGCAGCCTGAGGAGGACATCGTAGGAAATGCGGTCACCCGGTCTCCTCTCGGCCAGAGAGCTTTTGCACCCGTTCGTTTCTATCAGTCAATCAGCCAGTTCAGAGATGAAATGGATCTTAGAAGTTATGTAGTTTCACCTCCCAAACACCTCAAACTAACTCAGGGTAGAAGAAAAACCTCCAGCACATCAGATGCATGTGTGATTGTGTTCTGCCTGAATCTCTCCAGTTATGGGGAGTGCGACACTTTTCATGTCAGACTTTTTGATTGTTCAGTTCAGTCGCTCAGTCGTGTCTGACTCTTTGTGACCACATGAATCGCAGCACGCCAGGCCTCCCTGTCCATCACCAACTCCTTGAGTTTACTCAAACTCATGCCCATCGAGTCGGTGATGCCATCCAGCCATCTCATCCTCTGTCGTTCCCTTCTCCTCTTGCCCCCAATCCCTCCCAGCATCAGGGTCTTTTCCAATGAGTCAACTCTTTGCATGAGGTGGCCAAAGTATTGGAGTTTCAGCTTCTGTATCAGTCCTTCCAATGAACACCCAGGACTGATCTCCTTTAGGATGGACTTGTTGGATCTCCTTGCAGTCTTCTCCAACACCACAGTTCAAAAGCATCAATTTTTCGGCGCTCAGCTTTCTTCACAGTCCAACTCTCACATCCATACATGACCACTGGAAAAACTATAGCCTTGACTAGACGGACCTTTGTTGGCAATGTAATGTCTCTGCTTTTTAATATGCTATCTAGGCTGATCATAACTTTCCTTCCAAGGAGTAAGCGTCTTTTGATTTCATGGCTGCAATCACCATTTGCAGTGATTTTGGAGCCCCCAAAAATAAAGTCTGACACTGTTTCCACTGTTTCTCCATCTATTTCCCATGAAGTGATGGGACCAGATGCCATGATCTTAGTTTTCTGAATGTTGAGCTTTAAGCCAACTTTTTCACTCTCCTCTTTCACTTTCATCAAGAGGCTTTTTAGTTCCTCTTCACTTTCTGCCAGAAGGGTGGTGTCATCTGCATATCTGAGGTTATTGATATTTCTCCCGGCAATCTTGATTCCAGTTTGTGCTTCTTCCAGCCCAGCGTTTCTCATGATGTACTCTGCATAGAAGTTAAATAAGCAGGGTGACAATATACAGCCTTGATGTACTCCTTTTCCTATTTGGAACCAGTCTGTTGTTCCATGTCCAGTTCTAACTGTTGCTTCCTGACCTGCATACAGATTTCTCAAGAGGCAGGTCAGGTGGTCTCGTATTCCCATCTCTTGAAGAATTTTCCACAGTTTATTGTGATCCACACAGTCAAAGGCTTTGGCATAGTCAATAAAGCAGAAATAGATGTTTTTCTGGAACTCTCTTGCTTTTTCAATGATCCCGTGGATGTTGGCACTGTGATCTCTGGTTCTTCTTCCTTTTCTAAAACCAGCTTGAACATCTGGAAGTTCTCAGTTCACATATTGCTGAAGCCTGGCTTGGAGAATTTTGAGCATTACTTTACTAGCGTGTGAGATGAATGCAATTGTGCAGTAGTTTGAGCATTCTTTGGGATTGCCTTTCTTAGGGATTGGAATGAAAACTGACCTTTTCCAGTCCTGTGGCCACTGCTAAGTTTTCCAAATTTGCTGGCATATTGAGTGCAGCACCTTCACAGCATCACGCTTTTGATTGTTAGACAGTACTAATAGTTTGAAACTTACTTCTTTGTAGTTTTTGACTAAGAACTGTTTGGTTGAAAGTGGTAGGGAGGACTTCCCAGGTGGTCCAGTGATTAAGAATCTCCCTGCCAATGCAGGAAACATGGGTTTGATCCCTGGTCCAGGGAGATTCCATGTTCCTCAGAGCAACTAAGCCTGTGTGTCACAACTACTAAAGCCCAGGCACCATAGAGTCCATGCCTGCAACAAGAGAAGTCCCTGCAGTGAGAAGCCTGTACATCGGAACTAGGGAGAAGGCTCCGCTCATTGCAACTAGAGAAAGCCTGCAGACAGCGAAGAAGACCCAACACAGCCATAAATAAATAATTAGATAAATTAGGTGGCACAGTAGTAAAGAATCCACCTACCAATGCAGCAGATGCAAAAGATGTGGGTTTGATCCCTGGGTCGAGAAGATTCCCTGGAGGAGGAAATGGCAACCCACTCCAGTAATTCTTGCCTGGAGAATCCCATGGACAGAGGAGCCTGGTGGGCTACAGTCCCAAACTAATTAAGCTTAAAGGGAAATTTTTCTGGTTCACATGCTTTCAAGACTCCAGGTAGGATGGGCTTCTGGTGCAGCTTGATTCAGGATTCCAAAGGTATTGTCAGGCCCCATCTCAGAACTATTTTGCCTCCTAGATGACTCCATTCTCTGGCTCTACTTCATGGCCTCTGATAAATTCAGGCTGATTTTTTTTTTCATGACATCAGACCCATGACTCCTTCCTAATTTAGGGGAAGCCCATTAGCCCAAACTGGGCACATCCTCAATAACTGTTACCCATTAAAGTGAAAGGAACACAAGAGAATTAGGTCTTCATATCTGTCAAATTCATTTTGATACATTATTTTGAATATTAATTAAAATTCCTTTTACAAAGGTGTTTCATTTGTATATCACCAGTCACAAAATACACAAAAAGCAATATATCTCATTGGCCCAAACTGGATAATATATCCATTCCTTAATGGCCTAGTTTGGGTTAAGTGCATCCATAAAGCCTGAGCATAGGACTTGAGTATAGGTAGTTAATTTGGGAGGTGGGGCCAAGGAAAGGAGGAAAAGGAAGTAAAGCTTATGTTACTGAGCTGGTTATTGCCATAAACAAACAAGGCTCGGTCCCAGTGAGGACCAGGACCCCCTGAGAAACTGTGTAGAATGTGTCTGAATTGCTCCTCTGAAGGAGAGGGCAATGGGTCGTTGATATTCCATCTCCCATCCCCGTTGGTTGAGGATTATCTGTAGAAGCCACTTGCACCCCTTCCCCATGCCGCTCTGAGCTGCCCTCAACTCAGACTGAAGGAGCTGTGATAGGGAGTGGGCTTCTGAAAATTACCTGAGGCAGAAATGCAGAGACACAGCTGGTGCCTGATGAGTGATGCTACCAGTGTCTTGGGAACTGGGCCCCCTGAGATCACAGGTGGGCCTAGGGCACAAAAACTGTCTGCCACTGCTGACCAGGGGTGGTGGCCTGGAGCACAGACTGAGTTGCTTGCTTAAACCTTGATCATGGGCTGTGTCCTTGAAGCTAGGAATAGAAGGTGCCCAAACTACGTGTGGTGAAAATGCAAGAAAGCATTACTCAAGAACAAAATAAGGAAAAAAAAAAAAAGATGCCTGGTTACTATATCCAGACAAAGGAAGGAAGCATGTTGGGTAACAAAATTGAAAAATCTCCACTGAACTCAGTGGACAAATGCTGGTTTGACCTCCCCGGTGTCAGGGGACAGAGTCCTGAATGACCTCTGCAGAGCCAGCCCTACTTTCGTGTTCAGCGGGTGAGGCTTGCACAGACAAGTGGTGAAATATGTGGTCTGCTCTCGGCCACTGTCCTCTTGCCCCTCTCCAAAGAGTTGGTTGAATGGTGAGCTAGTGATTCAGGCCTGGCCAGTTGGCACAATCCCATCACTGGCCACCATGATGGATTCGTGGAGGGACTCAGACTCACGGTGGTGCATTTGGAATGCCTCTGAAGATGTAGGCCTGGAGATGCTGGCAGCCACTTGCTACCACATGGAGCCTGAGAATGAAGACACAAAGAGCAGCATGCAATGGCGGGAAGCCAGCTTAATCACATCCTTTTGGCTTCTGAGTCCTGCTGGGTTTGAAAATCCAGTGAGGGCTATTCATCATGCAAGACAATACATTTCTTATTTCTGCTTCTGTTACAAAGGGAATCCTAATTAATACAGTCATGCCATTAAGATATTTAATAGATTGTATCAAATAGTGGGAAAATAACTGGTTTTAAATCACATGTGCTAGGACTTAGCCTGGTGCCACCACTGTCCAGCTAGAGATAGAATCAAAGCCAATTTTCTTATCTCTGTGACTGGGGCTCCATTTTCAAGAAGGTCAAACCCAGATAATATAAAATGGTAAAATGAAGTAAAATGAGAGAATATGGGTATGGCTGCCTGTATTCATTAAATGACACTGTCAAAGAATTCATCTAATAGGTCAATATGGTTAGAGCAATAGCTTCATGAAAGCATGGCCTAAAAGGAGCATCCCTGGATGCTGCAACTATGGATGTTCATAGGACATTCTGCTGAGCAATCCACAAGACATTTTAGAGGGATTATTTCATTTAATCTCAACAACCCTGTGAGGCAGGTGCTACTGTTATTCTTACATCAGATATGAGGAAACAAACTCAAAAAGATCAAGGGATCAGTCCAAGGTCACCCTGCCAGGACACAGTAGAGTTAAGGTTTCCTGCAGACAGGCTGACTCTGCATCAAGTCCTCTTGGTCCTTACTGTAGATCACCATTTCATCTTATGAGAAGGTCCATGAGTAATGATAGAAATCTGTGTTTTTGACAGTTGGGGTGCCCAAACACCATGCTGCAGGTGGATAAGGTACACATTCATGCCTTTGTTTTCAAAGTAAGATGATAACAGCATGTCCTTTCCTGAGTGACTCACCTCGGGCTTTCCAGCTTCGAGGCTTCTGTCTTCATGGTGCTGTTGAAGTGCACTGATCATCTCCTGCCCAGTTTCCCCCTGCTTAATTTTTTTTTACTTTTAGAAAAATGTGTTTTTTAATTGGAGGGTAATTGCTTTACAATGTCATGTTGGTTTCTGCCATACATCAACATGAATTATAAGCTATTCTATAAGCTATATCAACATAGCTTATATATGTTCCCTCCCTCTTGAACCTCCCTCCCACCTCCCACCCCATCCCACCCTTCTAGATTGTCACAGAGCACCAGGTTGAGCTTCCTGTGATATACAACAACTCCCCAGTAGCCATCTATTTTACATATGGTAATGTATATGTGTCAATGCTACTTTCTCAATTTATCCCACCCTCTCTTGCCCCTGCTGTGTCCATAAGTTTGTCCCCTGCTTGATTGTTATCAATACCACCAACAACTTGACAGCAATAAAATGGAAATACTTAAAGACAGAAAAATATCCGGTAGTTCTATCTATTCTTTAAATCTCAGATTAAATGCCTACTTTCTAGGAATCTATCCTTAGAGTGTCCAGTTCCACACATGCATACGTGTGTATGTGCAGACACACACATACACATGCACGCAACTTATTAGATAGGATCACACCTTCTTTCTCTTACTGAATTGCAAAGGCAGAGCCCAGGCCTGGTTCATCTCTGATTCACGCACAGAACCCTGAACGCCTTGCCCATATTACCTGCTCAGTAATTACTGGTTGAATTATAAGCAGCATATAGTAAAATTTTATGATCCTCTCCAGCGGACAGTGAGTAATCACACTGATTTAAAAGTCAGCCAATTTCACTGCTATCTGGCTCTTAGTCTTGGCACGGCTCCGGCTATTTCTAAAAAGTTGACATTCTTCCTGGACATGCAGTCTGACTGCATGAGGCTCTCTAGGGAATAAAAATTAGCCTGCTGTCTGAAATGTTTATGAAAACAGCTATATTTAGAAGATCAAAGATTTCAGGAATCCTGGGGCCTTTGAAGTTGAGGACTGTGGTGTTATTTGCAAGTGTCTTGAAGAGCCATGATTTTTCTCCAGAAAGTTGCCTTCTGAGGCGCTGAAGGTTCTACTCGGAAGCCATTTTAATTTCTCACTATTTGACAGAATGAAGCAAGGTCCCATTTGGGGAGCTTCCATGGGCATTTTGTTTTTCTCTGTTCATCTTCCCCACTCTAACTTTTAGAGAAGAAGAGTGCTGCTTTTGACCAAACTGGGATTACTTCTAACAGAGGAGGCAGATCTGTAGCTTAAATTTAATGTATGGATTCACTCATCATCTTGAATCAAAAATGGAGCCTGCTTAAAAGATTCCAAAAGGAAGTATCTGCTGTTTTGCTGACACTTGGGGAGTGGGTTGAAGTCACAGAGATAAGGACATTGCTGAGTAATACTTTCATATCATAAAGCTCCTGATATAAATTTAGTTCATGCCAGGTGGGGAACTGGTATTATTTTGGCTGGTTCTTAGGAAATGACCATCTTTAGTGTCTTTGCAGGAGAGGAGGAGGGACAGGAGATGCAGATGGTGGGAAAGACAGGAGGAGATCCTTAGTGTAAGCAGTTAAGTTCTCAGACAGCAAAGTCAGAGGAAACTGTTTTGGTGGAAAGGTAACACTGCCCATGTGTCAGTTTCTAGGGTGACCATTTGGTTTGCACTGAATCTCCCTCTGGGGGAAGCGGTATGTAGGGTTATGGGGGTCCCCAGCTCAGCTGAGCACAACAGATCCTCCCCTGGATCACCCCGGATCTGTGACCTTGGGCAGATTATTCAGCTTCCCTGAGACTCTCAGATGCCTCACCCGTAAAGCAGGAACAATGACAGTACCCACCTGACATACTGTCCATGGAACTAACAAGGTGATTCAAGTGAAACTTATCAAGTCCTTAGCCCGGAGCCTGGCACAGTGGTGTTGTCGCTATTTGGTCACTCAGTCATGTCCTACTCTTTGGTGACCCCATGCACTGTAGCCCGCCAGGCTCCTCTGTCCATAGGATTTCCCAGGTAAGGATACTGTAGTTGGTTGCCATTTCTTTCTCCAGGGGATCTTCCTCACCCAGGGATTGAACCCTCATCACCTGCATTGGCAGGCGAATTCTTTACCACTGAAACACCTGGGAAGCCCCTGGCACATTAGTATCATTAAACTATTGCAAAACATCTGTAAGAAGATGCAGGTGGGACATTGTGCTGAAATATAGTGGATCAGCTGCAAAAATCCTCCTTACTCATGCAAATAGGACAGAATGCTGCAGAAAGGCATTCCTTAAACACCCAAGAGTCTGCTTCAGCCCTGACTCTAAAGTCCTGGGTGCACAGCTTTTGCAAAATGACGGAAGACAGCTCAACCATCAGGAAGGAGAAGGGCAGGGGAGGAGTGTGGTGCTTTTCCCCAGCTGCCGCCGCCTGGCTCAGTGTCAACAAGGGTAGTTTGTTTGTAAACAGAAAGCTCCAAATTGCCACTCTTTGCCAATCCCCTGCTCAAGTGGGGAGAGCCTGTGATGAGCCACGGCATCAGTTAATTGCTGTCACTAGCTCTGCTGCGGAGTGTGCCTGAGGAGTGAGGTTGCAGGAAGAGGAGGCTGCTTATCAGGCTGGCACGAGGACAGGGTAGGAGGTGAAGCTGGGAGTCAATAAAGGCCACCCAGAGCCACTGCTCCCTTCTGGGTTGTAAAGTTTCCTTTGAAACTCTCATGAAGGGTTTCTTCTCTTTGTTTTCCAAAGCAGGAACTAACTTGCCCCTGATTTGCCCAAAGAGGGACAAAGGCTAGGGAAACTGCTGGGAGGTGTAAAGGAAATGCTTTTGTTCAGGAGAGATCCTAGCCAAAGCTCCTAGGAATTTTTCCAAGCCCAGCCCGTAGGAATTTGCCTGGGTGGAGTTATTCACACCAGAGATGTCAGGCAGGTTTAGACCCATGGGTTCCTCTCTGGCTTTCAAAGCAGTCAAGAGCAACATTTCCCAAATCCAGAACACAAGTTCCAGTAAGAGGTAAGATACTCTCTCCAGGTGCATGAGCCAGCAAGCCCTGCTGCCCTGGGTGGCTTTGCTGTCCTGGCCCTTCCTGGAATGTGATCAACCATCTACTGTCATAACCAGAGATGTTTGGTTGGCGGGTTCCCTGCAAGGGGTGACCCTGAGGGCTTAGGCATGCAGACTTTAGAGCCAAACTGCTTAGATTCTGATCTTGTTGCTTCCACCTCCCAGCTGGGTGTACTTGGGCGAGTTGCTCAACCTCTCTGCGTCTTAGTTTCCTTGTCTGTGAAATGGAGATAATAATAATTCTTGTTTCATAGGACATTGGTCCAGATGTGTAATAAAATACAACAGTATCTGGCACATAGTAAAAGTGTGAAAGCGTTAGTTGCTCCGTCATGTCTGACTCTCTGCGAACCCATGGTCTGTAACCGACCAGGCTCCTCTGTCCATGGAATTCTCCAGGCAAGGATACTAGAGTGGGTAGCCATTCCCCTCTCCAGGGGCTCTCCTCCCAACCTAAGGATCAAACCTGAGTCTCCTGCATTGCAGGCAGATTCTTTACCGTTTGAGCTACCAGGCAAGCCCCAGTACATGATAAGCCTTTGACAAATGTGAGCTATTTTTATTGCTACTTCTCCAGGCAGCCCATTCCAAACTTGGTTAGGCCTAAGCATGAGGGAATTCTTTCTTCATGGGTTTTAGGTGTTTATTTGGGCTATACCATTTAATATCTATTTTGCACAAGGCAGTTATACTTTTTAAGGTGTAGTTCCCCAACTGTAAAATGGGGATCACATTATCAATAGCATCGATTTTGCAAAGTTGTTGGAAAGATTAAGTGAGATACTCCATGTAAAACACTTTGTCCAGCATTAAGTATTGCAGTGTGTGTATGTGTGTTTTAATACATGTATCCTATATGCTAAGATGTATGCAGGTGCAAGCAATAGAGAATCTACCTGAATCTAACTGAAGTAAGAGAGAAACGTATCATAGCATCTAACAAGTTCCAAGGCAGGGTACATTTCAGGGCTGTTTGATTCAGAAGTTCCATGATATCATTAAGGACCCAGGTTCTTTCTATTACATTTCTTCGATCTGCCATTCCCAGGTTGGTAGCCAAATGGATGAAGCATATCTAGGAATTATCCAGGTATGACCACATCCAGAGATGAGGAAAGATGAGCTTTTTCTGTGGCTTCCTCTTAGGAATAAGAAAAATGCCCTGGAAGTATCCCAACCCCGAACAGAACTGATCTAGTGTCTCGCTGACCACATTTATATCTCACGTCTAAACCAGATCCAGTTACTGAAAGGGGAATGCGGAATTCCTTGAGACCAGTCTGGATCTAGAGGTAGATCTAGGTAGGATCTAGACCTCTACCATGAGGTCTTTTCTGTAAAGGGGAGAGAGAATGTATGAACACTGTTGGGATTCTGTTAGGAACAGAGAAGGGGAACAGAAAATGGGAAGACAACAACATTCGTCCCAGAGCCTAAACTCATATTTCAGTAGCTTTTCTCTCACACCCTCTCAGCTAAGTCACTTCAGTCGTGTCCGACTCTGTGCGGCCCCATAGACGTCAGCCCACCAGGCTCCGCTGTCCCTGGGATTCTCCAGGCAAGAATACTGGCGTGAGTTGCCATTTCCTTCTCCAATGCATGAAAGTGAAAAATGAAAGTGAAGTCACTCAGTCGTGTCCGACTCTTAGCGACCCCATGGTTTGCAGCCTACCAGGCTCCTCTGTCCTTGGGATTTTCCAGGCAAGAGTACTGGAGTGGGCTGCCATTGCCTTCTCCGCACACCCTCTCTACCCAGGGCATATTTAGCCCCTTTTCAAATTTTAAAAGGACACCTTCATGCTCTTTCTTCCCCAGGCATCTTTATTCCCTCCCACTAGTGGAATGAATGAGCCCAGCCCCATGTTTCCTATAAAATAAGTGCTACCACATTCAGAGCAGGGTTGTCCTTCCAGTGTTAAAGGTGAATCTAGTCTTAGACTTCATGTGATCAGTTCAGGAAAATTTTGAGCCTGATCTGATGGGCTCTAAGATGCATGGGTGAATTTGCAGCAACCAAAATGCAGCTGCTGCTGCTAGTTCGCTTCAGTCGTGTCCGACTCTGTGCGACCCTGTAGACAGCAGCCCACCAGGCTCCCCCATCCCTGGGATTCTCCAGGCAAGAACACTGGAGTGGGTTGCCATTTCCTTCTGCAATGCATGAAAGTGAAAAGTGAAAGGGAAGTCTCTCAGTCGTATCTGACTCTCAGCGACCCCATGGACTGCAGCCCACTAGGCTCTGCCATCCAAATGCAGCTAGAGTGATCAAACTAAGTGAAGAAAGAAAAAGACAAATACCATATGATATCATTTATATGTGGAATCTAGAATATGATGTGAATGAACCTATCTATGAAACAGAGACAGAATCATATATACAAATAGACTGGTGGTTGCCAAGGTTGGCCAGGGGTGGGAGTTGGGGGAGAAGGTAGGAGTGGGAGTTTGAGATTAGCAGGTACAAACTGGTGTATATAGAATGAATAAAAAACAAGGTCCTATTGTATAGCACAGCAGCTATAGTCAATATCCTATGATAAATCATAATGGAAAAGAATATGAAAATGGATGTATATATATATACATATATGTATATGTATAACTGAATCACTTTGCTTACAGCAATAATTGTGAGCACTGTTATTCAACTATACTTTGATAAAAGATAATTTAAAAAGATGCACAGGCAATCCCATGTCAGTGGAGTCAGGGTATCTATTCATGCAACCTCCATGAACACAGGTCAGGCCCACAGGACCCGGGCTGCCCAGAGAAGCAGCAGCCCCTCCCACATCCCTAGTGACCACTCACAGAGAGCAGGTTCTAGGTGCCTGGAGAAACCAGGCTGAAGTGATAAACCCAGCTATTTACTATTGTTATGGAGTGAATGCTTGTATCTTCCCGAAATTCATACGTTGAAATTCTCATCCACAATGTGGATTATGTATCAGGACATGGGACCTTAGGTAATTATGTCAGGAGGGTGGAGACCTTATGAAAGGTATTAGTGTCCTTATAAGAAGAGACACAAAAGCTCTGATCCCCTCCATGTGAAGATGCAACAAGACCACAGCCTCTCCAAGTCAGGAGGGAAGCCCTCACCAAATACCAGATCTGCTAGCACCTTGATCTTGGACTTCTCAGCTCCTAGAACTGCAAGGAATAAGTGTTGTTGAAGCCACACAGTCTATGGTAATTTGTTGTAGCAGCCGGAGGGGACTAAGACAGTTATGATCATGGCTGGTGCTTCCCTTTCTGGCAAAACCTATTGTACTTTAAGTGTCCTTGTTTGTTTTGTTATGTGTGTCTGAAATCAGTGTCTTCAGCCTTCCTGCCGATGTCCTTCCCATCACCTTCTGTTCACGTCTTACTGGTTCTTCCAAGTCTGGTTCACACACGACGTCTTTGCTGACTGGTTGCTAAGGGTTACCCTCCCCTCCCCTGATGCTTCAGCCCTGTTGCTGTGTCTCACTTCCACTGCACCCAGGACATGTGACTGATATTTCAGTTAATGATAAACTTGTCCCTTCTCTCCTTTGGACAGTTATCCTCTGGAGAAGAGGCCAATGTCCATGACTTTTATATTTGCCTCCTTCCCAGGACTCAGTCAGGGCATGGGGTTTGGGGTGTAGCATAAAGAGCATCATCTGGAAAAGAGGAATTAAGAATTCCAACGTGGCATTGGCCATGCTCTGGGGCTCAGTTTTCCGTAATCATGAGATGAAAGGATTGGACAAAATTGTCTCTTAAAATTTTTTATGGTCAAGTAGATTTTTGATGGGGCTTCTGTGGTAGCTCAGCTGGTAAAGAATCTGCCTGCAATGCAGGAGACCCTGTCTCAATTCTTGGGTAGGGAAGATCCCCTGGAGAAGGGATAGGCTACCCACTCCAATATTCTTGCTTGAAAGCTTCCATGGACAAAGGAGCGTGGTGGGCTACAGTCCATGGGATTGCAAAGAGTCAGATGTGACTGAGCAACTTTTGATTGGCTTCTCACATGGTACAATGGTAAAGAATCTGCCCACCAGTGCAAGAGACACAGGAGTTGCAGGTTCGATCTATGGGTCGGGAAGATCCCCTGGAGGAGGAAATGGCAACCCACTCTTGTATTCTTGCCTGAAAACTTCCATGGACAGAGGAGCCTGGCAGGCTACAGTCCATGGGGTCACAAAGAGTAGGACATGACTGAAAGACTGAGTAAACAATGTTTGTTTACCCTCCATTTCCTCCTGATAACACAAAATTAATTTATGGTCCTGGTATATGTGAAGAGGAAGCCTCATCTCTTTCACTCTTATGAATTGTTTTCCCTCTCCTTGACTTTTAAAAGAAAAATAAACCAATTCTACTCTTTAAAAGTTTAAGTGTAAATCTATGGCTGATTCATGTCAATGTATGACAAAACCCACTGAAATGTTGTGAAGTAATTAGCCTCCAACTAATAAAAAACTTAAAAAAAAAAAAAAACTTAAAAAAAAAAAGTTTTAATACATGTTTAACACATTTTACATAGTGGCTCTTTAAACCCACTCTATCTGTGGATCTTATGCTTGGTGTAAATCCTCCTTAGAAGCTTCTGGCTTCTTTTGAAGGTTTACTTAGGGCCCTTTATTATACTGCCTTTTAAGGACAAGCAGCTCAAACTTGTACCTGCCCAGGTGATGAGAGATTGGCTGGAAAGATGCCCTCCTTTTCTGGGAAGAAAGGCATCCTGTCTAATCCTTGGAAGGCAGTGGAGGAGAGAGGATGCTTGCAGACTGATGCCTTCAGGATCCCTCCTGCCAAGAATGAGTGGCATGTGAACGAGGCTCTGCTCAGCAATTCTGGGCAGATGCCCAAGCTCTGCTAGGATGGTCCCCATGGCCCTGGAGGAGTGATGCCAAGAATCTGTGTGCTGCCAAATAGCTCTCCACCTCGGGCGTCATTCTGGCCGCTTAATTCTCCTGCCAAGCTGTTTCTAGATCACTCTTCCAAACTACCCCATAAAATTCCCAGAAAAGGAATTTGAAAACCTGGAAATTGTGGGGAAGTATTTGGCTCTCTTCCGTGCCACTGTGGAAGTGATTATCATTAAAAGCTAAAGATAGTGGCTTGGAGTAAGTGACAGGCTTACCACTATTGGTGACATGAGCCTTTATATAGCTCAGGTAACCCTGGTCATGGACTCTCATGGGGGCCATGTACTTGAGCTTAATGGCCTGAGAGGCGTGTATGCATGGGGTTTCTGAAGCTCGCCTGTTGCCCAGAGCCTCTCCAAGAGGCAGACTCATAGGGTTTCTTGTGTGTGTGTGTGTGTGTGTGTTCAATTGCTCAGTCATGTTCAACTCTTTGCGACCCCATGGATTGCAGCCTGCCAGGCTCCTCTGTCCATGGAATTTTCCAGGCAATTTTCCAGGTTGCCATTTCCTACTCCAAGGTATCTTCCCGACTCGGGCATCAAACCCATGTCTCTTGCGTCTCCTGTGTTTGCAGATGGATTCTTTACCACTGCACCACCAGGGAAGCCCATGGGGCTTTTTGGGGAGGTAAAATGTATCTTGCTGATGGAACAAGGCATAAGAAAGTGTTCATTTACAAAAAAGCTCAATGATTTCTTTGATCTCCTGGGGATACCTGAGTTCTCAGAGTGATGATGGTGGAACAGATTCCCATAGAAATCACTCTGTGGGCCTTGGAGAATTGAAGTTAGAGGGAAAATAACCTGGAAGCCATTTGGTTTCAATAATTTGTGACCCTGTGGGGTCTAGTCCCTCTTCGGACTGTCAAGAGTTTAGCCTAGGGCAAATAGAACAAAAATTAGAAGAAAAATAAGTACATTTTGGCAGCCTATGCAACTGAAGGCAATTTTTTAAAGACCTAGAGAAAAATCTTTGTGGCATGAGGCTACAGCTGTGCATGGATAATGGTGTGTTTTTGTTTGTTATCACAGCACGTTGCGATGTCTTGGCCATTACTGAAATGATGGAAAATTGCTGGATGCTGTTAAGTTTGAGGCTGTGAGTGAAAATGTTAAGAGTTGGTACTTGTGAGGATTGGAGATTTTTTATGCTTCATTTTCTGTTCTCTTATTGCTATAAAGGATATACTTTTAATGAGAAGTCTATGGAAATTTATTTAATTTACTAGAGTAAATTTATTTACTCTAGAACCAAGGATTTTTCCTTCTCTTTCCTTCTTTCCCTTCCTTTTCTTCTCTCTCTCCTCCCTCCTTTTCTTTTATTCTTCTTCTTCTTCTTTTTTTTTTTTTTTTGTCTTGCCTTAAAATTAGATGGTACTAGTGGTGAAGAATCCACCTGCCAATGCAGGAGACGCAAGAGATGCGAGTTTGATCCCTGGGTCGGGAAGATCCCCTGGAGAAGGGAATAGCACCCCACTCCAGTAATCTTGCCTGGAGAATTCCATGGATGAGGAGACTGGTAGGCTATAGTCCACGTGATTGCAAAGAGTCAGATACAACTGAAATGACTTAACACACACAAAACCAGATGGATGTAGAATTATAGTTTCAACAATGTGTCCCCATTGCAAAATATAATTCAGGAAAATGCTGCCTTCAACTGAGATGTCTAGCTGTGTCTACTTGAAGTCTTTAAAACTTCCATTTTCAATACCTGCCTGTGCATTCACAGTTAGAAGCATTTAAAATTCCAATAAAACATACAATCTAAAAAATGTTTTAGCTCTAGCTACCAGGTCATTCCTAACAAGAAATGTAAACAGATGGAGAGCTTGAGCTTCTCAGCAAAGCCTTTGTAAGTATGTCAGTATTATTGTACACAGCTGGGCAAGTACTTCCTGTTTACGAGCCTTGATGCATTTTGCAGGATGTATAGCACACACACCTTTGCCGGGTAGGTGGGGTGGCTGCTGCTTGGAGGAGGGGGAGCAGGTGCCAGATTTGTGCACTTTTCAAATCCTTGCCAAAACTCATGAGTGAAGGAAGCACTCAGCTTGAAAGCTCTTTAGCCCCCAGCATTTGCTGTTAGCTCTTCAAGAGAGCGGAAGAACTCTCTAAATGATATTTATCTCACCTTATGTTCATGGACATCATCACATGAGACTGATGGGCCCACTGGAGTGGAAGACCTCTCATACTCATTGAAGATGATAAAATCCTTTCTCCCCTCTGTGGCCCCTTGACTTGACAACTGTACAAAGTACATTTTCTCAGAATGCTGAGTCGTAGGAGTTGCCTCTATAATTAAGTTTTTAGAGGAAGCCACTCTGAGCTGCATGTTCATCCCTTCAGTTAGATGGGCTCACATTTCTTCTCAAGTGTTCACTGATTTTTCTGGCTGGACTGCCATCATGCAGTTATGCCCCTGAAAGGAAGGACATGTCTAATTGAGGTCAATGTGAGTCACAGTTTACAGTAATTATCTCAGAGATGGAGCACTTACAGGGACATCATCTAATGAGGTCAATGTGGGTTCCAAGACACCTCTCATCTTGGCCCCCATAATGACAGTGATACTGGACTGCTGCCAGGGCTGGGAACATTGCTTGGAACAATGGTTCCTAATTGTGATTATCTAGGTAGAAATAGCATTGTTACTTGACGCATAACATATAATGATTTTGAAATTTTTAATCTAACTTTTGGTTTTATTTTAGGATATAAGTGCTATTGTTGTTTAGTCACTGAGTTGTGTCTGACTCTTTTGCGACCCCATGGAGTAGCCCACCAGCTGCTCTGCCCATGGGATTCTCCAGGCGAGAATACTGGAGTGGGTAGCCATTTCCTCCTCCAGGGATCTTCTCAACCCAGGGACCAAGCCTGCATCTCCTGCATTGTAGGAGATTCTTTACCACTGAGCCACCAGGGAAGCCTGGGATATGTATACATGGTTTAAAAAGTCAGATAATTCTCTGGATCTTGAAATGAAAAATACCAACCTTCTACAAATTCCTCCACCCCACTATAGCACTGCTTCCCTAGAAAACCATTGTCAACTCTGGGCTGTTTTTCCAGTTTTGTACCTCCGTATTTCTAATGAGCACACTTACACTAGTTTTGTTTATTTTCTGGTCTTGCATATTTTTTATTTTCTACTGTGAAAGGTGAAGATTTAGAGCATGCATCTTCTCTGCCCCTTCACATACACACAACTATCCTTATTCTCTCAGTTCCTCCAATGTTATTATATCAGAGTGTTCATGGAATGACTATTCAGGGATTCTATTAATATGACAGCATACATTTTGTTAACAACTGAGTTATCATTATACCTTTTGTCTTGCACAAATTTGTTTTCCCTGGAGCTTATAATTGCCTTTTATTTTTTTCCTGTGTTTTGCTATGTACCTTCTAGCAGTTCATCCCCCAGCTCTCATCTGTACTTATAAATCTCCTCTAAATTTGTTCAAGAACTTCAAGTCATCTCTCATTTTCATTTTTTAGTTAACCCTTACTGGTAGATTTCTGGGTCTGCCCCTTAGCCATTTTCCTGAGGTTTTCCTTTATAATCATCCTTAAAATTCCCTTGGCTTTTTGCTCTGTATTGCATCCCCTAGTTCTTGGATAGCATGTCTTACTCTCACTCTAGTGGACCCCATCTTCTAGAACTTTCCAGAGAAAAAGGGACTCTGGATATATGAATATAATAGTTATGTCCCTTTTAGCTCATATCTTGGTTACTTTCCTATAATAATTTTACTTCTTAAATCTATTCCAGACTATATCTCCTGTAAGATAAAATTATTACCTTAAAGTTATTGCCTTTCCTCTTCCCTTTTATCACTTTTGATCTTCCTAACTTCAATGTTGTCTTGCTTTATAATGTTCTCCTGATATTATTTTTACTTTTACAGCAAAAAACTTTCTCTATAACCATAATTAACTCTGCTTATTTATTGCTTTAAAGTAGTGAAGTGAAGTGAAAGTCATGTAGTCATGTCTGACTCTCTGTGACCCTATGGACTGTAGCCTGCCAGGCTCCTCTATACATGGAATTCTCCAGGCAAGAATACTGGAGTGGTAGCCATTCCCTTCTCCAGGGGATCTTCCTGATCCAGGGATTGAACTCTGGTCTCCTGAATTGGCTTCTTTACAACAAATGCCACATGGGAAGTTGTCTTTAAAAAATTTGCTGACTTTTATCTCATCCGTAACTTTTTCTACTTCCCAAAGTATCAAGTCTCATGATTCATCTTTATTTCTGGATATGTTTCTTCTGAGGATCTCTTTTTTTTCTCCTTTCCTGTTCCAGTCTCTCTGGGTCACCTTGATGATCATGGCTTACCTTTTTTTTAATTGAAGTAGAGTTGGTTCACAGTGTTGTTTTAGTTTCAGATATACAACGAAGTGATTCAGATGTGTGTGTGGATCTTTTTCAGATTCTTTTCCCTTATACGTTATTACAAAATATTGACTATAGTTCTCTGTGCTATATAGTAGGTCCTTGTTGGTTATCTATTTTATATGAAGTAGTGTGTTATGTTAATCCCAAGCTCCTAATTTATCCCTCAGCCCCTTCCCCCTTTGTAACCATAAGCTTATTTTCTATGTATGTGGGTCTATTTCTGTTTGATATATAAATTCATTTGTATCATATTTTTAGATTCTACATATAAGTGATATCATATGGTATGTGTCTTTCTCTGTCTAGCTTACTTAGTATGACTATCTTTAGATCCATCTGTATTGCTGCAAGCAGTATTATTTCGTTCTTTTTATGGCTGAGTAGTATTCCACGTCTTCCTTATCCATTCCACTGTCAATGGACATTTAGTTTGTTTCCACATCTTGCTTATTATAAATAGTGCTGCTATGAACATTGGGATGCATGTATCTTTTTGAATTATGGTTTCTCCGGATATATGCCCAGGAGTCAGACTGCAGGACCATTTGGTAGCTCTATTTTTAATTTTTTAGGGAATGTCTACTGTTCTTCATAGCGGGATCATGACTTTCCTTTAACACTCTTCTAGATGTAGTCTCTCTTTCCTGAATCTCATGTATTTTTCTTTCTAATTTTACTTGTCCTTTACCGGAGAAATCAATAACTTTTAAAGAAAGAAGGTATTGAACTAAATTTTCTAAAACCCTTGCAAATCCAAAAATATCTTTATTTTGTCCTCAGAGTTTATTGACAATTTGGCTGAGTATGGAATTCTAGGTTGAAATGAATTGTTTCTCATGTCTTAGAAATCACTGCTTCATGGTCTTCTAACATTATAGGATGCTGAGAGTGACTTAATACCAGTCTGATATTCATTCATTTTGGTAATCTTCAATTTTTTTTTTTTTTTTTGACCAGAAGATCTTAGGGTGTATTCCTCATCTTCAGTCTTCTTAAATTTCCAAATGATTTGTCTCAGGGTGTTTTAGATTGTATTTATTGTTGTTGTTCAGCCACTCAGTTGTGTCTGACTCTTTGCAACTCCATGGACTATAGCACACCAGGCTTCCCTGTCCTTCACCATCACCTGGTCCAGTTCAGTTCAGTTGCTCAGTTGTGTCCGACTCTTTGTGACTCCTTGGTCTGCAGCATGCCTGTCCTCCCTGTCCATCATGAACTCCCGGAGTTTACTCAAACTCATGTCCATTGAGCTGATGATGCCATCCAACCATCTCATCCTCTGTTGTTCCCTTCTCCTCCTGCCTTCAATCTTTCCCAGCATCAGGGTCTTTCAAATGAGTCAGCGCTTCGCATCAGGTGGCCAAAGTATTGGAGTTTCAGCTTCAATATCAGTCCTTCCAATGAACATTCAGCATTGATTTCCTTTAGGATGGACTGGTTGGATCTCCTTGCAGTCCAAGGGACTCTCAAGAGTCTTCTCCAACACCACAGTTCAAAAGCATCAATTCTTTGGTGCTCAGCTTTCTTTATAGTCCAACTCTCACATCCATACATGACTACTGGAAAAACCATAGCCTTAACTAAACAGACCTTTGTTGGCAAAGTAATGTCTCTGCTTTTTAATATGCTGTTTAGGTTGGTTATAACTTTCCTTCCAAGGAGTAAGCATCTTTTGATTTCATGGCTGCAATCACCATCTGCAGTGATTTTGGAGCCTAAAAAAATAAGTCTGCCACTGTTTCCACTGTTTCTCCATCTATTTGCCATGAAGTGATGGGACCAGATAGCATGATCTTTGTTTTCTGAATGTTGAGCTTTAAGACAACTTTTTCACTCTCCTCTTTCACTTTCATCAAGAGGCTTTTTAGTTCCTCTTCACTTTCTGCCATAAGGGTGGTAACATCTGCGTATCTGAGGTTATTGATATTTCTCCTGGCAATCTTGATTCCAGCTTGTGCCTCCTCCAGCCCAGCATTTCTCAGGGTGACAATATACAGCCTTGACATACTCCTTTTCCTATTTGGAACCAGTCTGTTGTTTCATGTCTACTTTGAACGGTTGCTTCCTGACCTGCATACGGATTTCTCAAGAGGCAGGTCAGGTGGTCTGGTATTCCCATCTCTTGAAGAATTTTCCACGGTTTATTGTGATCCACACAGTCAAAGGCTTTGGCATAATCATTAAATAAGAAGTAGATGTTTTCCTGGAACTCTCTTGCTTTTTCGATGATCCAGCAGGTGTTGGCAATTTGATCTCTCCGACTTTTCTAAAACCAGCTTGAACATCTGGAAGTTCATGGTTATGTATTGTTGAAGCCTGGCTTGGAGAATTTTGAGCATTACTTTACTAGGGTGTGAGATGAGTGCAATTGTACAGTAGTTTGAGCATTCTTTGGCATTGCCTTTCTTTGGGATTGGAATGCAAACTGACCTTTTTCAGTCCTGTGGCCACTGCTGAGTTTTCCAAATTTGCTGGTGTATTGAGTGCAGCACTTTCACAGCATCATCTTTTAGGATTTGAAATAGCTCACCTGGAATTCCATCACCTCCACTAGCTTTGTTCATAGTGATGCTTCCTAAGGCCCACTTGACTTCGCATTCCAGGATGTTTGGCTCTAGGCGAGTTATCACACCATCATGATCATCTGGGTCATGAAGATCTTTTTTGTACAGTTCTTCTGTGTATTCTTGCTCCCTCTTCTTAATATCTTCTGCTTCTATTAGGTCCATACCATTTATGTCCTTTATTGAGCCCATCTTTGCATGAAATGTTCCCTTGGTATCTGTAATTTTCCTGGAGAGATCTCTAGTCTTTCCCATTCTATTGTTTTCCTCTATTTCTTTGCACTGATCACTGAGGAAGGCTTTCTTATCTCTCCTTGCTATTCTTTGGAATTCTGCATTCAAATGGGTATATGTTTCCTCTTCTCCTTTGTTTTCACTTCTCTTCTTTTCACAGCTATTTGTAAGGCCTCCTGTGACAGCCAGTTTGCTTTTCTTTCTTGGGGATGGTCTTGATACCTGTCTTCTGTACCATGTTACGAACCTCCATCCACAGTTCATCAGGCACTCTTTCTATCAGATCTAGTCCCTTAAATCTATTTCTCACTTCTACTGTATAATCATTAGGGATTTGATTTAGGTCATACCTGAATGGTCTATTGGTTTTTCCTACTTTCTTCAATTTAAGTCTGAAAATTTGGCAATAATGAGTTCATGATCTGAGCCACAGTCAGCTAGCTCCCAGTCTTGTTTTTGCTGACTGTATAGAGCTTCTCCATCTTTGGCTGCAAAGAATACAATCAGTCTGATTTTGGTGTTGACCATCTGGTGATGCCCATGTGTAGTCTTCTCTTGTGTTTCTGGAAGAGGGTGTTTGCTATGACCAGTGTATTCTCTTGCAGAATTCTATTAGCCGTTGCCCTGCTTCATTCTGTACTCCAAGGCCAAATTTGCCTGTTACTCCAGGTGTTTCTTGACTTCCTACTTTTGTATTCCAGTCCCCTATAATGAAAAGGACATCTTTTTTGGGTGTTAATTCTAGAAGGTCTTGTGGGTCTTCATAGAACCATTCAACTTCAGCTTTTTCAGCATTACTGGTCAGGGCATAGACTTGGATTACTGTGATATTGAATTGTTTGCCTTGGAAACAAACAGAGATCATTCTGTCGTTTTTGAGACTGCATCCAAGTACTGCACTTCGGACTCTTTTGTTGACTATGGTGGCTACTCCATTTCTTCTAAGGGATTCTTGCGCACACTAGTAGATATAAAGGTCATCTGAGTTAAATTCACCCATTCTACTCCATTTTAGTTTGTTGTTTCCTAAAATGTTGACGTTCACTCTTACCATCTCCTGTTTGATTACTTCCAATTTGCCTTGATTCATGGACCTAACATTCCAGGTTCCTATGCAATATTGCTCTTTATAGCATTGGACCTTGCTTCCATCACCAGTCACATCCGCAACTAGGTGTTGTTTTTGCTTTGGCTCCATCTCTTCATTCTTTCTGGAGTTATTTCTCCACTCTTCTCCAGTAGCATATTGGGCACCTACTGACCTGGGGAGTTCATCTTTCAGTGTCCTATCTTTTTGCCTTTTCATACTGTTTATGGGGTTCTCAAGGCAGGAATACTGAAGTGGTTTGCCATTCCCTTCTCCAATAGAACACATTTTGTCCACCGCTATCACCCAGAATCTGCTCAAATTCATGTCCATTGATTTGGTGATGCCATCCACCCATCTCATCCTTTGTCATCCCCTTCTCCCCCTGGCCTCAGTCTTCCCCAGCATCTGGGTCTTTTCTAATGAGTCAGGTCTTTGTATCAGGTAGCCAAAGTATTGGAGCTTCAGCTTCAGCATCAGTCCTTCCAATGACTATTCAGGGTTGATTTCTTTTAGGATTGACTGGTTGTATAGTATAATAGTTAAGAATGTAAATTATGCATGCCTAAATTTAAATCCTGGTTGTTTTACTTACTAGCTTGAGTAAGTGTCTTAACCAGTTAGTGACTCTGCTTTCTCAGCTGTAAAATGGGGATGAAAATAGTAGCTACCGCTTCGATTTATTGAGAGGATGAAATAAGTCACTATGTGTACAACTACTGAGAGTGGTGCCTGGCTCAGAATTGGTTCTCAACCTTTGGCTATTCTTACTATACAGGGAAGCCTGGCATGCTGCAGTCCACGGGATCACAAAGAATCAGACATGACTTAGCGACTGAACAGCAGCAACAACAATTGTTACTATTACTGCCATTTATTGTAAGGCTATCTTTAAACCTGAGACATTACAAATTTCAATTCTGTCATGTGGACTTGCATTATTCTTTGACAGTTTTCTTCATCTTTGCTTTTCTCATCATCCTTGGTCTCTGTCTCTGAGACTTTTGGCATATTCTCTCTGTTGTTTACATTGCCCCCACATCTTTTCCTTGGCTCTTTGTTTTACTTGATAGATGATACCTTCAATATCTAGCCTCTATATTAAATTTTTATTTTGAAAATAACAGTTTTAATTTCCAAGATCTTTTTCATTTTCTCCATTGTCCCATTGTCACAGTATCCTTTCTTATTTTATGGACAGAATATAATCTAGAATCTCTGGTTTCTGTTTTTGTTTTTTTTTTTGTATTACCTTCTGCTCCTAAGATGTTTTCCCTAGGGCCATATTGTTTTCTTTGTGTATGTCTCTTTCATGTTTCAGTCTGCCCTTCAATGTCAGAAATCCTTGGTGGTCTGTGTGTTGAAGAATAAGGAGGTGAAAAAGCAAATGGGGAACTATGGCAGGCTTTGCTTTATGGTGAGTAGGTGGAGCCAGCCTTCATGCCAGAGTTTCCCAAATGCCAGAATTTCTGCAGTTCTGCTTATTCTGCTCTAGGGTGCCAACACCTGTATTAGATGCCCTTTCTCTTTTTAGAGATTTCAATTCATTCCTTTGACAAAAGAAGTTACTTTTTGTTTGATTAACTGGATATTGTTTTGGCTTTCACCTTTTGGCCTGATCAGTTAAGGCCTAGCTGCAGGGTGTTCTGTTGCTGCAGTGAAGGTAGGAACCGATGCTTCCACACACAGCCTTTCTGTTAATCTCCCTGTTGCAAGTACATGTGTGCTCAGTCCCTCAGTCATGTCTAACTCTTTGTGACCCCCTGGACTGTAGCCCACCAAGCTCCTCTGTCCATGGAATTTTTTGGGCAAGAATACTGGAGTGGATAGCCATTTCCTTC
Source organism: Cervus canadensis (assembly GCF_019320065.1). Classification (NCBI taxonomy): domain Eukaryota; kingdom Metazoa; phylum Chordata; class Mammalia; order Artiodactyla; family Cervidae; genus Cervus; species Cervus canadensis. The sequence goes on from NC_057398.1 coordinate 26,356,573, forward strand.
TCCAGGGGGGTCTTCTTGACCCAGGGATCAAACCTGCATCTCCTGTGTCTCCTGCATTCGTTGGTGGATTCTTTACCACTAAGCCAGCAGGGAAGTCCCCTTACTAGACTTGATCTTAGCCAAAAGGTGATCATTCTATTGTGATTTTGTCCAGTCCTGAGTCCTTCCAGGCATCCACAGAGCAAAGGGGCTCCTGCTTTGGCCCAGTGTGTTCTCATTTTCCTGGCCACCACTGCCTGGTCTATTTGATGCTACATTTCCTGAAGAACCCTTCTTTAGTCACCACTACATCACCTGATTTATATCATGCAAAAGTTTGTTGCCATCTCTAAGCTGCTGATAGCCTCCATTTAATGAGTATGAATTTGTGCTCATTTAATTTCCCTACCATCATTTTAAGGAGCAAGGCAGGGAGATAAATAAATATTAGTCTGTCCTCTTGATCAAATACCATGATGCTTTTAAAGCCTAGTTGAAGAACTAAGACTTTAACATGGAATGAAAATATATTGTTTTCAAAGATGTACACTTTTGTGTGGTTTGCATTCAGAGCAACTCAGAGGCCCATTAGAGGAAAACTCTTAAAACAGTCTGAAATCTTCTGGACCAAGTATTTCTCTATGAATTCAGAAAATGATGATGCCAACAGCAGTTGTAGTCATACAGCAGCAACATAGTTTATTTCCCCAGCACTTTATGGGTTCTCAAAGCATTTTCACAAGCATCATCTCATCTTTATAAAGACACTATATTTCCTGTTAGCATTGCTATCTACATGTTTCAGCTACAGAAATCCAGGATCACAGAAAATGAGGATTTGCTGAAGGTTATACAAGAGGCTAAACACTGTTCTTGTGTGATTTCTACTGTACCACAGTCCCACCCTTCTGTTTGTTAATGATTTGCATGGCATTAACTCCTGTGAGTCATTTAGCTTAAAATTTGTGCCAAGTAACTTGTGTAACTTTATACAAACTGAAATCTTAGTATCAGCTTACTGTTTCTCAGGGGCAATTTTATACCCCTCTATGGTAGAAGGTTTCCAGAAACAATAGGAGTTATCTCTATGTGAACCAAACCTATGCTCTTTCACTCGGTCTACAACAAAAAGCCATATGCCCTCTGAACTTCCAACTCCATTGTGCCCATGAAATCTATGCTTTCAAATCTGCGCTTTTGCATTTTCCTCTGAATTATCCCTTGAGAAACAGTTCCTACATCCTACATCCATTTGTGTGTTAATACAGCTGGGCCTGTGAAAAGACGGTATCAAGTACCAGACCAGTGTGCACCTATTATTGGAATCTATGTCTGGAGAGAGATAAGTCCACTTTCCCATTGCCAATCCTCAAACCACTGAAATGTGATGGCAGCTTTTTTACCTCACTTGGAGATAACTAAGGAGACATCACCAGATGTAGACAAGCTTATACTCATCCTAATAGTTACTGGCATTAGCTTCATTTTTATTTTTAATGCAATTGATAAATAACTGTAATCTAACTGCATAGTATAACCAATGTATAGTCAACTTGGAAAATTTTAAAAAGAGCAAAGAAGGACATACAGAGGTAATAACATCAAGTAGGGATAAATCCTATAATGCCTGTATATATTTATACTTATAGATACTGAAATATATATTTAAATATATAGTTATATATATATAACTCAAATATATACAGCTATATATTTGAGTTATATATATAACTATAAATATATAGTTGTAAATAGAACTCTCAGATGTTCAAGCTGAATTTAGAAAAGGCAGAGGAACCAGAGATCAAATTGCCAACATCCGCTGGATCATCAAAAAAGCAAGAGAGTTCCAGAAAAACATCTACTTCTGCTTCATGGAGTACCTAAAGTCTTTGACTGTGTGGATCACAGCAGACTATGGAAAATTCTTAAAAAGATGGGAATATCAGACCACCTTACCTGTCTCCTGAGAAACCTGTACACAGGTCAAGAAGCAACAGCTAGAACCAGACATGGAACAACAGACCGGTTCCAAATTGGGAAAGGAGTACACTAGGCTGTACATTGTCACCCTGCTTATTTAGCTTATATGCAGAGTACATCTTGCAAAATGCGGGGCTGAATGAATCACAAGCCAGAATCAAGATTGCTGGGAGAACTATCAATAACCTCAGATATGCAGATGACATCACTTTATGGCAGAAAGTGAAGAGGAACCAAAGAGCCTCTTAATGAAAGTGAAAGAGGAGGGTGAAAAAGCTGGCTTAAAACTCAACATTCACAAGACTAAAATCATGGCATCTGGTCCCATTTCACAGCAAATAGATGGGGAAACAATGGAAACAGTGACCGACTTTAATTTGGGGGGCTCCAAAATCACTATAGATGGCAGCTGCAGCCATGAAATTAAAAGTTGCTTGCTCCTTGGAAGAAAAGCTATGACCAACCTAGACAGCATATTAAAAAGCAGAGACATTACTTTGCCAACAAAAGTCCTTGTAGTCAAAGCTATGGTTTTTCCAGTAGTCATGTATGGATGTGAGAGTTGGACCATAAAGAAAGCTGAGCACCAAAGAATTGATGCTTTTGAACTGCGGTGTTGGAGAAGACTGTTGAAAATTCCTTGAACTGCAAGGAGATCAAACCAGTCAATCCTAAAAGAAATCAACCCTGAATATTCATTGGAAGGACTGAAACTGAAGCTCCAATACTTTGGCCACCTGATGCAAAGAACCCACTCATTAGGAAAGACCCTGATCCTGGGATATATTGAAGGCAGGAGAAGGGGAGGACAGAGGACAAGATGGTTGGATGGCATCACCAACTCAGTGGACATGAATTTGAGCAAGCTCTGGGAGATGGTGAAAGGGACAGGTAAGCCTGGCGTACTGCAGTCCATGGGGTCGCAAAGAGTCGGACACGGCTGAGTGACTGAACAACAGCAACAGCATATATATTATTACTATTAATATACTAGAAATATAACTCATATATATTAATATATTACTTAAAACTCAACATAAGAGTCAGACATGACTGAGTAACTGAAGTGAACTGATAAATGAGTTATATTTGTATTTATGAGTTATAGTTATATAACTCATATACATTTGAATATATAACTATATATATATACTAAGATCCCCTGGAGTAGGAAATGGCACCCCATTCCAGTATTCTTGCCTGAAAAATTCAATGGGCAGAGGAGCCTGTTGGGCTATAGTCCATGAGGCCACAAAGAGATGGACATGATTCAGCAACTGAGCACACACATATATAACTATATATATATAGTTATCTGTGTTAGAAAGCTGTATGGATACTGTGGCCTCTTTTCAGTTTAACTGCATATTGAGGTCACGCTCTTCCCACTGTTTTGAACATATTTTCCCATGACATGCAGTCTTTTTCTACAATATCATTTTTGACAGCATCATAGGGTTTCATCTCATTCACTAATTCTATCTTCTATTACAGAGGAAAAAGAAATTTTAAAGGAATGTGAGTGATCAAGATGAACTATTGATAATTTTGATGATCTCAATAGTATCCTCAGCAAGATACCCAACTAATAGTTCTGAAACACAGGTTAATTGTTTTTCAGGACACATTCTGTATGATTTAGTGCCCAGAAAGGTCTTTGATTGTTTCATTTCTGAGTTGTTTTCCTTGTTCCAATTCCTTTCTAAAGGTTAGGAACAGTGTGTTGCTCTAGAAGCAATGAAAATGTTCAGCTTGGTATTTTCATGCCTGCCTGTCAGGAATTGGCTATCACTCCATATATTGCTTTTGCAGGAAGTTAAACTATTAATTGAACTACCATTTATTGAGTCTCCAGCTCTTGTGCTAGGCACTTTGGATGTGGGGAAAACAACCAACCACACACACAAAATATGATCCCGCTTATCATAGAATTTCTAGTGTGATGAACAAATTAACAGTGATTTCTGCAGACCAGCACTCCCCAACTCTTGGGATGCAGAGGAAGTGATTTTATTTTTATAGAAAACTGGGAGAAGTGGGCAGGGTTGCAAGGCCTGGGGTCACCTTCTTTGGGCTTTGGCCACCCTGAGGATCAAAGGCTACAGTTACACCTGTAACTCATTTCTGCTGCCTTGGCTGTCCCAAGCTGAAGAGCTCTCTAATGGCAAACTTTATTTTTTGAGGCAAGAAGGAGTTGTTCACATGGGATAGATGATACAGAGACAGTTGTATAAAGACAAAAAAAAAAAAGAAGAAGAAAGTATAATGACATCCTGAAGAAAGGGAATTTGATTCATTTGTTTCCTGTTTTTGTCCATTTCTTTTAAGTCCTTTAATAAAGGTTTTGCCTTACAGCTCTTGCTGATCTGGAAGTAAGTGAATTTGTGAACTCATTCAGGGGTTCCAGTTTATTTTATCTTTCTGTTCACAGGGAGGATAAATCCTCCTAAATGATGCTGGGTAGATGGGTGACTATTCAACTGCTACCATTTCTTGAAGCTGCATTTTTTTCTTTTTTTTTTCTGTATGAGTATTTTTTTTTTTTTAGAAGATTGCATCTGATGACAAATAAAAAGCTCCATCTTTCCCCAGTTCTATCAGTGGAAATAATTCCTTGCTGATAAGAGGACTTATCTTTGTGGTGTGATGGAATCTTGGTAGCTGTGTTATGGGTTGTCCTTTAAACATACCAGTGCTGAAACCATTTCCCTGGTGAATGGAACCATACTTATTTACTCTGGAAGAAGATGAAGAAAGAATAGGCAGAATTAAGTGCTTCTGAAGCATAAGGCGTTGAGAGTACTATTGCACAAAACATGGGTTTTTGTCAGGTTATTAGAGCAAAGTCAAAACTTCAGACTCCAGTGGAATTTAAATCATTGCATAAGTTGTCTATTACAGTATAAAAATTATATCCAAACTGAGTGGCTTAAATCGGTAACAAATCTTTATTGTCTCACAATATTTATAGGGCAGGAATTCTGGAGTATCTTGCCTGAGGGTTCTGGCCTACTTTCTCTCCTGAAGATGCAGTCATGCTTTTGGCTAGCTTAGCTTGAGTTCTTAGATACTTGACTGGAGCTGAAGGGTCTGCTTCCAGGATGGCAGACTCTCATGGCTGGCAAGTTTGTCCTATCTCTTAGCAGGAGACCTTGGGCTCTTAGCACAAGGACCTTTTCATAAGGCTGCTTGACTTCTTCTATCAGGGCCGCTGACTTCCACAAAGTGAGTGATCAAAGAGAGAGCAAGGTGGGAACCACAACAATTTTTGCAATCCCATTCTGGAAGTCAAATTTCTACAATATCCTGTTGGTAGAATAGACCTATTTAGTGTGGAAGACCTGACAAGGGTGTGAATATCAGTGTGAATCACTGGGTGCTATTTTGGAAGCTGATTATCATAGTCCACCTTCTGTGCCTAATGATGGAAGCACAAAATATACTCTCTCCCTCCAGCCCTCCCCCCCTCCCCACCTAAATATCATCTTATTAGCCTTAGTTCAAAGTCTGAAATCTGTCATCTAAATCAGGCCCAGCTATAATTTCTTAGGTACAGTTTTGTTAGGATCATTCTTCACAGTTTAAAGACCTGTAGATTTAAGAAGCAAGTTATCTTTCTCCCACATGTACAAGGATGGGACAAACATAGGAAAACTGCTGTAGACACTCTTGTTTTTAAAGGAGGTCCTTGGACCATACAAATTTTAAAAGCACAGGAGGCATAGGATGACTCTTCCTTGTTAGGATTTAAGGATCTGGAATAATTACCCATGGCTTTTTTGGGAAACAGTTTCTAATTTTATTTCATTTTTAAAATTTAAATCCCTGGTAGCTCAGTTGGTAAAGAATCCACCTACAATGCAGAAGACCCTGGTTTGATTCCTGGATCAAAAAGATCCACTGGAGAAGTGAAAGGCTACCCACTCTAGTATTCTTGGGCTTCCCTTGTGGCTCAGCTGATAAAGAATCCACCTGCAACGTGGGAGACCTGGGTTTGATCCCTGGGTTGGGAAGATCCCCTGAAGAAGGGAAAGGCTACCCACTCCAGTATTCTTGCCTGGAGAATTCCATGGACTGTATAGTCCACGGGGTCACAAAGAGTTGGACACGAGTGAATGACTTTCACTTAATAGTTGACTTGGCTTCCCAGGTGGTGCTAGTGGTTAAGAATCTGCCTGCCAGTTCAGGACATGCAGGAGACTCGGGTTCGATCTCTGGGTGGGGAAGATCCCCCGGAGAAGGAATGGCAACCTGTTCCAATATTTTTGCCTGGAAAATTCCATGGACAGAGGAGCCTGGCTGGGTTACAGTCCATGGGGTTGCAAAGAGTTGGACACAAGTGAGTTATTGAGCACACACACACACACACACACAGTCAACTTACAATATGATATGAATTTCAGGTATATGATAGAGTGATTCAATATTTTTAGAGATTATACTCCATATTAAGTTGTTGTAAAATATTGGATCTATTCTGTGTTTTGTGCATTGCATCCTTGTGTCTTGTTTATTAATATTTTATACCTGGTAGTTTATACCTCCTAGTCCCTTCACCTATAATATCTGAGAATAATATACTCTGTATGGATGTTAGTGGGAATTGTAAAACATTTTCATCACCCTGCAAAATCTCTGTTCCCTTCACTTTCCTTCCTACCTTCTTTCTTCCCCTCTGCCTCCCTTTCCATTTCTTTTTCTTTTCTTTTCTCCCTTCCTCTCTCTCTTCCTATCCCTCTTTCCTTCTTCCTTCCTTCATTTCTTTCTCATCACAGGTTTTCTTCATATATCTGGCCATCCTTTGCTACCCGCTCATATTTCAGAGACGACACTAAATATATCATTGGAAGTTCTAAGCACATAGGGGCCACTTACTAACTCTGGGTCTCTTTGTAAGGTAGATCTGTGTTGTTTCATTGGAGAATCTGTTATGTCAGCCTCTCCAGCTCATGTCTGTTGAGCTGGTTCAGTTCCCAGAACAACTGTCAGTCTCATATTTTGGGTAGAATCATCCTTCCTGCTACTGGCCTGGATTAAAACCCTGATTCAAACACCTACTGTGTATCTTGAAAAAGTAATTTAACCTCTCTGTGCCTCAATTTCCTCATATGTAGAATAGAGAACACTGGTGGAACCCACCTTTACCTAATAATAGAATTGTGAGGATTAAATGAGTTAATATACATCAAACATTGAGAACAGTCCCTGGCACAAAATGAACACTGAGTAGATGATGTCAGCACCCTTATCTTCACCAGATGGGAATAACCCATCTGATGTGTTAGGGAATAAAGTCAGGTATCTTTTTATAACTGACTAATATTCCACTGTGTATATGTACCACAATTTCTGTATCCATTCATCTGTCGATGGATTTGCTTCCTTGTCCTGGCTATTGTAGTAGTTTGCTTCCTTGTCCTGGCTATTGTAAAAAGTGCTTTAACAATCATTAGGGTACGTGCGTCTCTTTCATTTATGATGTTCTCAGGGTATATGCCCAGTAGTGGGATTGTTGGGTCATATGGTAGTTCTGTCCCCAGTTTTTTTTTTAAGGAATCTCCATACTGTTCTCCCTAGTGGCTGTATCAATTGATGGTACCAATGAACCCATTTGCAGGGCAGCAGTGGAGATGCAGACATAGTGAAATGACTTGTAGACCAGAGGGAGAAGGAGAGGGTGGGACAAATTGAAAGAATGTAAAATAGATAGCAAGTGGGAATTTGCTGTGTCACACAGGGGCTCAACACTGTGCTCTGTGACAACTTAGACAGATGGGATGGGGAGGGAGATGGGAAAGGATGTTCAGGAGGGAGGGGACATATGTACACCTGTGGCTGATTCAGGGCTTCCATAGTAGCTTAGCTGGTAAAGAATCATGTTGATGTATGGTGGAAACCACACAATATTGTAAAGCAATTATCCTCCAAAAAAACAAACAAACAAACAAAAAAAACAGACAACATGGAGATGTAAAAAATAAATTAAGTTGGGGATCTCAACATTCAATGTGTCAGCCAACATACCCTTCTTTTTAATAAGGCACCCCTGCCTTCTACTGGGCCTGGTGTCTCCAAGTCTCGAGACTCACTCTATCATCTTCTTCAGAGAGTTAATTTCCAGTGTTCGGCCTGGGGGGTGTGGGGAGTCACGTGGCCAGGTACACATGGGGAGGAGGGACTAGACTTTGAGTTAGATTTTCTGTTCTCAGCCCTGACTTCCCTCTGACGCTGCCAACCAGGTTGCTTCTCAGCCTACTCCTCCCCTGGCTGAGGGTTCTGGTTTTTCAGGTCTGTTGTCCTGTTTTCAGCTGATAGCATTTTGTTTGTGTAACCTTTCATCCTTTTCCTTTGGTGGATTTGCTGCTTTTTTTTTAAACAATACTTTCACTTAGTGTCATTTTGTTGGATGTTGGGAGAGTGAGGAGGTAAATTCATGGGTTCAACCATCTAGCTCTGACTGAAAATCTGAAATGGATTTATTAAATAAATATTTTAAAAGCAATAAAAATTAAGTGAGCTTCATGCTCATTGTGGATTTCTTGGTACTGTGGAAGGGAACAGATGCATAAGTACACCATAATGGTAGGAAATAAAAAATTATCGCTGTGAAACCACAGGATGTTTCCGATCTGTATTTGCAGGTGGACATGCCTCCCATTCCTGTGCCTTTCTATACTTTGATTCAAAGAACTCCTTACAATGTATTACTTATTCACAGTCAGTCTCTTGTTACAATGTAAGCTCCCTGAAGAGGCTTGCTCCTTGGAAGAAAAGCTGTGAAAGACTTAGACAGTGTATTGAAAAGCAAAGACATCGCTTTGCTGACAAGTTCCATATAGTCAAGATATGTTTTTTCCCAGTAGTCATGTACGGATGTGAGAGTTGGACCATAAAGAAAGCTGAGCGCCAAAGAATTGATGCTTTTGAACTGTGATGTTGGAGAAGACTTGTGAGAATCCCTTGGACTGCAAGGAGATCAAACCAGTCAATCTGAAAGGAAATCAATGCTGGATATTCATTGGAAGGACTGATGCTAAAGTTGAAGCTCCAATACTGTGGCCACCTGATGCAAAGAACTGACTCATTTGAAAAGACCCTGATGCAAGGAAAGATTGAAGGCAGGAGGATAAGGGGACGACAGAGAATGAGATGGTTGTATGGCATCACCAACTCGATAGACATGAGTTTTCTGAGCAAGCTCTGGGAGTTGGTGATGGACAGGGAAGCCATGACTGCAGTCCATGGGGTCACAGAGAGTCAGGCATGACTGAGCATCTGAACTGAACATTATAATTTCTGCCTTAGAGATGGGGAAACTGAGGCTCAGAAAGATTTGCTGACTTGCTCAAGGCCTGTACTTAGGAAGTAGAGCAGCAATAATCTGAAATTCCAAAGCCTGATTTCTAACCACAATGCCTTCATGTTTGTTGACTGAATAACTAAATAAATGTAGAGTCTTTCAGACAAAATATTTATCTGGAAAAAATATCAGTCCAAGCTAACTGGTTTCTTCATCTTTCCATAGATCTGTAAACTACCCTAAGATAAAAATAAAATTTACTTGAGATTCAAAGTGGTTTTCTGAACTTTAGAATACAGGTAGTTCAGTTCAGTTCAGTTCAGTCGGTCAGTTGTGTCCAACTCTTTGCAACCCCATGGACCACATCATGTCAGGCCTCCCTGTCTATCACTAACTCCCGAGTTTACCCAAATTCATGTCCATTGAGTTGGTGATGCCATCCAGCCATCTCATCCTCTGTTGTCCCCTCCTCCTCCTGCCTTCAGTACTTCCCAGCATCAGGGTCTTTTCAAATGAGTCAGCTCTTCACATCAGGTGGCCAAAGTATTGGAGTTTCAAATTCAACATCAGTCCTTCCAATGAACACTCAGGACTGATCTCCTTTAGGATGGATTGGTTTAATCTTGCAGTCCAAGGGACTCTCAAGAGTTGTCTCCAACACCACAGTTCAAAAGCATCAACTCTTCAGCACTCAGCTTTCTTTATAGTCTGTAGTAAAACAAAATGCATTTAAAATGTTAACAAATCAAATGCAATTAAATAGTATGTGCATGCATGCTCAATCACTCCTGACACTTTGCGACCTCATGGACTGTAGCCCACCAAACTCTGATTTTCCAGGCAAAAATATTGAAATAGGCTGCCACTTCCTACTCCAGGGAATCTTCCAGACCCTGGGATCGAACTTGAGTCTTCTGTGTCTCCTGCATTGGCAGATGGATTCTTTACCACTGCACCACCTCAGTTCAGTTCAGTTCACTTGCTCAGTAGTGTCTGACTCTTTGCAACCCCATGGACTGTAGCACGCTAGGTGTCCCTGTCTGTCACCAACTCCTGGAGTTTACTCAATCTCATGTCCATTGAGTCGGTGATGCCATCCAACCATCTCATCCTCTGTCGTCCCCTTCTCCTCCCACCTTCAATCGTTACCAGCATCAGGGTCTTTTCAAATGAGACAGTTCTTCGCATCAGGTGGCCAAAGTATTGGAGTTTCAGCTTCAGCGTAAGTCCTTCCAGTGAAGATTCAGGACTGATTTCCTTTAGGATGGACTGGTTGGTTCCCCTTGGCAGTCCAAGGGACTCTCAAGAGTCTTCTCCAACACCACAGTTCAAAAGCATCAATTCTTTGGTGCTCAGCTTTCTTTATGGTCCAACTCTCACATCCATACATGACTACTGGAAAAACCATAGCTTTGACTAGATGGGCTGGAGGAAGCACAAGCTGGAATCAAGATTGCTGGGAGAAATATCAATAACATCAGATATGCAGATGACACCACCCTTATGGCACAAAGTGAAGAACTAAAGAGCCTCTTGATGAAAGTGAAAGAGGAGAGTGAAAAAGTTGGCTTAAAGCTCAACATTTAGAAAACTAAGATCATGGCATCCGGTCTCATCACTTCATGGCAAATAGATGGGGAAACAGTGGCTGACTTTATTTTTCTGGGCTCCAAAATCACTGCAGATGGTGATTGCAGCCATGAAATCAAAAGATGCTTACTCCTTGGAAGGTAAGTTATGACCAACCTAAACAGCATATTAAAAAGCAGAGACACTACTTTGCCAACAAAGGTCCGTCTAGTCAAGGCTATAGTTTTTCCAGTGGTCGTGCATGGATGTGAGAGTTGAACTATTAAGAAAGCTGAGCACCAAAGAATTGATGCTTTTGAACTGTGGTGTTGGAGAAGACTCTTGAGAGTCCCTTGGACTGCAAGGAGATCCAGCCAGTCCATCCTAAAGGAGATCAGTCCTGGGTGTTCATTGGAAGGACTGATGTCAAAGCTGAAACTCTAATACTGATGTGAAGTGCTGACTCAATTGAAAAGACCCTGATGCTGGGAAAGATTGGGGGCAGGAGGAGAAGGGGACGACAGAGGATGAGATGGCTGGATGGCATCACCGACTCGATGGACATGGGTTTGGGTGGACTCTGGGAGTTGGTAATGGACAGGGAGGCCTGGTGTGCTGCGGTTCATGGGGTCACAAAGAGTCGGACATGACTGAGCGAATGAACTGAACTGAACTGATTAGATGGATCTTTGTTGGCAAAGTAATGTCTCTGCTTTTTAATATGCTATCCAGGTTGGTCATAACTTTTCTTCCAAGTAGCAAGTGTCTTTTAATTTCATGGCTGCAGTCACCATCTGCAGTGATTTTGGAGTCCAAAAATATTAAGTTTGTCACTGTTTCCACTGTTTCCCCATCTATTTGCCATGAAAGATGGGACCAGATACCATGATCTTAGTTTTTTGAATGTTTAGCTTTAAGCCAACTTTTTCACTCTCTTCTTTTACTTTCAACAAGAAGCTCTTTAGTTCTTTGCTTTCTGCCTTAAGGGTGGTGTCATCTGCATATCTGAGGTTATTGATATTTCTCCCAGCAATCTTGATTCCAGCTTGTGCTTTATCCAGCCCAGCATTTCATGATGTATTCTGCACATAAGTTAAATAAGCAGGGTGATAATATACAGCCTTGACGTACTCCTTTCCTGATTTGGAAGCAGTCTATTGTTCCATGTCCAGTTCTAACTGTTGCATCCTGACCTGCATACAGGTTTCTCAAGAGGCAGGTCAGGTGGTCTGGTATTCCCATCTCTTTCAGAATTTTCCAGTTTATTGTTATCCACACAGTCAAAGGCTTTGGCATAGTCAATAAATCAGAAGTAGATGTTTTTTCTGGAACTCTCTTATGTTTTCGATGATGCAATGGATGTTGACAATTTGATCTCTGGTTCCTCTGCTTTTTCTAAATCTAGCTTGAACATCTGGAAGTTCATGGTTCACATACTGCTGAAGCCTGCCTTGGGGAATTTTGAGCATTACTTTCCTAGCGTGTGAGATGAGTGCAATTGTGCAGTAGTTTGAGCATTCTTTGGCATTGCCTTTCTTTGGGATTGGAATAAAAGCTGACCTTTTCCAGTCCTGTGGCCACTGCTGAGTTTTCCAAATTTGCTGGCATATTGAGTGCATCCTAAAAGATGATGTGCCATCTTTTAGGCTGAGAAGCCCCAATTAAATAGCATAGATGGGAAACAAAATCGAGAACAAGGAAAAAAAGAACAAGATTTCCTTTGATAAGCTTTTGCTGCTAGCCAAGAATTAACAACAATCTCTAGGGCTTCAATAAAATATCGCAGGATTTCCAAATTTCTTTTTTTATTTAGCTTATGCTTCTTATTTTTTCAGAGGATCACAGGCTCATAAATTATACCTTTTGTTTGGAGAAGAGAAAACCCATTAACTATTGTTTTTCTTTTTCTTTACAGTGATTACCGGATATTTTTGAACATTGCCACCCAGTAGTCTCACACCCAACCCTAATCTATACAAGAACAATTAGCATGACCCCTACAGAGACTTTAACGTTCTGTGGGTGAGATTGGTTCCTGCAGTCTTTGAAATCTGGCCCCCGGGCTCAGTGCTGCATAGAAACTTGATTAGTTGGTTCATTGCTAGATTGACCTCTGCTCAGGCTCTTAGCAATGCAGCTCTGTTACAGTAAAATGATTTGTGGGGAGAGGAAATCTTGTTTGGAAACACGTGGTGTAAGCTTTCGTGTCATGAGATGGACACGGACAGTGCAGTTTTTTCCCTGCCATAGCCTGCCTTCCAGGAGCCTTGAGTTCTCCCTTAAAATAAAGGAGAGCAGCTCATGACTGGGAACATTTTGGTCCTAATGATATTCACTTTGATTCTTTGGAAGCAGCTCTGGCTGAAATAAAATATTGACAGGGAAGGTTATGGATTGTTTTCCAATAGTGTTGGTCTATCTGTGAGATGGTTCAACAGAATCATAATCACATGTTAAGTTACAGCAAAATGATCATAGTTTTTCCTTTTAAAACTGTCTGTCTTGATGCCATCTGTGCAATTTTAAGTCTATCACTGAACGCATAGAACCAGGAGTCACATCAACATAGTTTTATGTATTTCTGACAGTCCTGGCATGTGTCTTTCAGTTTTTTGGTGTTTTTGTTTTGTTTTCTTTTGATTTAATATTGTTTGCATTGGGTTCTTAGTTTCAGCATGTGGAATCTTATGTTTTAAGTTTTAGCATGTGGAATCTCTGACCAGGGATCTCTGGAATCTCTGACTAGTTCTCTGACCAGGGATCGATCCCAGGCCCCCTGCATTGGGAGCGTGGAGTCTTAGCCACTGGACCACCAGGTGGAAATCCCCTGTCTTTCAGCTTTAAACCTTTCTTCCACTTCAGGACATTTGGGAACCCTTTCTTCCAGTTCAGGACATTATGCTTCTCACTGGCCCCACCCCCCTGTCGTGCTATGTGTGGGGCCCTCACCCCCGTACTGTGTCCCCATTGGAAGCAGAATTCAGAATCACAGCATTTTTTTTTTTTTTTATTAGTTGGAGGCTAATTACTTCACAACATTGCAGTGGGTTTTGTCATACATTGACATGAATCAGCCATAGAGTTACACGTATTCCCCATCCCGATCCCCCCTCCCACCTCCCTCTCCACCCAATTCCTCTGGGTCTTCCCAGTGCACCAGGCCAGAGCTCTTGTCTCATGCATCCCACCTGGGCTGGTGATCTGTTTCACCATAGATAATATACATGCAATCACAGCATTTTTAACATGCAACTCACTTCCCCAGATCCGTGCTCTCCACCTCAGCATGGACTCTTGGCAGGAAGCCTCCTATCCATGGAGCGCTCAGGTCTCCAGGAGTCTCTCAATTGTATTTTCATGCAGATAGCATCCTTGAGCCTCGCAACTGTGTGTCCAGCCCTGCATAATAAAATGTTCACAGCCCCTTCATGTCCGGTGTTGAAGTGGTGCTGCCCCTCAACGCACAGAAAGCCGCTCAGGGTGGCTGCTCTTTGGATTCTTTCTGAAAAGGAGAGAACAGTCTCTTGTCACCCACATCCTCAGAATCAGAGCTGTCCTTCTTGTCCTCCTCGTCTCTGGGCAAACACTGCTCCCTTATAGCAGCCTGGAATCTTAGGATTGTCTGCCTTGTTCACAACTCAGCATCTTAGAGGACATCTCATGATGGGGTGATTTCTGCAAGTGGGCCAGGCAGACAGTCAGTGCTGGAAGAGGGGAGTTTTATAACTGCCATACAAACTCTTCACAGAGGGTGACTATTGTCTTGTTTTGGGAAATTGAGCACCTTCCTGCAGGTATTTTCACTATGGTACTGAGAGCCAACAGCAGTGTGGAACATAGTAAGGCTAGAGAAAGAATACTTAACATCCCAAAGTGAAAAAGAAAAAAAAATGAACAGAGTGCATCTCATTTCACAATTTTAAACAATTTAAATTTGGGTGATGCTTTCACATGCTGGCCCAGGATCTTGGAATTGGACAGAACTGGGTTTGATGCCAGTTCTGCCCTTGATTGCCTGTGTGACGTTGGACAGGGCATGTCTCTATCCTCAAGTTTCTCATCTGCAAAACTCAGGTCATCAGACCCCCGTCATGTCTTTGTAAGAATTTTTACACTACACAAAATAAGCATGGGTCTGGGGACACAGAAAGTGTTTAATGAGCAGGAGTTGTTGCCTTTATTATGACAGAAAGTACTATGATAACATTGTGTGTGTGCTTAGTCACTTAGTCATGTCTGACTCTTTGCATCCCCATGGACTGTAGTCCACAAGGCTCCTCTGTCCATGGGATTTTCCAGGGGATCTTCCCCACCCAGGGATCAAACCCACATCTCCTATGAGGAAACAAGACTTATTTTTATTATAGAGTGTTTGGTAAATAAATTGTTTCTGTATTTGAATTGTAACAGAGCTCAACTTTTTAAGCACTCCCCAACATTATAATAATATTTCTTTAGGTATTGTGGACACACTGGTTGCAAATACTATCTGTTATCCAAAGAAAGTCCTTGGGTTTTATTCACATATGTTTGATTTCTTTCCAGTTTTATATACTTGGGAATATATTCACTTTATCAATTTCTTTAATTTAAACTTCTTAGAAAATCTGTGATGGATGCAATTAGAAAGTGCTGGGCATGTGTGCTCAGTCTTGTCCAACTCTTTGTGATCCCATGGACTGTAGCCTCCCAGGCTCCTCTGTCCATGGGATTCTCCAGGCAAGAATACTGGAGTGGGTTGCCATTTCTTGCTCCATAGAAAGTGAAGAGTAAGTGACAAATTCTGTGTGAAGAACT